>NW_024080966.1:1639752-1964185 GCF_003009895.1 Hyaena hyaena
TCTTTCTTTCTTTCTTTCTTTCTTTCTTTCTTTCTTTCTTTCTTTCTTTCTTTCTTTCTTTCTTTCTTTCTTTCCCTCTTTTCTTTTTTTATACTTTCCCAGTTATCTTCAATAGGAAAACTGGTCTGAATTTCCTAGGTCACCTATTTTGCCATGTTCAAATTCATCTGTGCCAACTAACTCACTAAGGTCATACATCTAATAGTGCACATAAGGCTGGCTACAAAAAAAAAACTGTTCTCTTTTGTTTGACACTAAACTGTCCTTTTACCCTATCTGAAGGGGAAAATACAGCAACAAAACAACAGTGACAAAAACCAGAGCATTTGAAATTGAACCAGAGTTTTGTATTGTTAGCTCCAGATGTTAAAATATTTTTTTCTTAATACTCAACTGTGAATCCCTTAAGGATGTTCTCTAAATCTTGTTCATCTTTGTATCATCAGCACCTAGCGCAGTAAGTGTTCAGACAGTATTTATTTAGTAAAGAAGAGAATCAGTAAAGAGATAAAATATACAGAATGGTAGTGGAGACAGTTTCTACATGGACCAATAGGCTTCTCAGCCTAAAGCCCCCCTAAAAATTATATTGCAGAGCATCTTCTCTAATTTTCCTTTTCAAGAAAGTTTTTAAGTGGTATGCGTGGAAAATGCCTTCAAATTCAGGGTTCCATTTTCAACCCCTCCAAGTCTTGCAAGAAATTCTCAAATTCAACACTAGTCTAGTTTCTTTCCTGGGCTATAGAGGACTATCAGATGATGGACTGGTGCAGGCGACCAGATGGGCCTACTCAAGACAATTCCGTTTCAACATGCCTTGAACTAAACTCAGCATCTGTTGCTCCATTTCTAATTACTTTTCTTTCTCTTTGTTTACTACCTCAATTGGTGCCAATGTTTCCTTGCAGTTGCCTGTACTGGAATCCTAGTGATCATCCCTTATTCCATTCTACCTCCAAATTACCAATTTTGATGAGTTTGGGTACTAAATATTGCTCATATTTGTTCCCATACTGGATATTGTCACTCTGACTCCTTTAATGTGACTTCTCATGACTGTTCACCTGGAGTTCTTCACTGGCCTCTTAACTGATCTCACTTCCATTCTCTCTGGACCATCCTCCATAAAATGATCTAATATCGACATTGCATTGTTTAAAGCTCTCTGTGCTTTCCTGTCATTCACAGGCAATCTAAGCTCCTTGCCACAGTTTGTAAAATTCTTTATAACCAGGCCCTTGCCTACCTTTCAAACCTCATTTCCATTGTCACCCCCCCCTTTTTTTCATTTCATGGTCTTAAATTACTAAATATATTATGCTTCTGAACATTTCTGTTATTCCTTCTGCATGAATTTCTCTTCCTTGTGTCACTTCTTCTGTTTAATTTGTACTCCCTCTTTAAAAATTGGTTTCCCTAGCTTCCCTAAGCTATTCCAAGTAACCCTTCAGTGTGCTTTGATGGCAGAGTTCAAACACAAAACATAATCTTCTACTGAAAGTATGGTGCTTACATCTCACTTTCACTTACTGTGAGAAACTTGAAAGTGCTTCAGTTAGTGACAGTACTTACTAGATCCTTAAAAACCTCAATAGGTCCTCAGTTCTTCATCTTGAAGAATTTATTTGAATAATATTCTTTAAGATCAATAAAAATCAGAATGCATATTGTCTAAGTGTTTTGGTTATTGCACGAGGTGTTTTGTTATATTGTTTCTTGAGCTTTATTTTGTCTCTTATTTTTTAATACTATTAATAAGTGTAATATTATATTTTAAATGTCTACTATACCTTCCACATCATTAATCTCAACTTGTTTTATTATTTGAAAAGTTTATTTTTCATATAGCCCTACAGGTGTATTGAGAGTGAGCTCTAATTTTCTCTTTTTAGAGCCCTCACATATTTTGATGTTTATTTTTTAATCCTCCTTGTCCACAGAAAGAGACTTATGTTTCTTTACTATACTCCATAGCATGGAGCTCCATTTATTAATGTGTTACCTTTCTTATTAGTGGCATTGGAACCTACATTGCTTTATGTCTTCATTTTTTCTCCGTTTTATTTTTCTCCTTTTATTTATTTGTTTATTTATTTTTAAATAGTTTATTGTCCTGTTGGTTTCCATATAACACCCAGTCCTCATCCCCACAAGTGCCCTCCTCCATGTCCATCACCCCCCTTTCCCTCCCTGCCCTCAGTTTGTTCTCGGCATTCAAGAGTCTCTCATGGTTTGCCTCCCTCCCTCTCCCCAACTATTTTTCCCCTTCTTATCCCCCATGGTCCTCCGTTAAGTTCCTCCTAATCCTCCTATATGTGCAAACATATGTTATCTGTCCTTCTCTGCCTGACATTTTGCTCAGTATTAACACCCTCAAGTTCCATCCATGTTGCTACACATGGGCACATTTCATTGTTTCTCATTGCCATGTAGTATTCCACTGTATAGATAAACCACATCTTCTTGATCCATTCATCAGTTGATGGACACTTAGGCTCTTTCCATGTTTTGGCTATTGTTGAGAGTGCTGCTATGAACATTGGGGTCCATGTGCCCCTATGCATCAGCACTCCTGTATCCCTTGGGTAAATTCTTAGCAGCGCTATTGCTGGGTTCTAGGGGAGTTCTATTGTTAATTTTTTGAGGAACCTCTCCACACTGTTGTCCAGAGGGGCTGCACCAGTTTACATTCCCACCAACAGTGTAGGAGGGTGCCCATTTCTCCACATCCTCGCCAGCATCTAGAGTCCTCTGATTTGTTCATTTTAGCCACTCGACCGGCATGAGGTGGTATCTCAGTGTGGTTTTGATTTGTATTTCCCTGATGAGGAGGGATGCTGAGCATCATTTCATGCGTCTGTTGGCCATCTGGATGTCCTCTTTGGAGAAGTGTCTGTTCATGTCTTCTGCCCATTTCTTCACTGGATTGTTTGTTTTTTGGGTGTAGAGTTTGGTGAGTTCCTTATAGATTTTGGATACTAGCCCTTTATCTGATATGTCATTTGCAACTATTTATTTTACATTTTAACTAATTCCTTATATTTGTGTCCTGGAACCATTCCCCTGATTCCTGAGAGTAAAACCCTTCTTGCAGCACAAAGGAGAAATTCCCTGGTTGATTATTCCAGTTGCTGAAGCAACAGTTAGTTTTGTTCTCCCTGTCATCAGTTCTGGGGATCACTGTCAACCTTCTTGACTTGGTTTAAAAATCCCAGCGTCTCTTGCCCTTCTGACTGACAGTAATGGCTGTGCCTGTCACCAGTGGTTTGAAGAGGCAACAAGAACAAAAAAGGAGTGGATGACTTTTATAATCTCTTTGCTTCTATTTGGTGTCAATACTTTATTTTCTTTTAACTCATAACCCTCAAAAGACAATAGAAAAGGTCATTAGCCCAGTGTCTGACAGTTCAGATACTAGCAATCCTGCAGAATGATGTTCCCTCCACTGGTTTATTCCTTGTGTCAGATTGCACATTCCAAAAATGACCACAGCCATATTTCTCACCCTATATGCTATTTCAGCACTTTGTAAGCTCCTATGTTAAGAAGCAAAGTCTGTCTTCTCTCCCTTCAACCCTGGGTGGGTCATGTGACTACCTCAATGAATATGACATGGTACAAGTGACACTAAGTTATGAGGTGTAGGTTATAGAAGGCAACCCATAATTTGGAAACTCTGAATTGAAATGTGAGATGCCTAGCTTCTATGCTTCAAGGCCATGTGCAGATATCATATGGAGGTAAAGGAACCACAGCTCTTTCAGTCCCCAGTGTTGTGTCTTCCCACCCAGGTAACAGAAGTGTGAGTGAATGAGTGAACCTTAAGTAGATCCAGTTTCCATCCTTTGAGCAGCCCTAGCTGATGCAGGGTGAATCAAAAGTTTCCCTCCACATCTTGCCCTAATTGCAGATGAATGAGCAAAATAAATGCTATTGTTCTAAGCCAGTAGGTTTTGGAGGGGTTTGTCATACAGGAATATATATACTGAACACCCCTCATCACCAAAGTTTAGACACAGAGCTTTGATTTGATACCTTTTTTCTAAATCAGAAGGTGGAAATTTGAGATTCTAGATGTGCCCTCAGATGGCAGAGTGGAATGGCAAGTCAGAAGGTTTTAAACTCTGTGTTGAGGCCTCTGTGTGAAAATAACACAGGAGATGCTTTGTCGGAGCCATTTGGAAGCTGGAGAAGGAAAGAGGAATTGAAGTGGACCAGAAGGAAGAGAAAAGTGTGACAAGCTATTCCTGATACCTCCATACAGATGGTAAGAGACTACCATCCCTTTCCTCTGTTGGTTGTATTACCACAGTCTCAAATCTCCAACAAAGTGTTCACTGATGTACAGAGGAACAGAAAGCTTTACTTTTCCTAGTGCATGATTCTTCCCATAGAGAAAGAACTCTTCCCTCTTTTCTCACTTGCCATTTCCTATTCTTTTTTTTTTTTCTTTCTTTCCTTCTTTCTTTCCTTCTTCTTTTAAAGGGCATCAGGCCTTAGTAATCAGAAGAAAGGTAAGGGTGACTGTCCATGGTGCTGGTCTAGGGTTACTGTATCTTTTGAATGCCTCTTGCTCTTGACAAGCTTTGAACCTTCACAGAAACTCATGCCACTTACAATGACAAAGGCATCATAAGTCCCTACATGATGTAGGATTTGTCACTAGGTTTTATATATTTGTTGTAGGATATGATATAAAGAATAAAAATGAAGGCCACCACTTGTTCATTTCTTTATTTTAATACTATAGAGATATGTGTGTGTGTGTGTGTGTGTGTGTGTGTCTGTGTCTGTGTCTGTGTCTGTGTGTCTGTGTGTGGCATGTGTATTTATTCTTTTCAAAAGAGCAAAAACTAAAACAACACTCCTGGAGGGTTTTGAGGCATTTCACTCACTGACAATGTAGCATTCCTCATACTGGACTCTCAAGTATGCTTATCAGAAGTTTCTTCTGAGTGTTTCACTGGATATTTTTGTTCACTGTTACTGGATGTGGGCATATGCATTCTATGTGTCTTGGAAAGGAGAGGCTGGGAACACTTTGGTTAGGGAACAGGGCCAGAATCTGGGACATACAGTTGGAGGGTCAGTTGGTCTACCTTCTTCTTTCCTCCTTTATATCTTCCTTTCCTCTTTCCATGTACTTTTACTGCTGTTTAAGATCATATCCTGGGATGGAAGTGGAGGTACAAAGAGAATGTCAATGACAAGGTTCTGAGGGAGCAGGATAGGCTTCTACCTCCCATTATGTGCCACAGTTACCCAGGTGGCAGCTGTGGTGAGGTGGTGAGGAAGAGCACTGCATCTAATGCCAGACCTAGGTTCAAATCTAGCCTCCAATGTTTGGTTGCTATGTAACAAGTCATGAAGTCACTTTTTCTCTCATCTGTAGAAAGATAACATGCAGAGAATTGTGAGGATTAAATGAAATGATGTATTAGGAAGATTTTTGCAAAGTATAAACACTCTACTAGTGAAGGGTTATCCTTTCTTGGTGGGGCCTCAAGGAGCCATAAGAAATGGTGATGGGGGGGGGTGCGGCTCCTGGGTGGCTTAGTCAGTTAAGTGTTCGACTTCAGCTCAGGTCATGATCTTGCAGTTCATAGATTCAAGCTCCATGTTGAGCTCTGTGCTGACAGTTCAGAGCCTGGAGCCTGCTTTGGATTCTGGGTCTTCCTCTCTCTCTGCCCCTCCCCTGCTCATGCTCTGTCTGTGTCTCTCAAAAAATGAATAAATGTTTAAAAAATGGTGAAGGGGTGAATCTAAGGGCTACTGAAGTCTGTGGAAATGAGGAAACAGATGAGAAGAGAGATATCCCCAGAGGCAGAGGATTCCTGCATCAGAGTTCCTGGCAACTGGGTCTCATGGGGCTTACCCAGTGGAGAGAAAGGAAAGGCTTACCTGGAGGTGTACATTTGTGCAAACCAAGTCAGCACACCCAGCTAAGAGCTCAGAGGGGATAACAGTTGCATAATAGCAGCCTTGTACCCAATACTGGCTAAATGCCATGCACTGTGCTTTACATGCTCATTTAGTTCTCATAACAACTCTATAAGGCAGATGCTGCTAGTGTCTTTATTGTAAAGAGGAGAATGAAGCTCTGATAGGTACAAGAAGTTTCTTAAAGTCACATGGACAGCAAATGGCATAATATGGATTCAAATCTAGGTTTTTCAGACTCCAAAGCCCTAGCCAGCAAGATAGAGATGAAGTTTATTTTTGTTTTTAATGTTTTTTTTATAATAAGAAAGAAAGTCAGAAAACCCACCATGAGGCAGTAACCAAAGCAACATTCAAAGAACCAGGGTGAGCAAAACGGAGTGGATGGAGGGACAAGTAAAAAGGTCTGGATGAGCAGAGGCAATGTGCATCCCTGTGCAATGGTTCAGGGTGGGCTGGATACATTCACACGGCCACGGACAGAGCAAGCTCCGATAGCCCATTCTTATGTAAGGACTAGGAAGTTTTCATCTTGGGTCCACTGTGGCTCTTGTTCTTCTCTTTTCATTATAATTAACAGAACAAGTGAATGGGATAGAAGGCACTCACCAAAGTGTGTTCCATGGAACATGAGCTCTGTAGGATGGATATGGATGTCTTAGAAAGAAGGGTCAATTGTATTCACACCAGTTTAATGCATTTACTGATCACCCACAGCAGGGCTATGAACTACAAAGTCAACCATGAACAATGCAGACCAAGTCTCTCAGAGCTTGTAGACTAATGGCCAAGTAAGTTTGGGAAATATTACACTGAAGTGGTATAGGGTCCTTTAATGCAAGCATTTCAGGCATTTATTAGGATAACAAGCTTTGTAACTTTCTGAGAGTGGGTAGAATATGCAAGGATCCCCCAAAATATCTGACCATGGAATCCTCCTTTCTTTGCCTTAAGGTCTCTTGAGGCCATGGGGGTGCTATTCTACAGCCCAAGCTCGGGGGCAAGGCTGGAGCAGATAGAGAAAGAAGGACAAGCACCACTTCCACCCTCCTTCATTTCATCACAATATTGGTAGCGTGCCCAAAGGGAGGGTGGGTAACATTTAAGCACCAAACATGGCATCCAGGTGATGCAAGTACGGAGTATAGTGGTTCCATTTGTAGATACCAAGTAATGGCTACCTCTCTACGCTGAACTCTGATGAAGTCAGGGCCACCCAGGAATTGCTGTAGGCAAGCCCAAGGGGGTGAGCAGGATTGAGACACTGATGTTGCAGGAGAGAGAGGCATAAGGTATGGTGACTGGGAAGGGGCAAGGCCCTTCCTTCTAAGCCATAAGAAAGAGGGAGTAGGATTTCTTGTCAGTCTTGTGGGTGGACCTAGATGGCAGCTGTACCGATGTGGGTGGGAGGGTACAACATGTCCAGTCTTGTGGATATAAACAGAAGCGTTCACTTGAGCCAGCCATGGGGTTTTATATGCCAGCATCAAAGTTTATCACTCAGGCAAACAAGCCAGGGGAAAAGAGCTGACAAATGGCTAGCGTTTTGTTTTTCCTTTCCCAGGAAGACATTTTGGTCTTGGTTACCCTCTGGGTTTTTTCCTCTCTGTCTCTGATCTCTCGCTCTCACGCAATGTTCCCTGCATAGACGTTACATAACAGCCGGGACTGCAGGGAACACCTATACAAGAGGGCATGACAGTTAGACAATGGGCAGGCAGAGGCTGCCCTGAGAAAACGGAGTCATTCATGAGCTGTGTGAGAGGCGGCTCTGTTCCCAGCTTGGCTCACTGGTAAATGAAGTGTGCTAGAGACAAAGAGGGGAACTTTACACTCACCCAATTTTCCCACAGTGGCAGGCTCACAGGAAAACAAGGCACTAGTTGGCTTAGAGGAGAAAAGGCAACCATATCCATAGACTTCGCTTTCTCTCTCAGATCACTGTCTTGTGCCAAAACCACAGAATAATCACCCAGCAAGAGAACAGCAAGGCTAACTTGGGGTGAGCCTAACCGGCAGAAGCCACTGGGTGCATATGGGTCCACCTTCTACTTCTTTCTGTTTTCCTTACCGCTTGATGGGTTTTCATTTCTGAATCAGCTTATATTTTACCTCTGTACTAGCTTGCTAGTCTGAAGGGAAAGAATGTTGTCAGTCAAGATGATTATTCTGAGACAGAAATAACAAGATCTTCTCTACGTGCAGGGTGTTACGCAGAATCAAGTGCGTGTTTCTGTACATAGGCGCCAGCTCACCTGTTCCTAGGTGCTCTTTGGCCTGAGGACAGAATGGCCATTGCTCCAGGCCTGCATCTGGAGCCATCTCTGGAAAATATTTATCTGCTTGTCCAGGGCTCTTCACATGGGGGTCTGTACTGAAACTGTATGTATATTGCTGCCTTGATTTATAAACCACAAATGCTGGCAATCTAACCAAATAGTTATGAGTGTCCTGTATTATTTTACAAAGACTACATTTCATGCCAAGAAGCTACCTGTATTATAATAAATATACTTTACAATGTCGAGACCCCAACAAAGACCTACTTAACTTTGTACAAAGCTCTTATCCAAATTACCTATTTAAAGAGGTATTGGAGTCCATTGTAGAACAATTTAATCCACAACACAATTCCTCCCACTAGAAATTCTGTAATTATCCTCAGATGCAGAGTGGGATCAGATCCTGCTGTGGGATAAGTTTTAATACTGTAAGGTATAAGATCCCTTTTTACCTACCATGGAAGGCCATCTTCATACCCAGTAGTAGAGGATTCCAAAGATAAAAAAGAGAAGAGAATCAGGAGATGTAAATACTTCCTGAAGGATAAAAAGGCATTGATGTGATCTAGTCTGTGATAAGTGTGCATGCAAAATAGACCTGGGTGTGTCTGCTCAGCCTGATACAGGGAAGCTCTATCCTTCTGGGCACGAAGCCTATAATGTGAGCAGGTGTCAGCTGAGGAAAACAGTGGTGAAATGCTCTGGAATCAGACAATGGGTCTGATTTCAAAACTCGGTGGCTATGTGATCTCGAAGAAGTTATTTACTTTTGTTTCCTCAACTGACTTAATCACAGTGGGCACCGAAAGACCGAGTGGATATGCTGGGGAGTTTAAGAAGGCAGGCTATGGGACACTCCCTCTCTGTGGCCATGCTTAGCCACTCTCTTGAAGGCAGATAATCGGAGAATAGGTGGCAGTCAGTGTTTTTCTGAGCATTTATCCCATCCCAGGTACCATGCTAGACTTGAGTTACTATGGCACTTGCAAGAGAGTGAGGGACAGAAGGGATGTGGTGGGGTTGGTGCCCCCTCTCTGAGAATCAAGACTGGGAGTGTAGAGGAGCATGCCTAGCTGGAACAGCGGGGGCTAGGGAAGACTTTCCAGAGGAGACAGTACCTAAGCTGAATCTTGAAGAGTGTGTAAGGCAGGTGAAGGATAGGGTGCACTCAGGCAGAAGGGGTAGAGCACGCAAGAGCGTGGAAGGCAGGAGAGCCTGCATATTTGATGAGCTGCAGTGGCTCCCTGTGGCTGGGGCATTGGTAGAGGTGGCAAGATGGGATGTGGTGAGGAGGAACCAGGATGCAGACAGGAGCCAGATCTGCACAATATTCCTAATTAGTGCCAAGATGTCATTTCTCCCTTCACAATGCCTTCAATAGAGAGGTTTACTGCTCCAAATATTTACTGATTTTTTAAAAATTTTTAAAAAAAAAATATTTTTATTTATTTCTAGGAGAGAGAGAGAGAGAGACAGCGAGAGCAGGGGAGGGTCAGAGAGAGAGGGAGAAACAGACTCAGAAAAAGGCTCCAGGCTCTGAGCTGGCAGACAGCACAGAGCCCGAAGCGGGGCACGAACCCACGAACAGCGAGATCATGACCTAAGAGAAAGTCGGACGCTTAACCGACTAAGCCACCCAGGCGCCCCTATTTACTGATGTTTTAATCCTTCAAACAGAATGGTAATGCAGAGAAAGCTGATGTTTTCACATCAGCAGTTCCTATGATTACCTTTTTCTTTCCTATTTGAGGAGGATTCTTCAGGCAATTAAGTTTATGGGTCTATAACTATTTACCTTCCCCCTAGTGACCGTTGAAACTGATCTTTGGTGAAAAAGCTACTTTTCATCAAATTTATCTAGATCATTCATTGACAAGTCTATTGACCACAGGTGCTTTTCAAAAAGGCCTCATCTTTTAAGCTTAGCTGCCATTGTTGAACTATTATTATATGCCCGGCACTATGCTAAGTGCTTTTGAAATATTTTTATTCAATCCTCACAGCAAATCAATGAAGAAGATGGTGGTATTATTTCTCTTATTGGTGAGAAAAATGAGACTTCATAAAGTAACAGCTTATACATGGCAGAACTGGGATCCCGTCTCTTTGATTCCAATTCACTCCACTGCTATTTTAAAATACTTCTGAGGAAAACAACTTAAAGCAAGGTGTATGGGAGTTGCTTCACATATTCTTAGGCCAGGAAACAATTTTTTCATTGCAGAAAGAAGGCAGGAAAGCCTTGAACATCCAGCGAATGTTCCAAGAAGGGATGGGGGAGATATGAGGTCAGCACATAACTTCTATCCACCACGTGAAAGCCTGAATCAATATACTTCTGAGTGGGGTGCTTGGGTGGCTCAGTCGATTGAGCATCTTACTCTTGATCTTGGCTTAGGTCATGATCTCACAGTTTGTGAGACTGAGCTCCTTGTGGGTCTCTGTGCTGACAGGGTGGAGCCTGCTTCGGATCCTGTCTCCTCTCTCTGCCCCTCCCCTTGCTCAAGAGTGTGGTCTCTCTCTATCAAGTAAGTACTTAAAAATAATAAGACACCACTCAGAAATTTTAGTGCCAATTTCTGTAAAACCCCCGTTCTCTAAAGTATGGACATTAGTTAGTAAGTGTGTCAGTATTGCTTCATTAATCATAAAAATGTGCCGTATCCATGTAAGAAGTTATCCACAGGGGTAACTGGATGAGATATACGTGCGCTGTCTCTAATATTTCTGCAAATCTAAAACTGTTGTAAAAAATAAAGTCTATTTTTAAAAAAAGCAAAAACAGCTTGTCCTACAAAACCACATACATATTCCAGAAGACTTTTTACTCTTAGAAGCTATCAGAAGTAAGTGATATACTATACTTAAGATTATGGCCTGGTTTGGGGCGCCCGGGTGGCTTAGTCGGTTAAGCGTCCGGCTTTCACTCAGGTCATGATCTCGCAGTTCGTGGGTTCGAGCCCCGCATCGGGCTCTGTGCTGACTGCCAGCTCAGAGCCTGGAGCCTCTTCCAGAGTCTGTGACTCCCTCTCTCTCTGACCCTCCCCTGCTCATGCTGTCTCTCTCTCTCTCTCTCTCTCCTAGAAATAAATAAAAAAAAAATTAAATAAAAAAAAAAGATTATGGCCTGGTTTAGACTCAGAAGTAATTATTAATGACTAAAGTTTAGTGCAGAAATTCCAAAATCGCACACTGGAGTGTGTATTTCGAAATCTTGCAATATGTGTACCAGTGATTCCTAATGCTTTCTAAAAAAAAAATTATAGACAAAGCTTGAGTGACAAAAAAATGTGTGTCACATACTTTTTAACTTTCTTTTCTGCATTCTTGGGAATTGAACTGCATGTTGCTGACCCAGACCTCTGTGTCTATCCTTTAAGAGCTGTTGAATTGCAGTCATATAGCCTGGAGCTGAAGAAGCGGCTTCCAAAGGGCTAACCTCATGAATACAGGTTCGTGGGCTGACTGGTCTTTTTACTCCGTTAGTTCAGAGATGCATGAAAGTGTTTTCTGGTACTAACATCCCATTCGGAAGCATGGTTGGTGCAGCCTCACTGGGCTATCTGCCCTGTGTTAACCAGATAAGGAAAGCATGTTTTATGGAGAAACCAGTTCCCTTGGTCAGGATTATTCAGCTTCACAATACTCATCTCCACTTTCCAGGTGGAGATCAGAAGGATCCAAGGAAGGATGGTTCTTGTTCAAGGTTGTATGGCCAGGGAAGAGGCCAGCAGCAGGGCAGAGGGAGAAAGATACCCAAAAAGGCTCACTTTCCAGGACTACATCCCAGCCATAGCACTACTCTCTTTTTTTAGATAGCAACATAACAAGGCATGTCAGTGTGAGTTTAATTGTCATCCAGAAAACCAGCAGAGGTAGATGACCTCCCTCACAGAAGCCGCTGGATCCCAGGACCAGGGATTTTTATCCTTCCAGACTAGGAGGGTTTGGCCATATGAAAGGAACCAAGCTTTACTGATTTCAGACACACGTTTCCCTTCCTAGCCAAAGGTCATCCTGAAGCAGAGTGAGAAGCCAAAAGCTTCCCTTGAAGAAGAGGACTAAGACCTCAGGTTGGTTCAACGCGAGGGCAACTGATTACTTTCACAGTGTGGTTACATGCAATACTTAGCAAAAGTAGTTCTCAGGGTATTTAGTTTTCCTCTCATATATTCCTTCTCTTACCAGGGTTCAGGGACCTATTGACTAGTCCCTCTGTGGATTAGGATCTAGAAAAGGCAATTCCTTCTTTGGTTTGTGCTTCATCAGAATGCGTGTGCAAGAAATATGTGGCAAGAATGCCCTCTCTGTCTTCCTGGAAGTAGCTATCTATCGACAAGATCTGGCACCAAGGTCATCAAAAGTCAAACAGCCACCCAGACCCTTGGCTTGTGAAGGGCTCCCTCCACGATTAACAGAGAAAGAAGTGAGGGCCAGGAGAGGGCACTGGGCCCAAGATTCCATCCAGTTCAACCCCTCACTCCTAGGGCAATCTCACCAACCAGTGAAGGGTTCTGCATAGCGGAGCCTCTCCCTCGCCCTTTCTGTGATAGAATGAGCGAGAGGTGGACATGGTCAGCCATGCTCCAAAGCCAGCATTGGTCCCTGGGAAGTCTTGTGCTTTGCCAAAGTGATGTAGGAAAATTAAGGGAAGCCAGTAGATTCCAGGAACTTAACAAAGTTTAGGCTATGGCTTAAGGTCACATTGCCTCTGTGTGACCAAGCTATATCTCCAACACAGTTCTATCTGACTCCAAAGTTCAGGATCCTTCTACTTGCGAATTTGAGCCTGACTTGGGTGTGGCCAGTTAAGGCCTCAAAGGGGAGACGTAGGGAAGCCCAGTGTTAAACAGATAGAAAGGTATAAACTGCTGAACATTGTCAACACCTCAGAACTGGGACCTCATTTCAGATATAACTGTGCTAAAAAGTCAGAATTTACACTTAAAAGCTCTAGTGCACTTGCTTTAGGAGCCATCGAGTGTTCTTAACCATCCAGTGCGGAAAAAGAGTAGAGTTCTGAGGATTCAGCTTATTTCCCCACGTCACTGACACATCAAAGGAAAAGCTCTTGTAAGTCCATTTAGGTGGGTTAGGTCTGAGGGATTTGCCTGGAATCCCTGAACAGAAATAAGTATTGGTCATGTGAGCAGTGTGGTCAGGCCCTTTCTGACCTGGGCTCTAGGAGTTACTTGTCCAGCTCAGATGTCGAAATAGCCTAAATGAATTATTCACTTTGGAGGGTGAAAAACACCCACCTCCCCCCAGATTGTCAAATGGAGTTTTCCAGTATAAAATGTCTTAGTCATTTGGAATCAGGCCAAAGTAAACTCCTAGTGCTGACCCACCCATACTTCGGAACTGGCTGGAACTGGAGAGAGGGAAATCCCAAAAACACATTTAAAAGCAGCTTGCACTTGGCCCTCCCCTCCCCCTGGGCGGCTCTGCTCCAGGTGAGGGAGGGCCTGAGGAAAGCTGAGGGCAATGCACAGGTCCCCGACCTGCGGTCAATGGCATCACTGTTTGGTTCCCGGCGCGAGTGGAGCCGTGGCTTACATAACAGTCTGACAGGGTGTGCAGCCGGGCGGAAGCACGCGGGTTTCCAGCAGCGTATAATCATCTTTGATTTCTCTGTTTGTTCAGCAGCTTTTATGTGGTGGGGGAGGAGGGGCGGGATTCGGACACACTGCAATCTTCTGTTTCCTTCTGCGGAACAAACAGCCCCAAACAGATCCCCACCACCAGGGACTTAGCAGCTGCCACACAGGTCTTCTCTAGGAGAGGACCTGCACTGGAGCCTGGCCCTGGCCTCAGAAGGCCGGCAATCCGTCCCAGGTCAGGCCCTCGCCAGGTGCCCACAAATCCGGTGGGCTACCGGGAGGCAAGGGTCCTGGTTACGGGTAGTGCCCGACCCTGTGTGTCTTCTTGGCTGTGAGGCTGATGGTGTCCTGCTCTGATTATGCGTGTCACTGTCCCATGCCACATCTTTCCAGAAAGGCAGTTTTTCAGGCCCTGTGCCTTGCTAACCAATCTCTCTCACTCTCAGTCTCTCTCTGCCATCACCTCAGTGTATATACCAGGCTTCTCATGCTAGAATCCTGGGCACCTGGGAGAAACCAACGTGGACAGTTTCATTTCACTTAATAAAAACAGATTTCCGGCATATTTTGATCCTTGTTTGCCTGGAGTTGGGCAGCAACTGTTCCCTTTAGGAGGAGCACATACTCTCCACTGGCTGTAGTGCCCACTGGTCCCTATTGTCTTGCACCCAGAGGTCTTTTCATTGACATATTTGACTTTTCTGGTTCTTGCAGGCAGTTTTTAGGATAAATCCCTTACTCCATCTGAACTGCAATCATCTGATATTATAACCATCGCTAGCCTCTCTGCTTCTCCCAGGAGACTGTGAGCTTCTTGGGCCGGGGCCCAAATTGATCATTCATTTATTCATTCACCAACTGTCTATGGAGCCCTCACTTTGGGCTGAGTGCCAAGTGCTAGTCATTTTGTTAGGAACATAGTATTCATTATGGGGCTCCCAGTGCCTGGCACCTAGCACATGTTCTGTATATGCGTTTAGGTTAAATTAATGCATGACTAATTTTTCCTTGTGTAGCCTGTTGATCTTGGCAGTGTGATTCTTTTACCAAATATGCCCATGCTCTTAACCTTATGAGGTTTACTGATAGGGAACACCTTATTTTGCAAGTAATTTGCATGAACTTGTGTAATGCTGTTATGCTCAGATATTTCCTTGTGTTCAGGTATCTTCTAATCCCCAGCTTGCATGTCTACCTCTGTTTTTGCCACTCCCTGCCCCATCTAGCCACGCTGAACTACTTGTATAATATGTCTGTGCTCACCTCCCTCCTGGGACCTCCATACCCTTGCTCCCACGGTCCTCTCAGTCTGGGATGCCCTTTATCATGTCCTTTGCATCCTTAGCACTGAAATCCCGGCCGGCTTTCAGTCAACTCCTAAGACAGCTCTGGTACCACCTTCTTTCAGAGCCTCCCCTGAGCCCCTCCAGGATGAGATAGGGGCCTCTCCTAGCTGTTCTCATTTTCTGTGTGCATCTTTGATGAGTTCATCTCCATCACCATGCTGATAGTCCCCTGAGGACAGGGACGGGCTCTTTTCATCCAGAATTCTCAAGAGTCAAGTACCTAATAAGAACTTTATATGTAGAGTCATGCTTGTAAAGGAGACCCTAGACTGGCTCAGTGCTTATTTTCACAGCACATCAATGCATACGCACCCTCCACTTTGACATTTCCCTGCAGAATTCACATTCCTGGCCAAGGACCCAATAAGATTCTTGCTTTGTACAGAGCCTAGCTCTCTGTTGACATGTCATGTTCTTTCCCCATTGTAATTACTACCCCTGCTCAGTGTGTTTTCTCAAGCTTTCAGTGTTTGAGTACATGAAATTCTTCTGCTCTTCATATGAAAACAAGGCCATCTGTTCACTAAATGGGAATTCTGGAAAGCTTCAGAGAAGCAACCAGGTTTTTGCTAGAGAACAGCCCCAAAATACCTCAATGGGATTCTGGGTGGGAGGAAGATAAGGTTATGACTAGAAAGACAGTTCTTAGTTTTGCGTGAATTTTTTTTTCCTGGCCATGTTCTTGTCTTTTCTCCAAGATCTGTTTCAATGGGACCTATGCCCCAGTGAAAATTAACATCCTTCTTACCTCTCAGTCTAGTAGCCCTCAGGAAGACAATAGTCTCTAGGAGCTCCTGGGTCAATCCTGTGTGTTAAACATCCACAAAGCACTTGTGACTACTGTATACACACCTGCAGGGAGGCACTATAAGACATTCAACAAGGCCAACCTTGTAGGCGAGTTGGAGAGGGGACACTTGTGCGAACCACAGTGGCAAGAGGCAAATTGAAATGAGTGGTGTGATCACAGTCAAACCAATTGCTGTGCAAAAGCAGGAGGGACAGTTCATTCTGGTGTCACCTCTGTTTTCAGACCATTCACTGGTTCTGCGTTGTTCTCAGAGTGAAGGCCATCCAGATGCCTTTATAAGGTAGGCAAGACTTTCTGTGATCCAGGTCGTGTCTCCTTGGTGCCTCCCCTGACCCACACTCACACTTGGTGCTCCAGCTTCTGGGATTCTTGTCCCCAAATGAAGCATGCTTTTTTGTCTCTCTTGGCATCAGCAGTCTTCTTTGCCTAGAATGTCCTCTTCTTTTTCCACCCTGACTGTTAGAGTCAACTGGAGTGCCCAGGCCTGGAATGACCTCTCAGGCTGCTGTACCCACGTTTCCTCTCTGCAGGTCTGGAGGATCCTGCGCACACCTCTCTTTCCTCCATCAGAGCTCTTTCTATCAGACCCTGAGCTTCCTGGGAACGAAGACCGATTCCCATCTGTATAGCTTCAGAAAACAAGAAGATAGAAGGAACCTAATATATATGCATTGAGTGTCTGTCAAACATTCATCTTGTTGAATGCATAGTGTGATAATCAGAGAAATCTTTATGTGGCAAAATCCTGAAAAATGAGTTTTCCTATAACCGATGGAGAAAGGGAAAGGATATTTCAAAATGATAGAACTTATGTGGATATATTTCACAGGACTCACTCAATACTTATTGTTGGCTTGGCAGAGTCTTATAAAGTTACCCTTACCCCTCTAATCCAACCGTTTTACTCCTGAGTATTTATTTACCCAAGAGAAATAAAAACACACGTCCACAAAAAGACTTGTACAAGAATGTTTTTGGAAGCTTTATTCATAGCAGCCCCTATCTGGAAACAACCAAATATCCATCAATAACAGAATGGACAAACAAATTATGGAATATTTATGGCATATTACACAGCAATAAAAAGGGAAAAAACAAATAAGACATGGTAAAACCTGGGTTACTCTCCCAGACATGTTTAGTTTAAAAGTCTGGTAGATACAAAAGAGTACATATTAAGTGACTGCATTTATAATGAAGTTCAAGAACAGACTGTTTACTGTAAGGAAACTTTAACTCAGCTAAAACAAAACAAAACAAAACAAAACAACAACATTTCCTGAGTACCAACCATGTCCCTGGCACTCTTTTGGGTCCTGTTTGCATTCCCAGTATGGCAGGGGATACATTAGAGAGCAAAACAAAGATCTCAGCCTCGTGATGCTTATAGCCTTCCAGGCGGACTTAATGTGTTCAGTGCAAAAGGACAAGCTTCTGCATTGAAGCTGCTGACCTCCCCAAGGGCTTGTCAATGCCAGAGCTGGGGAGTGCTCAAAACTCTTAACCAGGAGATTTGATTGCATTGGCATTTTGTTAGCAGTACGTTGAAACATTCCAATGATATTTGCCTTACCTAGTGATAATCAGGTGTGTGCAGAGGGGATGGAGCACCAGGCTTGTTTTATCTCAGAACACAGACATTAGGGATTGTGGGAAAGAGTGCTTCCAGGAGCGGGCTCTGTGCTAGGAATGTAATGCAGACTCCATATCAGAGGAGGCTGAGTGGAGGAGGGCCAGTGTGCAGGCATGCAGGTGGAAGAGATGGAGGGTTTGGCTGCCTGTTTTGGTGGTTTTAACTAGCAGCTGAAGTCAGACATCGAAAACAGAGCCATTTAGCAAAGTGCTTTGTGGCAAAACCACAAAAACAAAACTTCAGAAAAACATTGTAGAAAGCCAAAAATGCTCCAAAGTAGACTGAAGAAACAAATGTGAAAGTGGTCATTTTTCATAAATGAATCCATTTAGATTGAGATGGAAAAAAAAATCAATGAGTTTGTTGTTTGTTTTGGTTTGGTTTGGTTTGGGGCAGATGCTTAGCACAAGAAATGTGGGGATATTTTAAAAATGAGCCAATCGATGACTTACATTACTAGTAGTAAAGTACCGCTGCAAATCGTGCTAAAGGATGATGCTTTTCAGTTCTTGGGGGGGGGGGGTGTCACTTAAGGAAGGTATCGTGTTCATAATTTTGGCAACTGATGAATGGTGCAGAGGCCAGCAGTGCTGAGCTAGTCTCAGGCAACAAAGGGAATGTGCCCATGCTGACTCATACCCAGGCCAGCCCCCACCAGACTTCCGGGGACTGTGCTCAAATCTCTTCCAAGTCTTCATCAGCCTTCTTCCCTCTGTTCATTAATGTCATATTGGGGCCAATCCTGATGAACGGGGGATTGGATGGAGGACATGAGTCATGGAACTCAGGACAAGTCACATGCAATTCCCGACCTCTTTGTAATTTTTATTCTCTAGTGAAGGTCAACATAGACTAGAAAAATAAATGCAGGAAGAGCACCTTAAGGAGCTAAAGGAGCATGACGGTGCCAGTTATGTGCTGTGTAACTTGTTGGCTTTCTCATACCAACCCTTCTAACACCACATTGCCTCCTCCCTCAACCCCGCTTAGTAGTGAATCCCTAAAGAGGAAGCATTTTTGTGAGTGATGCTGCCCTTTATCATCAAAGTTTAATTTCTAGAAACCCAACTTGTTTCAGTCACCGTCTAAGTTATTTTGAGCATAATGGTGTGAAGATTTTAACAGTCTTTATACCTTCTCTGCTACTGAACATCGATGTGTCAGAAGGAAGCATTTTAGGAAAATACACTTCAGAATTTGTAAGATTGACCCCTGGACTAGTTAATTAGTTCCAAGAATGTTCACTGTAGCTTTAAGATAGCCAAATAATATGGAATGGATTAATTAAGTACCATACATAGGGATATAAATCATTGAAATAATGCTGTAGGTACTCATTGGAATATTAAATGGAGAAAAATGAGGCTGTACAGCTGGGGTGGGGGGGGGAGTTGTGCGCACATATGCATGCATAGTGAGTGTATGGGTCCAAAAGAAAGATGAAGCAAATTACTAACACTGGTTGTCTCGAAAGGGTGAAATTTTAAAGTTTTAAAATTGCAGTATGTTTTACTTACCTGTATTTTCCAAATATTCTATAAGGAGTATTTACTGAGTTTTATGATGAGAAAAAACATTTTGAAGAGAAAGTAACAAAATATATATTAAGAAGTCAATAAACTTTGAAAACATAAACTATCAATACATGATTCTCCTCATAAAAAGCATCATAAGGGATGGCCTCGATTTTATTCATTTTATTCGTTTTTGTTCTTTTTCATATTTATGTTCAGCTAAGTGCATGATTAAATGCACTTTTATTTTTATGGCCCTATAAGACTTTCTGTATATGGTAACTCACATTATAAAATAATGCTGACAGAATTGGAACTGTAGCCTTGATGTAGGAAAATAAAGTCACTGCCAGGGAAAACACAGGCTGGCAGGTGCCTGCAGCTGCTCCAACATGGGCAAAGACAGGCTTTATGGGAATTTTTTTTTTTTTTTTGTCATGGAGAAGTGTTATCTATGGACATTTTACATACTTACTGTGTTTCGTCATCCAAAGGATTCAAGTTAAAGATTGCAAAAAAAGCTTCCATTTGAGGCATCCCAGATGGAAAATACTAATGTTTTTAGTTCTGTCCAGCTGAGGTAATTGTAGTGCCTGTGCATTTCCCATATTTCCACACTTCCTACTCATACCTTAAAGGAACTGTTGGAAAGATCAAGAAGAATGATTGGAAAGATAGGCCAGAAGAAGAGAGTAGATTGAAGTTTTTCTCTAAGATCTTCCCCTCAAAAACCCTTGAGTAAGACCCTTTCAGCTCACCTTTACAGCCCTTAGCAAAACTCAGTGGGGGGGAAATGGAGGCCTGAATGATTTGTTTTCCCATCTAAGAAGAGCCAGATATTCCTCTCAATCCTTCAGTCTTACAAATTATAAGAATAAAGAGAATAACAGAAGTAGAAATGAGCTTGTTTTGCCATTGATGATCCATGAAGCCCAGGGAACATAACCTCTCCTTCGTAAATTGAAGCAATCTCTGTCTTTCAAACCCCTCAATTCCCTAGGCAGAGCACGACTTGATGAATAAGTGTACTCCAGATACATAAATGTGGTGTTATGAGAAGTTCTGGTGCTTGTAGGCCACCTACATACTTGCAGCTTCATTGAATGGCTTTCTCTCTTTTCTGCTCTCCAGTGGATATGAACGCTCTGGCCTCCAACAACAAACAGCATGGTGAAGAAGGGCAATAAATCCAAGGAAAGAAAAGAAAAAGGTCAGCAGTCATGGAAGGAAGAGCCAGTGAGCCATAAGGGAAATGTGAAACCTGGAAAGCAAACACGGAACAACGTATGAGAAGTCAATTTTGTAAACCAAAGGGCACAATGTATCTGCTTAGATTATATTAATTATTATGTACTTCCTTGTGAGGAGAGGCTCAGCTCAGGTCTCTTAAAGAAGTTCTGGTAACCGTGGATCTTTAGGATACACCTGTCATGAAACTAGTCTTCAAACCGAGAGCTATTCACAGTCTCAAAGTTGACGCCCTTCCCAATCCTGACCACGTAGGTTAGCTTGACATCTTTCTAGAAAGTGATTTCTTGGAAAAAGTACAAAAGTTGATCAGAAGTCCCGGGTTTGTCTTAACTCTGTTAATCACAGGCAAATCATTCACACGCAGAGACTCCGTTTCCTCGTTTGTAAGTTGGGAGGATTAACACCACCCTGCCTCCCTCCTTGAGTGACTATGCACTGAGAGTCCATTGAATGAAGGTGAAGGTTGTGCCACTGAAACCGAGTTTGGCAATCCCCCATGCATCGTCTGCAATGCTATGCACAGGGTAGGCGTGCTTATGGGTTAAGTAACAACAGAGTGATTATAACAAATGTAGGCTGCTCTCTACATCTGTCATCGAGAGATCAGGTTGCAAAACATAGATCTTGTTTCAGTGTTTGTTTCTGTAAGTTTCAAGCAAAAGGGTCCATGGCTTCCTTTCCCTGCATTAACCCTGACACCCACCCACTAGGCTTGGGCCTCATACCTAGCACGTACAGCCTTCGGAGGAAGGTTTGACAGCCACTGCCAATGCCATTATGGCCACTCTTTTTCTGCTGCATATTGTAAACACAGCAATCACAGGGTCTTCTTGTACTTGATGTGCAGTTTTCCCAGCACCTTACACTTGGGAGTACGTGCACCAGAAAGAAAGGGCTATTTGGGGTCTTGAGTGCTTATTAGTGCAGTAATCGGAACACTCATGGTTTGTCCTGCCAAGTGTCCAAAGATGTGACATTAAAATTTTTCCATTTGGCATTGGTGGCTCAAAAGGTGAGTCCTGCTGGCACATAAGCCTGGAGCGGAAGAGCTGCAGGTCACTCCGATCCCTGCTCCTAGGGCCATCATCTCCCTGTCCATGATCATCAGACTTGCATTTCCATGTGAATGAGCCAAGGGAAGAGAGTGTTTCTGAGTTTTATGGGTCTTTCATTCTTTTCTTTTCTTTAAAAAGTTGGACCAGAAACCCCAGTCCTTTCAGCCTTCTTCCTCTCCCTGGAGTCCTGCTGGTGTGCGTTACCACTAATAGGGCCTTGGGCTCTGCCAACTCAAAATGAAGAACAGGTCCATGCTGCATCTGTGGCCTAATGAGGAACCCTGAATGGAAATGAGAATCAAATATGCATTGAAAATACTCGGTTCTCAGCCAGGTTGTCCCTCCCTCGCCCCTCGCCGTCTCAGGGTCCTGAGCCCAGTGCCAGCAGAAGGTGACCTGCCAAACTGATACCCTGTATAGCCTGGGGAAGGGCACTCACATGGGATCTGAAAGCACACTCTGAACTCATTTTCCGTCTGCTTAGCAGCTGCCAGGGCAGGGGATGAAGTGCAGGGGCAAATGGAAATGGGAACGGGGATCACATGACTGAGCAGAATGAAAAACCTGGGGGGTAGGGAGCAGGAAACCAGACATGGTGGTGGGGGGGGGGGTAGAAACAGCCTGAAAACTCATTATTAGGAATTTCTCTCTCCTTTGAGTATTGATTGGGACATTTTACCAGCATTTTTAGTGGAAAAAGAGCAGGGGAAGGGGCATAGCAGAGAAAACATGGTCCTAGGCCTGGCCCTGAGACAGGTTAGCTCCAGGAACTTGAATGAGTTCTGAGTCTCAGCTCCCTAGTGTGTGGAATGGAGATGGCAATCCAAGCTTGACCCGCTGCCCGAGTGCATCGTAAGGACTTTATGACATGCTATCCACGGAAGGGCTTTGTCAACTAGGGGTCCAGCAAATGTGAGGTATTGTTAGATTACTAAAGATATTTTTAGGCAAATGAATGTATTGGAAATCTAGAGGTAATGAAGCTCAGTAAGCTGCTGGGGAGTTGGTTAGGTAGGCATGAAAGTGGGGAACCCTCCAAATTGTGAGGGTTCAGCTAATAAAATAAACACTCAATATTAAAAGACAAGTTGTTTCAGGTCAAACTTAATGGAGCAACTTAAGAGTAGCCAAAGTGATATCCATGTTGTTAAAGAGCATGCTGACAAAGGTGCATTGCCATCTTGAAAGACCGTGGAGTGGAGCATGGACCATGTGTGTCCAGAACAGCCTAGAGGACTGAGACATTACTATGTGGAGATGGGCCACCATGGCTTCATTCTCTTTAGACCATCAAGCTAGTTTCCTTCCTCAGCTTCATGTTCACCAAACAGATCATGTCCTAGACTGCATGGAGAGTTCTCCCCAGCAATAAATGTGCAATCAGAGAACTTAGCAATTTTCTGTAAAAGCCAGTACATTTTTTTAACTATGTCTCTGTATACATCAGCCCCCTATGACTTTGATTTGTATAAATCATTTCCTTCTAGATCCAATCTATGGCACTGACATGATTGAATTTTAGACCTTCAAGGCTAAAGAGGAACTAAAGCTGAATATGGGAAGATTCCAAAAGGTCTGCTAGCTTGTATGATTTCTGGACATATAAGTAGCATCTTCTGGACCATATACCACTTCCCTCTAGAATATAGCAGCTTTGCTCATCTGAAAGGCTGACCTGGACGAAGGTTAGGGCTGGAGGAATGCAAAGAGAGAAAGAGGTTTCAGAAAGGCCTTGTTGATAACAGAGATTTGAGTGGGGCTCAACAAGCAAAGGAAGTCAGGCCCCATTGAAGCCTCCAAGGTGTAGAAAGAGTGAACTGGGATAGAGATAAGAAGGAGAGTGTTCCTGACAATACCACGAGGGATGGAAGATTGGTATAAGGTTGGCCAAAATCACATGGAGGTTACTTTCCCTCCCTCCCGGACTCATGGAGCTGTCACTAATCAGTATCAGCTTTCCTTCCTTCTGAGAACTGTCAAAATCTTAGAATCCTTCTCAACCTAAAACATTGCATAAACCACCCAAGTAGGTCAGATCTATAAATCGTGAGATGTCATCCTGGAGCGGATAGTCAAAGTAGTTACTCAACAAGTATTAATTGGTTAATTGCTGATAATAACTCTAGGAAAAATTAGTGCAGACAAATTCTTGGCTCCAGAAAAAACAATAAATAAAACAGAGCAGCTGACTTTCTCTGATATTTAATCTCCAATAAGGACCACAATAAAATACAGAAAGGTATGACATTCCCCAGGTATGCTGTGTCTGACCGTATTTCCTGTCATATTAGTGGAGGAGGAGAAAAAATTTTGATGTAAGCAGAAGCTAGTGATAAGCTCAAAGTATATACAAACTATGCTCATTTAAGATCCAGTTGTCTTCCTAAGTTTAGAAACTCAGGAAGCTATTATATGCCTCTCTAATAAAGATAACCCCTCCCACTGCTTCCATAAGCATATCTCTATCATTATTTACCTAGATCAAACTAGACAAGAAGCCCTGAGTGTCTGCCATAGACTCCTGCTGAGAAAGTGACGCTAGGCTTTTCCTTCTGCCTGAATGGCCATGGTTTATATCATTTGTTATGAGAGATAGCAACCCTGTTCTAGCTGATTGCACTGAGATACCTGAACTTCTTTACAAAAGCCACTCCACTCTCTCCTACAGTGACACTCAGTATGTCTGCAGATGTACCCCTTGTTGTAGAGTATAAAATTGCAGATATGGGACACTTAAAGTACTATTTGGCTCCCAAGATTGAGGATGAAGAAGCATCTTAGGCATTCTTAAAATCCAAGAAAATAAAATTAAACTCTTTTGAGAACTGCTTCTGAGATGCCAGCATGTACTTAAGTCTCTTCTGTCACCAAATTTGTACCTCTCAGTACATATGTAGATATTTTATGTAAATAACCTATTTTTTCCTCCATTCTTTACAATTTGTTTAAAGAATAAAGTCCAAAGTCAAATCTGGTCTTGTTAACCTAGAAATCTCTCTGCCTTAACCTAGAAGTACTCGTTTTCATAACAAAAGGGTTTTGACTATATAAATGCAGTTTTAATTTTTTTCAATTTAAATAAAAGTTATTTGGATTTGAAACATCAAAAAAAAAAAAAATGACTGGGGCCCCAGTCAAAGGCAATCAAGAGTGGGATGACTATGATGCAGAACAGTCCCATGCATAGTGCCATGGGGAGAAACTATCCAGCAACTGTCCAGCAACTATCCAGCAACTGTCCTCCATATTGGATAGAAAAAATGCAATCGCATCTGCTCTTAAAGAGCGTGGGAAGTACTCACAGAGAAGGCAGGTTGCAGGAGCCACTGTAGTAACCTGAATCCTATCCAATGGCTCTGCTGCTCCCTTGGGTCCAATCTAGATCTACTGTGCATCCCATTATGATCAATGGATGGCACTGAATCAGTATGTGAGACCCAGAATGATTGGAACAACTAAGCATCTTGCCCAGCCCCTTACTTCCCTATGAATTCCAACAGTAAACCTCACTTAAGATAATCTAGCTATATCTCTCTCTTGCATTCTGAAAGAGCTGTACTAATATGCCATGTTGTGACATTCAGATCTTAAAAGATTTCAGAAGGACTTTGAGAGGTCATCTGAAAATCATAAATTATTCTGATAATTTCACCCTACAAAATGCACCCAATATTTTAAACCTCATCGAAAGCAATTAAATATTCGAAAAATCAAGTATATCATGAAAGACCTATAAATACTGATAGGCATTTATGTATCACAATGTTCCATAAGTACATCTATTTGGTGTTTCACCACTTTGAGGAAAGAACAAAGACTTCTTAGGGCAGCATGAGCAGGTGACATGTGTTCAATATTTCCCTGGAAACATCTATCCTTTCTGTCATGCTCTTTCCATTTATACTGATATACCCTGGTTTCAGGACTTGACATTTCATGCTATATCTGGTCATACAGATGTAATGACTAGTTCCTCTGATTTTAGTTTATGTGTCCTCCAATTTGTCCTGCATGCCAGTCATCCCTTAGAACTACATTCATGTCACTTCTTGGCTCAAAATCTATCTGTGGCTCCCTATTTCCCATGTTGGCTCATTTATAACCTTCTTTCTGGGTCTGTATCATCCAGTCTTATTCCTGGCCATTCTGTACTCTCTCCCATCTCCAGCCAGCCAGTGATTCATGAAGATGCTTTACTCACTCCTTTGTTTCTGCCCTCACTCTTCATGTCCCCTTCCCTTGGCACAGCAACCCCTATGCATAAATCTATCCCATTCTATCCAAAGACTAACACAGGTCTCATCTTCCACATGAAACCTTCTCTCATCACCTCCAATCCTCACTGACTTTCTCCTTCAGGAACATCCAAAACTTACCTTTTTTTGGTCACAGATTTGCTCCCCTTCATAGAATCACTGCTTTTCTGTGCGGGCCAGTTTCAGCTCCTGGAATGGATGGTAAGCTCCTTGACTTTAAGCGTGAGAAAACTATTGTCTTGTTGACACTGAATAAATAAATATCTTGAATGTTTCCCATCACCCCCCAAGGCAGCTTTAGGAAACAAGATTGTATTAGGAATGGCATTT
This sequence comes from Hyaena hyaena, assembly GCF_003009895.1. Taxonomy (NCBI): domain Eukaryota; kingdom Metazoa; phylum Chordata; class Mammalia; order Carnivora; family Hyaenidae; genus Hyaena; species Hyaena hyaena. The sequence goes on from NW_024080966.1 coordinate 1,665,771, forward strand.
TACTAAAAGAGAAAGTGGAAAATTTGTTTTATTCTCCTATGGCCAGTGTTCAGCCTGAAAAATAAAAACTACTGAGACATTTCTTAACACCAGAAGGGCTACTACAACAGCTGCTATTAGCTATAAATAGAATCCGTAACAAAAGCATGCATGGGACACAGTGCTATTAGGAAACAAGAATTCCCAGAGACCAGACATTTGGAATCAGACTGTGTGCTAGAAAAAGCATTGGACTGGGGTCAGGCAGACTGAGCAATCCTGGATTTGCCACTCAATAGCTGTATTGCTTTGGTGAAGTCCCTTAACTAAGTATCACTTATCCGAACTGGAAATAGAGCATGTCAGAACAGGGACCTCTGAGGTTTGCTCAAGCACTAAAATCCTGGTGTTTGTTGCCATGCCTGGGCATGATTTCACACTAAGAAGGAAGCTTGGGGTTATTTGAGAAAGGGATTTGAACTATGCAGTCTAATTTAGAGTACCGTCAACCTTCTGTCCTCGGCTTTTGGTCTCCTTTCTGGCTAGGAAAGCGGCTTCCCGGAGAACCCAGGGGGAGGCCCAAGTTTAGCCCCACCCTTGGACTTGGCATAATGTTTTCAAACTACTAACTAGTGTCTGTAAAACTTGCCAGTTGGCTTGTAAGATGTTCTTATCAATGTGCTTATTTCCTTTCATTTCATTAACCTTGAAGTTGAACCCAAATTTGCTTTGCTACTTTCATTCTTAGCTGACTGTTGAGTAAGTTAAGACTCTTGGAGCCTTCTATTTAACAGAACCTGGATTTTTCTGTCCTAGGAGCTGCCCCCTGCATCCACAGTGAGCTCCTGCCAGTTTGGGCCATAATCCCTCTTCTTTTCCCTAGTTAACATTGCAGAACATCTCTGTGAACTACAATGCCATAGCCACAGAGTTTAAATGGAGTTTAAATTCCACAAGGAGATTACCAGAAAATGGAGCAGCTGAGTGACTGAACTCTAATTCAGTGGTTTTATGAAATTTGGGACGTGGCTTAGCAGCCCCTACAGTCATTCTGGATCACAGTAGTTTGAATGACATGCCTGCCTCTCAAGGTTACAAAGGCTGCTTTGAACGCCACCACCAGGCCAGCCTCCTGCGTGAGCCTGCAGATGTGGGAGATCTATCTGACATGCCTCAAGAACACTTGGCATGGGGATGTGTCTTCATTTCAGGCATATCCACTGCTGACATGAATTCAGTGACCCATAGTTATTAAATCCAAGTCTGGGGTGTGAATGCTTGCTCTGGAGAAGGACTGCTGTGGGCCAGGGGTTTCTGGAATGGTCAACTTGGGGATAGGAAAAACGGGCTTGGACAAAGAGCTAGAAGAACATTTCGACCTCAGGAAGTCCCTGTCAATGAATGAATGACCTTTGCATGATTCCTGTGATAGAAGATACCTTCTTCATTACCTAAAAGATTCCCTTTACTGAAATAAAACCACTCAGAAGAAATAAGTTTAGACTTTCACAGGTAGTATGAGTCCCTTGTCAGATAATGCTGATTAATAGGAAAACTGAGCACAGTCTCCCTCTGAAGCTGATATAGGCTCTGCTGAAAATTGCAGCCTCGGGCATAAGAGGGGTTTTGTGTCAGTCATTCTTCTAGGATACATACATACATACGTATATTGATACACTTTCTATTTTTTTCCTAGAAGAAAATAGAACTGAAAGAGAAGAGTGCCAGATTCTTAGCAGCTCGCAAATCCCAACTCAAGGTAAGAACAGCTTACATTTCTCAAGTTTATCTTCTATACACGGAGCACGTACCTGGACTTAAGGTGATTTGTGTACATACTTACCCTCACTCCAGCACTGCATGGGAGATGTTCCATCTCTGCTTAACTTATGAGAGGGATGGTGTCTCCAAGGTTATGGAGTAAATGAAGCGTAGAATGAGGGATAGAGCAAGCTCAATGTGACTCAAAGCCTTTCTCTTCACTGTTTCCCAATTTTCCATCAGAAAGGCTTTCACTGTCCTGGTTGAATTTAATTCCAATATTTGGCAAATATTTCAAATTTTGAAGTCAGTTTGTCCAGCCAGTGGCAGCCACACATGAAAGTCAGAGGTTTATTTATTTATTTATTTTAATGTTTTTTATTTCTTTCTGAGAGAGAGAGAGACAGTGTGAGCAGGGGAGGGTCAGAGAGAGAGGGAGACACAGAATCTGAAACAGACTCCAGGCTCTGAGCTAGCTGTCAGCACAGAGCTTGAAGTGGGGCCAAACCCACGAACCGTGAGATCATGATCTGAGCTGAAGTCGAATGCTTAACCGACTGAGCCACCCAGGTGCCCAAAAAGTCAGAGATTTATATTCCGAGAATGAAATCAACAAGGCAATGCTGCCTCTGCTGTGGGTTTGAGGATCTTAGATGATGCATTACGGCCTTTAAAGGTGTTGTAATGGCTCTCACTGCCAGTGATCAGCGACCTTATCATTGATGGTGACCACAAGAACCCTCTGCTCCCTCAGACTGCAAGCTCCTTGACATCCAACATGCATCTCTATACATGCATGTCCCCCAACGGGGGCAAGTCAGAACTCCTAGGTCGGCTGATACCACATACAAATTCCAGGATTGTGTTATTGGTACAATCTGTCTAGACACCTCCCTCCACCATAGACAGGTCTTGCTTCTTGCTGTTATGGTCATGGATGCTGAATGAGAACGTTTGTGACAGACCTACAGTGTCCCCAGCCTAGACCCAAGGAAGCTGTTCTTGGCTTCCCCCAAATACGTTTGGTGGCTTCTATAGACCCAAGAGAATTCAACCTGAAAGACAAAGCAAGGACTGTCATACAGAAACCCCTGAACCCTTTCGGCGCCCTACTCTGCAGTGACTGGAAGAGGTTTTCTCTTGCCTTTGGATGGAATTCAGTCACATGCTGCTTCTCTTAACACAATGAATTAGAGTAAAACCTAAAGTCAGATGTCCAAGCTCTAGCTCTGCTTCTATATGTGAAAGGAAACTTTGGGAATCCAAAAAACCCTTTATCTCCAACAAATTGTGGCTTTCAAAAAGCATACTTTCCCGTGAACTCAAAAAGGTCTAATTTGAAACATAAAGCAGGGCAATGACTCTCTAGTCCTAGGCCATTTCTATGCAGAGCAGCTCTGGTGCTTGATCTGTTTTGTTACCTGTCTGTACCAATTGAGTACAGGGTTTGAGGCTGTTAGAGAAACTTTTATAGAAATTTGACAGAAGTTTTATGTCTGTTGAATTCAGAAACCTTGTGCCTATGTTTAAATTTGTTCTTAATTTAATTTTTGTAGGAATTCATGCTTTGATTGTATTTTACAAAATGGTAGATTAGAAGATTTGTTTTTAATGACCCTTTAATGTAGAGAGTTTGTGAAGCACTGTTTTAATCTATATCTGAACCTTCTCCTGAAGGAATGATATACCTGAGTCTCAATGTACAGAATAGCCATAGAAAATGAGGAACTAAGTATTTTCTAAAGCAAAAATGCATTGGCTTACTATCTTAAAAACAATGTTCTTTATGGAGACATTACATTAATTCCATTGAAAGATCAAAATGCACCTTCCATTCTAAAGGGAAAAAGAGAAGACTAAGTTGTGTATACTAGACAACGTATTTCAGCCAGATACAATTGCCCATTGGCCTATGTTGATTGGGTTAGGACTAAATCATAATGGCTACAAGACTCAGAAAATGGTGCACTGTGAGGCACTAAACCAGCGCCTGCAGTTCACCCATTGTTAAGCGTATTAGCTAGGGCACAGGCTCAGTTGCAGCAAAATGAATCTCAAAAGTGCAATGGCTTAAACAGGATAAAGTTAACTTCTTTTGCATGTGTTGGTCTAGAAGTTGGTAGGGCAGGATCAGTGGGATATATCTCTGCCGTCTTCAATAAGTGGCTTCCTTCACTGACTCCAAAGGAACCAAACGACTTCTCACTATCACCTAGCCAACGAAAGGGAAAGACACTGGGGAAGTACATACTTAATTCACTTTTTAAAGAGCAAGCCAAGTAGTCTTTAGCTAAATGGTCAATGGGCCAGTTAAAATTCTATTTCTATTAATTATGAAGAAAGCAGGTAAATAAACAATCTGCCACACTACAGTCTTAGTAGGCTGAAAAGCTTTACAAACCTTGAGCTTTTCTGAACTTGTCAACACCTAATTATGGAAAGCTCACAACTGTCCACTTAAAAACCTAAATAATAATCATACTTCCAGTGCTTTCCAAGTTAAATGCAAATTATTGTTTGCACACAGAATCTTCCAAGTTTTCTCAAAAAATTGCTCCCAAATATTTTGATGGCATTGTGGTCATGAGGTAAACAGCAAAGCTGATTCATTTAATACAGAAAATTTTAAAAATCTTTCACTTACCAGAATTGGTTTAAGGATATATCTAAAACCTGAGCAATTGTTAGCCAAAAAAGAAATTAAGTCTCTAATGAAAAAAAAAATCTTCCTACAAAGAAAACTCAAGTCCCAGATTCCTTCCCTGGAAAGGTCTACCAAATATTCAAGGAAGAAATTATTCTAATTCTATCTAAACTATTCCAGAGATTAATGTGTAGACAGATAATGTGGGGAAAGACATCCTAGGTAGGAACATCATGTGCAAAGACACAAAGGTAGACAAGAAAAATGAATCTGGGAAATAAGTGGTTCACTTCAGCACAGCTGGAGCTCAGGGAACTCATTGGAGAGAAGCAGAAGCTGGGGCTGGGAAGTTAGGCAGGAGTAAATCTTTCTAAGCCATACTGAAGACAACAAGGAACTTTGTTCTGTCCTGTAAACAATCAGGAACCAATTAGTAGGTCTGAGGAGACTTGCAATTACCTACAGTGACAGTCTGTGATGGTCCTGAGATACCACCTAATATTTATGCAGGAAAAAATGTATCTATAGAATAAAAATTCCAACATCAACTGAAAACCATTTGTTGCTGCCATAGGAGCAAAGAAGTTCCAATGACCTTTACTAAGTTCCTTTACAAGGTGTCTTAATCACAGTCCTCTAGAAGGATTTACACAAGCCTGAACCTGGATAGCAGATAGCCTAAGCCCAAGCTACCTCACCCCACACCTGGGCCCATACTATTTATGACAGTAATAGCTAATATTTATGGAGTACTGTGTGCCAGATACACTGCCAAGCACTTGGCACGAATCATCTCAACTAATCCTCATAACAACCTTGTGAAGTAGACGCTATAATCTATCTGCATTTTACTGATGAAAATAAAGCCTGGAAGCGATTAGATAACTTGCCCAAAATCACCCTGCTAATAAGTAGCAGGACAGAACTTGAACTTCTGTCTCTCTGATCACAACACGTATGCTGCTAACTACTATGCTGTCCCGCCCATGGCAGACATCACTAAGCAATCGCTGCATTCTGTTTCACTCAGCACAGGCTGGGCCTCCTAACTTTTAGCATAGTGCTCTGGTAAGCCAGATCAGAATTTACTCATGAGATAGGACCGATTGTTGTTCCTGGCCTAAACCTTAGTGCTGTTATCTCAGATGCCACCTCAGATTCTGATTCAGCACTGGAAGCCTAAACCACATCAAAAGCTGATCTGCCACCACAGATTGCATTCTAGCACCTTTACTTGGAGTCTTCACATGAGAAGCTTGAGTGCTCTCCCAAGCTGATGCATATTGGTCAATTTATTGGTATGGAAAAAGGACAGAAGGAATTCAGGCTATCCACAAGCTGTCCATTGAACTTGCTGCCCATAAAGAATGCCTTTGGTGAGAAAATTACAGAAGTGATTCCAGAAAGAGGGTATGGATTTACGTTACATGTTCTCTAGAGCTGAATTGCTTGAATTAGTGTAGAAGCTAGAAGCACTGTTGGAGACTCAGAGTGGATTTGGATTTTGGAAAAGAGGAGTACAATTCCTATAACACATTAAACACACCTTGTCACTCCATGCAAACTGGTAAGTCAAGTATCCACAGTGATTTTATAGAGCCCTTCCAGGTAGAGAGCCCCACGTCAATGCAACTGTTTTACCTCTTAGGTCCAAACTCCTACATCACCTATGCTTGCTACCAAGTATTTATAGCACACGGATAATGTGATGGCGTGAGTCAGTCCAGGGATGAGGAGTGGGAAGTACAGGGCTGGCATGAGAGCACAGGTCTGACTAGACCAAGCAGGGGCCTGATCCCTGTGAAAGAGAGGGAACAACAGGAACGACCCACCACGATGTCAGGCTGGTCATGTAAGGGTGGCTGGATGCTCCCAGAGCAGTGTCCTGGGAAGCACAGCCATTCCTGACTCGGTGCTGGAGCAGGTAGGTGGATGGAGGAGCCGCAAAGTCCGGGAGCCTCCGAGTACCAGGTGGGTGGAGTCTGTGCCGACATAGGCTAGAAACCCAAGGGGGGCTGAGATGTAAGGGTCAGGCCCTGGTCCCGGGCTGGACACTCATTTTCTCTCTCTAAAGGGAAAGAGGACTAGCGGGAACCCAGCAACAGGTCAAAATCCCAAGCATGAGGACTGGGACAATGGGTGGGAAGAGGGGGCAGCAAGGAGAAAATTTAGGCAATTTAGAGATAATCTAGGTCTTCAGATCCTCGGGCATTAGGTCCTAGGAAGGGTTGACAGTGCAACAAACCTTAGGATCACGTGGGAGTTCATGTCCTGAAGAACATGGGGCACTGTCTTTGAGGCATATTTTCTCTCTTCTAGGATAATCTCAGTACCCAGGGAAGGGTCTACAAGGGGACCTATTTGTCTGGTGACAGGAAGGGAATTGACTGCCAGGATTGGGTGGTTGAATATTCCCATCTTATTTATTTCTTAAAACATCTCAGAAACATTAAGACCTGCCCAGGATTACAACTAGTAGATGATATGGCCAAGATCTGAACTCACATATGAATCTAAAGACTTGGTTCTCTCTTTCTCATCAAGCTGCTTCCAGAAGCACCTGGTCCCACACCACTGGGAAAGACCCAGGCAAGAAATACTGGAGGTCAGGCAAAGGGGTGTGATTCTGTCATCATCTCAATGGTTTTCAGCTCTGGCTACACATCAAACTCTCAGAGAAGGTTTTAAACACACATACACACATGCATACACACACATCAGGACCCTCCGTGGAGATTTTGCTTTAATTGCTCTGTGATGGAATCTGTACATTGGTGTTTTTCTTTGAGAGCTCTCCCGGTGATTCTAAGGAGCAACCAGGCCTGAGAACCATTAACGCTCCTTGTTTCTGGCCCTTTAAGACAGTCTAACACAGGGGCGCCTGGGTGGCTTAGTCGGTTGGGCGTCCGACTTTCGCTTGGGTCATGATCTCGCGGTTCGTGGGTTCGAGCCCCGCGTCGGGCTCTGTGCTGACTGCCAGCTCAGAGCCTGGAGCCTGTTTCANGCTCTGTGCTGACTGCCAGCTCAGAGCCTGGAGCCTGTTTCAGTCTGTGACTCCCTCTCTCTCTGACCCTCCCCTGTTCACGCTGTCTCTCTCTCTCCTAGAAATAAATAAAACATTAAAAAAAAAAAAAAAAAAAAAGACAGTCTAACACACTCAGGCCTGCTGGCTCTTGAAGGCAAACTGAAAATCTAAACCTCAGTTCCTTCCTTGCCTGCTCCTAATGAACTTTTACTTTGTTCTTATCCTTCTTGGATCTCATTTTCCATGTTGCCTTGGGCAGAAACATCCAGTTCCCGCTCAGACTATGGCACCCAATCCTTGCTCTCCACTCTAGACAAACAGAGCCCTAGGAGCCCTAGGAGCCGGGATGCTGTGTCTTAGAAGCCAGTGGGGCCGGGCCTCCAGAAACCTCACAGAGGGATGAAATGCACAGCAGGGAGAGGGAGGAGGGGAAAACAGAATTAAATCCAGGAGAACATTCCAGAGAGTCATCATCAAAGTAGCAGACCTAGGCACGCGAAATCCAGGAAAGAAATCCAGGGAAAAACAGCACAGAGAACACTAGGGTTTATAGCCAAGGTCAGGACATAGAGCCTGGAGAAGTTCTCTGAGGTGGAAATCCTCTGTAGCTGCTGCTCACCAGGAGCCTGTGACCTAAGTCTGGGTGAAGTTACCACAAGGCTGGGCCTGGACCTCATCGTTTACCTGTGTGAGTTTGAGGAAATGTGTGTGCTGTTACCTTTGTGCTGCCTCACCTTCAGACTGAAGAGGTGGCTGAAAAGACAATGCAAGTAAATGAGAGCGTGAAGCAGAACTTTGGATGTTAGCCAAGGAGACTGAGGAGACATCTTGTCTCTCCATATGCTAGTTCATGCTGCCGCAGACAGTTGATCTTGCCAAGTTATTGACAAGATTTACCTAGATTAGCTCCATCCACACATTACTCTTTGCTTGTTTGAACAAGAACTGCTCTTTGGTCAGCAGCTGCGAGCTGGCCAAGGAAGGCTGCGCCACTGGAGGGCTCAGACTGGCCATGCTCTTCCCCGGGACCAGAATTCAAGTCCCTTCTCTGCATCCATAGCTTCCTGCTGACTTCTGTCCTCCGTGGTCAGGATGCCTTTCTTTCTTTTTTTTTTTTTTTTTAATGTTTTATTTCTTTCTGAGAGAGAAGGAGACAGTGTGAGCAGGGGACGGTCAGAGAGAGAGGGAGACACAGAATCTGAAGCAGGCTCCAGGCTCTGAGCTAACCGTCAACACAGAGCCTGATGCGGGGCCCGAACCCACAAACCATGTGATCATGACCTGAGCTGAAGTCGGACGCTTAACCGACTGAGCCACCCAAGTGCCCCCAGGTGGCCTTTCATTCCCAGCCCTGTTTTCCGTTTGCCTGACCTCTCCTCCCCTGGGGAAGCCAGTCCATGGAAGCACAGAGGCCCTGGGGACATACCAAGCCCAGTTCTTCTCAAACCTACTTATCATCAGAGTCTTAAAAACACAGATTCCTGTGTCTCAAGAGGGACGTACTGAGTAAGAATCTCTGGGGGCTGTGCCCCTACTGACCTCGTGTATTTCTCCCCCAAATGGACATTTACCTCAGTGCGTAGACAAAGGAGAATCCACCTTCTGTATATGGAATTCACAGCTACGTTTCAGGCCTATAAATGTTTTATGTGATTTCTGATTCAAGTGCAATTCCGGTGCATAGGAAGAATCATCATAGCTGCAACTGATATTTGGTAAGACGACAGTCATTTGCCTCTTATGTCCTAAACCATGAGGGTTTTTTCATATCAACTTGACAGTGGAAATGCAATTAAAAGCACTTAACTACCCAGCTATTGTGTCTGTCTCTAAGTACCTTAAAAGGCAGTAAAGTATAAGGGGAAGGATACTGAATTTTGAGTCAGAAGATCCAGGGTTTTTTTTTGTTGTTGTTGTTTTTATTTATTTGTTTTGAGAGAAAGAGAGATAAAATGCAAGTGGGGATGGGTAGAGAGAGGAAGAGAGAGGACCCCAAGCAGGCTCCACACTGCCAGGGTGGAGACCGATGTGGGGCTCAAACTCACAAACTGTGAGGCCATGACCTGAGCTGAAACTAAGAGTCCAACACTTGACAGACTGAACCACCCAGGCGCCTCCAGAAGATTCAAGTTTTGAGCCCCCATTTTCTCCATTACTACTCTGGCTAACTAGATTACCTTTCTGAACTATAAATTTGATCATAATCATCATAGAGTCAACATATATGAGACACTTACTATACTCCAGGCACAATGTTAAGCATTTTACTGACAGTAATGGTTTTCATGTTCCCAAAGCACCATTCCCTAGAAGGAAAAACTGAGTCCTGGAAAGTCAGCCACATTGGCTATGTGATCATAGGGATGTCTATGCTGGGTAGTACACAGAGTTTTTGTAAAACTTTTGAGAGATAATGATGTCCTAGTTGGGCAGTGCATATGGTTCTCTCTCTACAACTGTAAGTTACCATGTTCAAGAGGTTATCTTTCCTGTCTTGCTGCTCTGCTACCCAACACTGTACCTTGCACATTAGTAGACACTAAAAATCACTGGTTGAGTGAAAATGAATAATGATCAAAAAACAAATTAACCTCTAAATAAAGCCGTATATATTGAAGACCCTATTGATCAATCTACTATATGAGTGTGACAAAGGCCCAGAGATACCTGTGCTCTGTATCCACAGTGGGCATTACATCACAAAGGTGCCTTTTAGGGGGTTCTATTTACCTGAGGTCCTGATAGGCCTCCTTGGGGAAACAATAACCAGACATCGGGGGAGTGCATTTAGCTCCATGAATCTGAGCTGGCTCTGCAAATTTTTAACTTGCTCACTCGAACCCATGCCATGTAACAGGCCCCTGATAAGGGCCCCAACATCCAGATCCAGGCCTTATGCTTCTTCATAATCTTCCTCTACATCTCACATGCCCTCCTCAAACCAACCCCATGCCCTCTCTCTGGCTCTTGCTTTGCTCTGTAGCTTTGGACTGACCCTGCCTCTCTAGTGACCTTGGTCGTCCTCTTGTTTTGCAATGGGCATTTACTCTTCCCAGTGCATCTGAGGCTACTGCTCTGGACAAACCTCTTCTCACTGAAGTTTAGCCCCCACATTCACTGCCCCTAAGGCCGATTTTCCCATTGTGCTTGGTCAGGCTCTGTGGATCAAAGTCAGATGCCAGACTGAGCTCCTGGTGAAAACCAGGGTGAAGTCCTTCACCTGCCTTCCCAGGGAAGGCTTCCAAGTGGGCAGGGAACTCACTCTGTGACTGCACAGAGCTGCTGTCCCCAGTCTCAGTCCCCAGATGGGGCCGAGACCGTATAGGGACAAATTCGCATGAGATAGTTTTGTGCCATTCTCACTGAGTAAAACCAAACTCTCAGAAACATGCCCCATGTCCCACACTCTTATGGGAAGAGGGAGAGAGGGAGCCTTTAGAAAACTGAAAGAGATTCAAATGGAAAAGTTGCTCTCGGCAAAATTCTAACAAAGGGAAGCAAGATCTCCTTGATTTGAGGGGCCCCATGAAAATAACACCGGAGGCGAATGAGTGAGATGAGGCAGCAGAGAACTGGCAAAGACGGTGGAAACGCAGGCAGAATGATAATAATGTGCAGATAAATGGCAGAACGGAAGGACAGGTGGGCCTCACAAAAATGGGCTAGGTGACACTGATTTAGCAGTTAGAAATCAGAAATTCCAGCCAAATCAGCCATGGATTCACATCTGGGGCCACCAGGTGGCGCTAGAGTAGAGGCTGCGGGAGGCCAGCGGAGCCACCCCCCTGGGCCTGCAGGGGAAACGGAGGATGTGAGGGGCCGAGGGCCCAGCAGTCCCATCGGTGGTGGTTTGGAGGTGAGACGTGAAGATGTATATAGTGTGGTCCCCACACTCCTGCCTGGGATGAAAGCTAAAGCGGTGCATGTTCCACTGGTTTCCTGGTGACGAAATACCCCGCTGACCTCTAATTACCATTTCAAACAAGACCACACGGATGTGAAATTGGGCAACTCTGGGCGTCCTAACCTAGGGTGGGGGTGGGGGGGGAGGCCATTTGCTTCTCGGTTTCCAACTCAGTGAGAATTCCATACTGTGATCCCCAACTCGATGGAATATGTGCAAAGAGGCTTGCATAGTGCCCTGTTCCCAGTAGATGCCCAATACACGTGAGTTCTGTCCTCGCTGAGCCCCGTGACAGCTTGGCTCCAGCCTCCTACGGGGCTGATCTATGTCCCTCCGAACCGAAGTGCTATTGGCACTATAAAGCCCTCGGCCCCTCCGGCCAGAGACCCTTTGTCCTGGCGGTTTTGTTGTTCCAGATTTCTCACTGTGAGGCTTAGGCGGCTGCCAGGGGCCACCCCAGGAGCTGGAATCTCAGCTCACAAACAGAGCATTATACGCAGTCCTTCTTCTGCCCCCACCGGGGCATTACTCCTCCCCCCCCACCCCTCCCCATGACCAGCGCCCAGACTCGCTGCCCTGCCGTGCATCCTCTGGGCCCGCCCGCCGCCGCCCTGCTCCCTCCAACAATGTGTTTCTAATCTGCCCCACGCTCGCTTTTCCAGCCCGGCCTAATCAGCTTCGCCTCCGGGCCTCTGCTTGCACGGAGGTGATCGGATTGCAGGGAACAGTACGTCTTCCTCCCTGCCTCTGCTTGTTTCCAGCCAGCGCAGTTGTCTTTCTCCGGCTCACCTCCCTCCCCACGTGGTCTGCCGCCAGCCTCCGGGTGGGTGCGGTGAGGAGCAGTCGCAGGCTCGTTTGCCACAGGGAGGCAAGATTGCTCCTCTGGGGAGAGTGGAAGAGGCAGGCCGGGAAGGGAAATTCGTGCAGACCAGTTCTGGCCAGATCTCTTAAAATGTTTTGTTCTTGCCTTGCTGCCGCCTTCCTGGAGGGGGTGGGGGGAGTGGCTGCCCGAGGTTTTCCCCCTTCCCTGTGCTGAGCTGTCACTTCTTAGGCCAGCCAGGCCTGTAAGAATTTCTGGTTCCTCTAGGCAGTAAACACCCTGGTTCTCCAACCCACAGTATCGCTCCCTTTTCTCTGTTTCTTCCAAAATGCACTTTCTTTCTTCTTTCCTTCTTATTTATTTTGAGAGAGACGCAGGGAGAGAGAGAATCCCAAACAGGCTTCATGCTGTCAGCACAGAGCCTTACACGGGGCTCAAACTCACCAACCTGAGGTCATAACCTGAGCCGAAATAAAGTCAGATGCTCAGAGGCCTGAACTACCCAGTACGGATGTCAATGATTAGGGCAAGGTTTAAATGTTTAAAAGAGTAATTAAATACAATGTTTATTGAGCCTGTTGCCTTCCTCAGCTTTACCCCCTCCTTTCTGGTTTTTGGCAGCATTACAAAAGAAATCAGCTGAGGGGCTGGCAATGTTCACCCTTTCACCGCAGTATTGAAATAAATATTTTCAATAAAGACATTAAAGAGTTAACCAAGTAGGATCATGTTAATGTCTAGAAGGGGTTGAAACCCTCTCCGGCCACATCCCATTTTCCACAAAATCGGGTAACAAGGTGACTAAGAATGTAAGACTTGAGACTGGCCTCCCAAAGGGTCATGAGGTTGGTGACGGGTGAGCTTGCCTCGGTACCCCAGCCTCAGCCTGGTGCCATCTGCCACTTGGACTTGCCCGGGGAAACACCGGCTCGCTGACCAGAGACGGACGCTGGGGTGTGTGTCACTCAGCAAGCCCCAGGCCCCCTAGCCCCGTTCCAACCGTGTCCACGTGCACCCAGTGACGCCACTGAAGGCTTCGTCACTCTCTCTGGAGATGATTTCCTTACTTAAACCACTTTGCTCCAGAGGAACACTTTATAGTTTCACTTTAAATGCACAATCAATATCGTTTCTGTAAAAAAAAATCAGAATACGTATAGAGGTGTCTAGGTGGCTCGGTCGAGCATCCGACTCCTGATTTTGGCTCATGTCAGGACCTCAAAGTCATGGGATCGAGCCCCAAGTGGGGCTCTGCGCTGACAGCATGTAACCTGCTTGGATTCGCTCTCTCCCTCTGTCTCTGCCCCTCCTCCGCTCATGCACACGCGTGCGCACGTGCTCTCTCTCTCACAATAAACATTTTTAAAATAAGTATAAAAATAGGGAAATTACAACATGAAACCATGAAAACAAAACAATGCTATTAATGTTTTAAATTGGCACATAATAGTGTAATCAGTTTATGAAAAGAAGTTCTTCAGTGGGAAAACTGAAACAGTTTACACATACTTGGCTCCGTGTCCTAAGTTTGCCGGGACGTTGAGGTAGTACATCTAGGCACAGTGGCCTGACTGCCTGGATGAGTCCCAGCTTCCCGCTTAGGAGTTGGGAGGCCAAGGGTCGGTTTCTCCACATCTGGGTGCTAGTTCCTTGTTTGTCAAAAAAAAGGCTAATAATAGCACCAGTCTCCGACTTCTGACCACGGGCGCGCGGGAGTTAACACATGCAAAACAGTTATAACAGGCCCGCCCAGCTCTTAGTAAGCTCTCGCTGAATGTCCGCTATACTAATAATCAGCAGTCACAGTATTAGCAGGATTCATGGATTTAAAGTCCCTGCTCACTAGAGTAGAGCGTCAGAAAGACTGAAAAAAAATTATTTACCTCTTTTCCCTGGTAAGATTAACTAAGAGTCAATTCCTAACCAAAATGGTGAAAGTGACTTTAGCCCAACGAACTTCTCTTTAGCCTCTTGAAGCAGTCCAAAATCTAATCTTGGAACATGGGGAGTTTCTGGTAATGTTTGGAAAGTGATGGAGAAAGAGTTCTTCATCTACTCCCTGCTGAATTCCAGTCTAGAAAAATACTTACAAAGATATTTCGTTTCATTTTCCAAAGATCACGATATAATATTCAAAACAAGGAGCTACTCAGATGAGTGCATAACCATGTGGTTCAGGTAATGAAAATATTTTCTGATATTTGAAATTAGTTTAGTGTTTGGATCAGCTTAGAAGATACATTCTTGAGGGGTGTCTGGGTGGCTCAGTCGGGTAAGTGTTAGACTCTTGATTTTGGCTCAGGTCCTGATCTCACAGTTCTTGAGTTTGAGTCCCGTGTTGGGCTCTGCACTGACGGGAAGGAACCTGCTTGGGATCCTCTGTCTCCCTCTCTTTCTGCCCCTCCTCCACTCACATTCTCCCCATCCCCCACCTCATGCTCTGTCTCTCCAAAATAAATAAATAAACATTTTAAGAAAAAAGACATTCTTGGGTCCTTGGCATATTACTCCTTCATACAGCTACTACTTCCTGAGTATTAACTACATGCTACATTACATCAGTGAATTCTTGTAATAATCCAGTAGTTTAGGTACTTCGTCTCTATTTTACGGGTGAGACACTGAGGCTCAGAGAGATCAAGTGATTTACTATTGCATGGTTATTGTGGGTTCAAGACGGGAATTCAAGTCTGCTATCCAGTGCCCAGCGCCTGAGGCCAGCTCCACCTGCATCTATGGGATGTAATCTGACTTCAGCTCAGCCTTAGCTAATTCACAGAGCATGGGCCTCTGAGCAGGGCACCAGCGCGGGATGTCCTTCCCTTCTGGGTTCCAGCTGGCCTAGTCCTTCCCAGAAATTCAGCTGGTGAGCAAAGGAGCCTTGGACGTGGGTGTGTAGAAGAGTTTGTGCAGGAGTAACCAGTGGAGTCACAGCCTGAAAAGAAACCAGCACCAGAGTGCTGCTCCCTTCTCCACAACCTCTCTCCCTCCCTCCCTACCTCGGTCCCCTCTTCTGGTTACTGGTAAAGCCCACCCCTTCTACTGCAGCCACCAGCCTTTCCTGCCTCCTTCTGTATACAAGCAAAATCACCTCGATTGGCCTTTGCACCATGTTTAGGGGAAACCAGATTAGTACACAGTAGGTCCCTGAGCTATGTGTAAATAAATGATAAATGTAATTGGAAGGTTGACTGTAAGTTCCTTAGAGGTGAGAACTTGATTTATCTCCATCTCACTAGAACCTATAACAGTGCCTAGTACATAGGAGGTGCTCAAAGAGTGTCTGTGATTGGATGTTTGGCACAGAAGAGCAGAAGGAAAACTAAAGAAGGGATGAGTCTTGAGTTTTCTTTCTGGTTGCCAAAAAAAGTATTTCAAGGAAGGTATTTAAAGGAAAAACAAATTCCACCAAACCCCAAATATTTCATTGAACTTCTAGGACCTCTCAGGTCTGAGAAGATCTCACTATGATGTCTCACCCCACCCCGCACCCCCAATTTTCCTATTTCATTCTGGAAGTTCTCTGGATATTGAATAAAGTTCCAAAGGCAGAGGGCTGGTTGCAGGGAGATGAGCAGGGACAAGACGCGGAAGTGGAAGAACAGGAAGGGATGCAGCAAAGAAACACAAGCGCAAGAAAATGCTGGTATTTCTTCCCATGCACTCCCAGGCTGCCAGGAAGAACGTGAAGACCTGTCGTCAGCCCCCCTCACCCTCACTGGTGCCATGGCCTTGGTGAGAAGCTCCAGAGACCTGAGCGCTAATGCGCTAGGAAGATTGAAAGCTGTGATGATCATTATATATATATATTTTTTTTTTTTTTGAGAGAGAGAGAGAGAGAGAACAGGGGAGGGGGAGAGGGAGAGGGAATCTTAAGCAAGCTCCACACCCAGCAGGGAGCCTGATGAGTGGCTCAACCTCATGACCACGCGATCACGAGCTGGTCCAAAATCAAGTCAGATGCTCAAGCAACTGAGCCACCCCGGTGCCCTGAAAGATGTGATTATTATCATCACCATCCAAGGTCACAATTCTTTCTGACTGCATCTGATTTCTTTCATGTCTCGACTGTTCCTGAGTGTTAAGGTTTCTTTTCAAAGCAGTTGAGATATGTAAACTCAGGGGAATCCAGGAGAGAAGCCTCTGAGAAGGACCCTGTGAGGTTTTAGAGGAAAATAAGAGAGTAAGAGAAGGGAGCTGCTTTGCTAGAAGAACCTGGGGAGGGAAGGAGGCCTCTCTGGAAGTGCTCTCCAAGGACTGGTGACAGAGGTCCTCATAGGGAAACTCATCGGGCAGGGTGGATACTGTTCTGAGAAATGAGCTCACAGTGGCCCCGGAGCGTCTAGAGGGTCCCACCGTCATGTGGTCTTGGGGAGTTCCATTGCTTCATTTCAACAGATTTCCTCAGACATTATCTAACTATGACAAAGGAGTTCTTACAAGGGGAGGAAAGAGCTGGCTCCAGCCATACTGAGTCACTGCAGTTCGCTTTTTTGCTCTGTCCACTACGTTTCTCTGGAGATACTCAGAACTGTTCCTCACAGCCTAGCTCGGGGTAAATTTTTGGTTCCAGAATTCAGCGTTTCCAGCGTTTCATTGTAGCCTCCAGTTTTGGCTGTCTCTCTTACTGACCCATTACTCCCCTGTTTTCCTGGACTCTCAACAGCTGTGTGCTTTGGTGTTTTTCTCCTACCAACAATTTCATCTTTCTCTTTTTGCCCAGGCCAGCCATAGCTCCCTGTTATTGCAGTCTTGGCTCAATATCACATTCACTCAGGCCATGTTGTTTTAGCCTAGCCTCAGCACTCTCATAGCTAATTTATTCAGCTCTTGCTCTCAGAAACCTCAAAGTCTCAGCCCAGCCCTGGGCACAAGACAGGATTTAGTCTTGTGTGGTTATTGGAGCTCAAGAGTTGAAGACTTTAGCTAACCTAAAATCAAATTCACATGTGATCCACAGCCCTCAGTGCTACACAGAGAGAGTGTTGCTGAGCACACATAGGTGGAAGGCCCCCTGTGAAGGCAAACTGGGACATTTATTCCTCTGAAACCCTAAATTCAGACCATAAGAAATGTCACCCCAAATTGCGCCCATGGTCCATTTAAATCAGACAACATCTACTGTATAACACCAGCATCCTGTTAAGTACTTCTCAAGCATTGTCTTCCTTAATATGGCTATTCTCATAACAATCCTGTGGAATGGGGATCATTAATACTATTTACAGATGAATCTAGAACTTAAAAGAGACAAAGTAATTTTGCCCAAGGTCACATATCTTGCCCGCTGCAGAAAAGAACTTGAACCCACATCTGTTTGTAACCCAAACCGAAGCTTTTAACCAATTACGCTCCAGGACTGAGACATTTTAGGGTATATTTGTACCCTGTGCCAGACACTAACCACATGGAGACTGGGGTTGGTCTCCCTCAAACACTTTTCAGTTCTCTCAACAACCATCACAGTCTTGTTATCTAGAAGGTAATTAAATTCCTCTTGAATCTAAATCTTCTTGCACGATGTATTGAGTATATGTGGTTTTTTTTAAGTTTACTTATTTTGAAAGAGAGAGAAGGCAAGTGAGCAGGGGAGAGTCAGAGAGAGAGGGGGAGAATCCCAACCAGGCTCTGCACTCTCAACACAGAGCCCGAAGCAAGGCTAGAACTCACGAACCACAAGATCTGACCTGAGCCAAAACTAAGAGTCAGACACTTGACTGAGCCACCCAGGCACCCCTTGAGCAAATGGTTTTCATCATACTAGTATGTACTGTGTGCTTCCTCTTATTTGAACTAATGCTACTGTTTTCCATTTTTAAAGGGCAGTCCTTAATGCCAACACTATAAGATCTAGAAATTCCAACTACCCCTCATACAAACTTCTAATTTTCTTCAGATTTATTATATCATATTTTCAGGCCACACCTTTTCAGGCCAAAAGGCTGTTTGCAGTGTTTTTGTAAGGCAGCCATTTTTATACCTCCCACCCTGACCCCATGCTCCAGGCAAATGAACCGCTCCAGGCAGTTTCCCACCTTTTATCCCTTTTATCCACCTGTTCCTTATCTCCTCAGATAATTTAGCCTTTATGATTGGTTCAAAGATTACCGCCTCCTAGAAGCATTTTTTTTTCCTGCCCCCCAGATGGAAGTGATTTTACTCTCCTCTGCTGTAATGGTAAGACTATATACACTTGGATTCCTCATATAATACTTTTCACTTTCCTTAAGGGATTTTTAGTTACATTAAGCATTTCGTAATTCTACTTCTAGATTATACATACCTTAGGGCAGAGTCTAGGTTTATTTCCTAGGGACTTGTACTACATGCTCACATGTCTGTTCAATGCATGGATAAATATATAAATCAGTGATTTTGCTTTATTTCTTTTCTGGAACATTTTTATTTCTTTATCAGAGTTAGGTAACTCTAACTTCTAGGAGCATTCCATGTGCCAGATTCGTGTGGATTTATATAAGGCTAAGACAAGATTTTAGTTTGTGTCTGACAGTCCCCACCACCTTACTGGTCACTTAAAATTGCCGTGGTGCTTTGAATTGAAGTCTTCTTGGAATGGATGGGTCCTTTCCTGGGTCAGAACTGGGAGCTCTGTGTTTTTCCTCTCGAGATGGAGCATGGCTGTGTCTCTCCTAAGTGCATTACTTTGCTTAACTTTACTCTGAAAATACTCTACACACAAGGTGAAGATTGCACTGGGAACTCTTTCAAATGATGTATTTTATAGAGATATTGTCATTGGTTTCTTGTGCCACTACCAGCAAGATCTTGAAATTAAAGATACTTTAGTGGCAAAAGAAATTCAGAATCCTAATTCATTTCCCTCAGTATTTAAAACCTGCAGGGGGTTGGCCTGAGTTTCTCACCCATGCTGGAATGCACTACTGTCAACCGTGGCAACAACTCTGCTAAACCTTCATCCCCTGCACATACATTGTGTATATTTTGACAAACATTACGCAAAATATATTGTGTACCCGTGAGGAGCTGATGTTGTACAAAATATTGAAAGGCACAATCTGCAAGGAATTAAAAAGCCTAAGAACTGCCTTATAGATTAAAAAAAAAAAAAAAAAAGACTCTTCTTAGACCAGTGTGTGCAAAGAAGGAAAAAAACGATCATTCAACAGTTACTGCTGCAATCATATTATGTTACCTATGTGAATGCTTTCTTTCCAGGAGATCATAGTGCTTGGAAAATAAGGGCTTTCAGGCCATTTTAATTTCTTGTCTATTTTCTTACCATATAAAAGACATTTTCTCTGTGTCATATATCAGAACTCAATCTAGGAGCAGCGAAACTCAAAGGTTAATGTCCCTAAGGAGTCACCTAAGGGACTTCTTGTCAAAATGTAGACTCATACATCATACTTCAGATCCACTAATTTTGCATCTCTAGGGGGTGAGGCCTATAACCTATGTTTGTAAATTCCCTTTAGGATTCTGATCAGTTGTCCTGGGACCACACTTTGAGGGAGTGAAACTGATAAAGGAGAAAGACTGAGAGGGAGTTATCCCAACCCTTGGGGCTAGCAGAATGGAAAGATGCCTACCTGTGAATTGTGGGGCCAATGCGGGGCTCCCCTGCCCTCTGTTCAACACCAGAACCCCTTGCCTGCGTCAAAATGGTGTAATGCAAATACCATGGGCTGATAGCGCAAGGAGGGTCCTCCTGCAACAGCTGTGAGATTTGAGGGAAGCACTTCACCTCTCAGGTTATCTCTCATGGGCTGGTAGAGCTGGGCCTGATTATTTGCACCAGGGTTCTATTAGCCATGGATTCATTCAGCAAAGGCCCAGGCATTACCTCTAGAGCATCGCCACCCAACAAAGACATAATGCAAGCCACATATGTAAGTGTAGAGTATTCTAGCAGCCGTATTTCAAAAAGTAAAAAGAGTTACAAGTAATAATAAATTTTATTTAACCCAATATATCTGAAATACCATCGTCTTGTAATCAATATAAAGATTATATTGTGTGAAGCTTTGCAAATCTGGGTGATTTTATATTTCCACACGTCTCAGTTCAGACTAGCCACATCTCAAGTACTCCTCGGTCATTCATGACAATATAGCTATAGAGCAGGGGTCTACAAATTCTGCCTATGAATCAAATGTGGTCTATTGCCTGTTCTCAACCTATCCACTAGCCAAGAATGGTTCTTACGTGTCTAAATTGTTCTTAAAAATAAAAAGAAGAGTAATATTTAGTAATACATGAAAATGACATGTAAATTTCAGATCCACAAATTAAGTTTTATTGGAACATAGCCATGCCCACTTGTTTACATATTGTGTATGGCTGTTTGTGTATAATAGCAGAGTTGAATGGTTGAGACAGAAGGCTTATGTCCTGGTAAGGCTAAGTATTTGCTATCTGGTTCATTATAGAGGAAGTTTATGGACCCCAGAAAGGAGGCTTAAGAGCTGGCCCTGGAGGGCTGGCTGCCTCTGGCCCTGGGCCATTTGCATATAAGCAAGGCTTGAGGAGCGTTTGGCTTGGATGGCTTGGCAAGCCTCCATCCAGAAACGGGGAGCTGGACAATAGAGGTGCAGGGGGTCAGGCAACAACATGGAGTCCTGATGGGGTTGCAGTAGCAGAAAAGAAAGTCAGACAGTCCTAGCACAGGGGCTGGGAGGAAAGTGGGACATACTAGGTAGCAGGATACTTACTAGATGAGGGCCAGGGTTAAAAATAGCACCCCATGGAAGAAGGGGCTCCAAAGATGGGGTCCATGGGCTCCAACCTTAAAAGTCTGACTCTTTTACCTGCGGAAGGATTCTGACTGGAGCCTTAACTCAAATGAGTTTACATATGAGTAACTGCCACTGCCAGCTCCTGTTTGTCACAATTTTGTCTTTAAAGTTCTGTTCTTATCTGATGAGTTCTATTCTTGTCTGGTTATTCCACCTCTTTCAAAGTCCATTACTTGAGCTGCAAACCACCCAACCCCACCCCCTCCTGTCCTTTCAAGCTCTGGATTCAAGTCTTTTTGGTGGGTGGGTTGGTTTTTCTGTTTCCCTGACTGTGTATGTGGATGACAGAGGGACACTCTAGCCCATGACCTTTAGTTTAGGGCAACTTTCCAGGACAGTAATTACCTGGGACTTAGCTTCATCAAAGGCATGTTTTGATCCATCAACCCCTTGTCCTGGCCCAACCCCTTCAGTTCCTGTAAGTCACCTTTGGGTAAAATAAAGATAACATTTATTAATTTTTCTCTTTTAAACAATTGGAAAAACATGACCAAGCCTTTGGGGGTGGGGAGAACCTTTCCCTGACCCCTTTGATCCATTTCCTTGTGAGTTATAAATTCCTGGTAGTATTTCTTTAATGTGGTAGCACTTTATGCTGTATTATTCCATAGCTGCTCTTAACCCTTTTGACCCCATCATTTCTGCTATCATTCATTCTTGAAGAATTCTTTTCAAACGCTTTCATGTCCATAAGTTTATTTTAGTTTGAAAAATAGTCCTGAGATGTGGGAAGGGTGTTATTAGTTCCATTTTTACAGATTCAGAAACTGAAGCCCAGAGATGTCAAGAGATGTTTTTCAGGTTCTTACAGCTCGTTAGTGGTCAGCCTGAACTAAATAATCTTCCGGCTGCTGGGCCCATGATCTTTGTGCTACATTTTACTGGCTATCTGTTACTCTTCCTCTCTTCTTCCTTTGTCTCAATATTTCTTCTTCTCAACTCATTTTAACCTTAGTCTACATATTCTCCACCCTTCAAAGTCCTCCCCTTCTGGCCAGATACACCCCCGCCATGTGCTCTGTGAGACAGCTGCCTCTGGCCCCCTCAGCATCGCTCCTTGCTAGACCCAGGGGCCCATGTCGTATCCTGAGAGCCTCTCTTCTCTTCATGTACTTGGTTCCACATTTTGGTCTTTTTCCATAATCTTTTGAGCCATAACCCACTTAATGATATGGAGAAGAAGGTGAGCCTTTTCTGCTCTGAGGGAGAGCAGCAAACCTGAGATTCCCGAAGCCAAGGTTCCCAGGCACAATTCTCTTTGCCCTCAGAGCACCCACACTGAGCTCCAGAGCCACTGGGAATTTTTCAAAGCATTCAAAGGTCAATGTTGATTTTTCTTAAATCAAAAAATGTTAGAGCTAGAAGATTCTTTAAACATGATCTTTTCTATCTTTCTCATTATGGATGAGGAAACTGAGGCCCAAAGAAGTGTCTGAAATTCAACCCCCTTTCCAGGGTTTCTATATTTGGGGACGAGCATCATAGGATCCTGAAATGATAAGATCAGTTCAGTTGTGAAAGAGTTGGGACTTGTTGGTTAATTTATCTCTGAGACCTTACTAGATCATTGCTTATCTACATTACTGGAATGTCATCAGGTAAAGTGAAGGAACAGGAAACATGAGAACCAGATTGTGCAAGATTTTTTTTTCTGAAACTTATCTCTGTCTTTTTGTGAACTAGGTAGTAGCCCCACACTGAGTTTTGTGTACATCTCTGAAATGATGCCTAACCATTAATTTGTTTAACCAACATTGGTCAAGTCAGGCAATCTCTATGTGTCCAGTATTTTTCTAGATCCTAGACTATTTTCTAGCTCACCACCCACCTGCAGAAAGGGACATACCAGTAGGTGCTATAATGCAGCCTAAGAAAGTGGGGGGAGGGGCAGGAGAGCACCTAGGGCAGACATCTTACCCAGACCTGAGGTGAACATGTAGGCGGTAGGTGAGAGGTGGTTGGAAAAGATTTACACAAGGAGGCAACTGACTTCCAGGTGGAATTTGGAAGGATGGGCAGAAATGAGCCACTCTTTCATTTATTCACTAAATATTTAATGAGCGCACTATGCACCAAGTGTGTGTTAAGGCATTCCTTCAGAGTTGATGGAAACATTGAAAGTCCCTGATTCATTGACCTTCAGAGTTTAGTTGGGAGTCAGGCAACAAAAGGTAAATGAATAGGACAAAGTGTGACAGGCTGGGAACAAAGGACAAGGATGGGTGTTGAGATAGAGAACAAGGAGGAGGCACATTAGAAGAATCAAGAAGGGTCTCATGAGGAGCTGGTAGTAGATTAAAACCTAAGAGATAAGAAGGAATTAACCTTGGGAAAATCAGGTAAGAGCATTCCAGACAGGGGGTCAGGATGTGCAAAGGCCCTGAAGCAGAAAGCCACCAAGCCTGTTTTGGACTTTGCCACAAGTCTTCTGTGTCTGGTACAAGGTGGATGAGAAGAGGAGAGAGGCATGGTATCCTGCTAGGGAGGACAGCAGGGACCAGTACATCGGGGCTTCATTGGCCACAGTAAAAATGGGCAGCCAGGACTTGCCAAGCAGAAGGATGAGCCCACGTAAAGGCGGAGGGATGTGAAAACAGTCGGCAGTTGGAGGAATTGGTATGTGAGCATGAAGGCCTACAGCATGGTGGCTTATCCTCTGTCCACAGCACGGGCTAAGCATCTAGAGGCCTTGGTCGTTCCTAACCTGGGGCTCATAAACCTTTCAAATCGGCTGAAGCCCCTCGATTGTCTCCCTGGACCATTTGAATGGGCTGTCATTCCAGCCTTACTAGTCAGCTGCTGGGAGCAAAATGTCAGACAACAACCTGGAGATGGAGGCTCCCCCAGTATCCCAAACTGGATGAAAATAAACTCTGTACTCCCTGTGAGATACATAGAAATTCAGGACTGAGAGTGGCAAGGACAGCTGGCCAGCAGGGAGACAGGCAAATGGCCAACGCGGCGTGTTTGGATGACAAGGGCAGAAAGAATAAAAATGCATGAGAAAACAAGGACTCTCTCTTCAAAGAGTTGGGAAACACCCTCTGCTTCCCTTCACTTCCCAACTGGGGAGGGCGACAGCAGCTGGACGAGAGGTCAGGAGGAAGCATTCAGTCCCCGACACTCTGCCTGCTACCAGGGGACCTGCTGGGGCGGATGCCACCAGGCCGGATGCCGGGGACAGGAGACACAGGATGTGGTGCCCAGGCCATGCCAATGCCAGGGCCTGCCCCAAAGAACTGGACATCGGGAAACAGAAAACCATTCAGACCCTGCAGCAGTCAGGGTTCCTATGGCAACCAATGGCTCCCCAGCAACTCCACATCCCTTCTCTTCCTGGACTAAACTTTCCATTTGATCTCTTTGGAGAAAGTATAGTTTGGCTAAGAGGGGCTGGGAGGGGGACAGATATTGAAGAGGCTGTTGAGGTATGGGAAGAAGAAGTCTGGTGTCCATAATAAGTTTGGCAAATAAAAGCCACTGGACCTCTGGGAAGAGATATAATCAAGCTATGTTTTTTTAAATCCTGACTTTGCTTCCAGTTCTGGCATTTGCCCGAGGCTCTTTCCGAGCCAAGGGCCACTGGTCACTGCTTCCTCCTGACCCTTCCCTAGCCATAGCTCTCGCCTGCTGAAAGGGATGGATGCTCTATTGCCTGTTACTGTTCCCAGGTCCTAGCTGGCTGAAGTCCCACCGCTCTTCAGGGCCTGACAGATTAAAGGAAAGGGAAAGGCACCCTGGGAAGTTAAAGAAATTCCTAGGCCCCACCTCTGACATTCAGAGTCCTTAAGATTTAGAGGAGTCCTCAAATCTGCACTTTTCACAAGCATCCTAGTTTACACAGGTTTGGATGGATGCTGAACACACACTGAAGAAATACTGTTTTCAGGGATCACCTAGATTGGCACGTGACCCAAGGCTGTGGGATAAACAGACTTCCAAGCATCTAAGGCAAGATTCAGGCCCAAATGCAGACACATTGAGGAAAATATATGAGGAGAGGTCTTTCTCAACCCCCAAAATGTGTGCTCTCCGGGCCATTTGGAGCTGATGAGTTTCTTTCAGTATCTTCCAGCTGACACTAAAGCTTTGCAAAAGAAGAAGCTTCCAGTTCTCCTGTTAGCAATGTGCAGTGTGCCCTCTCCCAAAGTGACTCCAGCATCTCCAAGAAAGGCGGGGTTCATGCAACACTTGACTTACGTTAAAATGGGGAAACTGGTTGTTATTTCTGAGTCCAACAACACGAATAAGACACAGGGGAAGTCACATGAAATGAACCAGAAAATGAACAGAGATGAGCATGAGCAAGAAAGCTAGGAGGAATTTCTCTTCTGGTCGAAATAGAGGAAATGTTTGCGTTGACCTTGTTTTCCTCTTTGGTGCTAATTAGTTTTAAGTGGGGTTGTTTTTATTTTTGCGTGCAGTGACTATATGGTGCTTTGAGCCTCATCTGGTTCTTGGTTGCCCTGCCGTTTCAGGCAAATAAATTAAGGACATCTCCAAAGGAACATTTTAATTCTTTAAAAAAAATTGTTTTATGTTTATTCATTTTTGAGAAACGGAGACAGAGTGTGATCCAGGGAGGGGCAGAGAGAGAGGGAGACACAGAATCTGAAGCAGGTTCCAGGCTTTGAGCTGTCAGCACAGACCCTGACATGGACCTCGAACCCATGAACCGTGAGATTGTGACCTCAACCGAAGTCAGACACTCGACAGACTGAGTCACCCAGGCGCCCCAGGAATATTTCAGTTCTTAAAGAAATTGACAAGGAGTACATAGAGAGGAAGAAGTAGGAAGTGACTAATCTCTTCTCCTGAGACAAAGATGAGTGGTAACTTGTGGAGGGAATGCACTGGCCTCTTATGTTAAAAGTCAACATACAGGGGGGCGCCTGGGGGCTCAGTTGGTTAAGCATCTGACTTCAGCTCAGGTTTGTGAGATCTGACTTTATCTCACGGTTTGTGGTTTGGAGCCCTCCATCAGATTCTGAACTGACAGTGTGGATTCTACTTGGGATTCTCTCTCTCCCTCTCTCTCTCTCTCTCTCTGCCCCTCCCTGCTTGCACTTTCTCTCTCTCTCTCTCTCTCAAAACAAATAAGTAAACTTTAAAAAAAAGTTAACATATAGAAATTCCCTGAGTGGGGGCACCTGGGTGGCTCAGTCGGGAAAGCGTCCGACTTCGGCTCAGGTCCTGATCTCACGGTTCGTGGGTTCGAGCCTCATGTCGGGCTCTGTGCTGACAGCCAGCTCAGAGCCTGGAGCCTGTTTCAGATTCTGTGTCACCCTCTCTCTCTGGCCCTCCCCTGCTCATGCTGTCTCTACCTCTCCCTCAAAAATAAATAAAACATTTAAAAAAAAAAAAAGAAATTCCCTTAGTGGACCACCCATTGCTCAATACCCATGTATTGGAAAACTTTTATACTACTTGTATGGGTTCATAGGGGCTGGTTTTAACAAAGGAATCATGTCATATTTCTTCATATCCATCACAGTGTTCACCATGGTTGCTGGCCATCTAGTAGGTATTCAAAAAGTCAATGTTAATTAGTGAACTTTAAGAAGTCATTCTCATGGTTTAATGCTTCAATAAGCTATTTTCAGGCTACATTTACTAGACATTGCCTCCAGGATGAGATGATAAAGAAAGAGACCTGCAGTGTTTCCTCTGAGCATTTCTTCTATGCTTGATGCATCTGCAATCAGTCTCCAGAGAGGCTGGCCCAGTAAGATCTTTCGGAGGCATCCATCTGCAAGACTGAGCTTGATCACAAGCTAGGCTCCTGAGCTGAAAAATTAAATGAGGCCAGTAGAGAAGAGTGCTGAAGAGTGCAGGCTCTGTTGCTACCATCTGAGCTGGAATCCCAGCTATATCTATGAGCTATGTGACTTTATACAAATTACTCAGCCTGTGCTCCTCCCAAAGATGAGACTCATAATAGAATCTGTCTTTTTAAAAAGACATACATTTTTTTAAAAAAAAGTTTATTTATTTTGAGAAAGTGAGTGAGCATGAATGGGGGAGGGGCAGAGAGAGAGCGAGGGAGAGAATCCCAAGTAGGCTCCTCACTGTCAGCACAGAGCCAGACACCGAGCTGAGCTGAAATCAAGAGTCATTTGCTTAACCAACTGAGCCACCCAGGCATCACAGGAAATGCATTTTATATCATGGCATAATGAGTGCATTCATACTACTGGATTTTTTTTTTAATGTTTTATTTATTTCTAGGAGAGAGAGAGAGAGAGAGAGAGAGAGACAGCGTGAGCAGGGGAGGGTCAGAGAGAGAGGGAGTCACAGACTGAAACAGGCTCCAGGCTTTGAGCTGGCAGTCAGCACAGAGCCCAACGCGGGGCTCGAACCCACGGACCGTGAGATCATGACCTAAGCGAAAGTCGGACGTTTAACCGACTAAGCCACCCAGGCGCCCCTTTTAATGTTTATTTTAAAGAGAGAGACCCAAGTGCCAGTGAGGGAGGAGCAGAGACGGAATCTGACACAGAATCTGAAGCAGGCGCTAGTCTCTGAGCTGACANGTGAGCAGGGGAGGGTCAGAGAGAGAGGGAGTCACAGACTGAAACAGGCTCCAGGCTCTGAGCTGGCAGTCAGCACAGAGCCCGACACGGGGCTCGAACCCACGAACCGTGAGATCATGACCTAAGCAAAAGTCGGACGCTTAACAGACTAAGCCACCCAGGCGCCCCTCATACTACTGGATTTATATAACCAAAAGATTAGTTTCACCAAAGAAAACTTACCCTTATTACAAGCAGGGCATTGTAATATTTTACCTTCCCTTCTTCTCAGTTCCGTTCTACCCTGTTGCATTTTTAAAATGCTGGTTGTACTCTGTTAAATTTGTTTCACAAGCCTCTAATGGGTCCTGGATCTGCAGTTTAAACAATGCTGAGGTGTGTTTGCTGCTGCAGACACTGAGTTAACACCAAACTGCTTGCTGCAGGGGTTAACCACAGGTTAGGCTCTGGGAGCAGGAGGAAACTTCGGGTCAGTATCTCTTCATTCTCACAGGGTAAGAGCCTGATATGGCAACACAGGGACCCATTGCGAAATGAGTGTGCCTGGGCCGCAAGCCACAGGCAAGGCTCAGCAGGAGAGGCTTGGATCATGTGTCTACCCTTCAGCAGAAATGGCGAGTATACATGTTAGCAAAACACTCTTCTAGGATATCACCACAAAGAGTTATCAAATCCAGTCTAATTTTTGGGTGGTCAGGAAAAAGACAAAAACAGAAAACTCTGAGATCTTGTTCAACATTTCAGTAAGGAGAGGAGTCCACAGACTGTGGGACAGTTTTCCAGAGGGAAATTGAAAGTCAGGTAATGTTTAGGAGCAAAGTGGTGTTTCCCGGACTTTCCAGAGCCTCTGGTACCCAATTACCCAACCTGCTTCTGACTGCATCTTTCTTGCTGTGTTGTCTAGGGAGCTGGGAAACAGAATATTGGAATTTCTTGCCTGATTTCTCTGTCTTATGCATTTTTAGGGTTTTTATTTTATTTTATTTTTTTCCTGTGCAAATCACAAAGGTCTGAAGGAAGGGAGCCCTACTGGAGGAGTGTGTGCTTACTGGCCACTTCAGCATGAAAGGAATTCACATTCATTGAGATCATGTGGGAACAGACAAATAATGTGACAAGTACTGGGGACCATAAAAACATCTATTATTTTTGGCGGATTATGTTGAAATGATTACATTTTCCAGGACTCAGAAACTAAACTAAGATTTCTTTCCAAAAAAAAAAAAAAAAAAATGCTGCTTATCTACCCAGACTCCAGAATACCCCCTAATGTGGTATAGTTGCTTAAGAAAGTTAGCCAGCATCCTTCATTTACGGTGTTCTCAGGCTGCTAAGGTGAAGCTATTATTTCCCTTTTCACCTCACCTTCTCACAGATGTATCTAATGATATAAAGGGAGGTGGGCCCCTCTGTGCTACTTCATGCAGGTGCTTGGGCAATAACAGGTTGTGATTTCCAGAATATAAAATGGAAACTGCTGCCATTGAAGTCCGTAGGATGTAGTACAGATACCATACAGTGCAGGCTACCCTTTTCTTTAGTTTCCAGTGATAGAATGGGAGGCTGGTATGATGTTTCAAGGTCACCTTTTTCAATTCCCTCAATACATCATCCCAAGTCACCTGGGGTCCCTGGGAATGGCCTTCATCCCCAAGTCCACCTCCTCCAAATCACTCCAGCTCATTCTTCACATTTATTAAATTCCAATAAACAGATCATCTTTACCACAGATTTCAACAGCTCATTACTGTTTTTTCCATGTGGACAATATTCCCTGTTTCTACCTAGACTGTACTTTCTGTCTCTGGCTTTCTCCTTCTTCTTCATCGACATATGACATTGGATCCTACCTGCTTGTTGACTGACTCTACAAAACTCTCTACTTTGTTTATGTTTGTTCAGATAGGAAAGCCAAGCTTAGGAAAGTATCTCCTAGGGCCTCTGGGTGGCTTAGTTGGTTGAGTGTCTGACTCTTAATTTCAGCTCAGGTCATGATCCTAGGGTCATGGGATCAAGTGCTGTGCTGGGCTCCATGTTGAGTGTGGAGTGGAGCCTGCTTATGATTCTTTCTCTCCCTCTGACCCTCTCCCACTCACATACACTCTCAATCTGTCTTTTAAGAAAGGTGGGGGGGGGGGGTCCTAATCTCTAAGACAAAGTTCAGGCAGAAGGGAAAAGTGTACATTTCTGATGAGGAATCTGACCACGTGAAAGTGACTTTGTGGAACTTTTCAAGATATTGCCTGTAATTAGCAAAGGAAGCTGGCTACGACACTTACAGCTGTCTGAAACAGAAAATGCCCACTCAAACAGACTTCAGCAGTATGAATGTATGGCCTCACATAACTTAAAGTCCAGAGATATCTTGGGTTCCAGGAGAGATCTGGTCCACTGCTACTCAGTAATGTCATTAAAGGACAGAAGTTATTTCTGTCTTTCCATTCTGCTGTCCTCAGCACCAGCTTAATTTGAAGGCTGGTTCTTCTCCGTAGAACAAAATGGCTGCCAATGGGCATCAGGCTATGTATGTGCTACTTGTTCATGAAAAGTATCCTCTTCCCAAAGTCTCTCCTTTAGTCTGATTGGCCGGAGTAAGTCATGTGTCCATCACTGGCCCAAAAAACAGTTGCCAGGAGAATTCCACATGCTTATTAGTGTAGATCAGGGTTTCTGGATAGCAGCATTATTGATATTATGGACTGGATTGTTCTTTGTCATGGGGCCAGTCTGTGCATTGTTGGATGTTAGCAGGATCCCTAGGTTGTATAGCTCTCCGTCACCACCAGTCATGCAAATTAGAAATTTCTCTAGGCATTGCAAAATGTCCCCTGGAGGTGGGAGGAGGGAAAAATCACCCCTGGTTGAGAACCACTGGTGTAGACTAGTCAAGTTTCCCACCAGCTCTGTGCCTCAGTTTTCTCATCTGCAAAATGGGAATCGTGCTAAGATTTCTCATATGGTCATTATGAGAATTAAATGAGTTAATCTATATAACAATATCGAGTATAGTAAGCACTATATAAATATTAGTTATACTTTTATTCAATACTTTTAGTGTCAGCCGGTGTAGGAGGTACTAAATAAGTACTTTCTGAAAGAATTAATGAATTCAGTAGAAAAGTCATTTGTACCCATCTAACACTGATGTAATTCAGCAAAATAATATTCTGTAATGCCACACCTCTTGAAAATCTCTGAAGCTGGGATTAGACTATAAATTTGTACAGCATTTAGTTTCTTCACTTAATCAGAAATCTAGTGCTCCCACTGGAAATGCCTTCCTATATGTATAAAGGTAAAGGCTGGTGCTATTCAGAGTTTATATGACCACTATAGACTGAGACAGGTGAGCTAGGAGGAATCAGGGCCCTTAGATGGACTTGCTGATCCATTCATTTAACACATGGAACAAATCCTCTCTGGATTGTATCCTGGATGCCAAGATGGAGAGCATTTCCCTGGCTGAGTGTTTTTGTTGGAAATACAGTCTGAAGTCCAATGGTTACAGATGCTGAGAGTAGCATCTTGATGACAGAATTTAAAACTTTATGCATTAAAAAAAACTTTTTAACATTTATTTATTTTTGACAGAGAGAGAGAGAGACTGAGTGTGAGCAGGGGAGAGGCAGAGAGAGATGGAAACAATTCAAAGCAGCTCCAGGCTCTGAGCTGTCAGCACAGAGCCCAACATGGGGCTTGAACTCACAAACTATAAATCATGACCTGAGCTTAACCGACTGAGCCACCCAGGCACCCCTAAAAGTTTATGCATTTTAAAATTTTGTTACTGTTCATAATAATAATGTTTATATTCGAACAGTGCTCCCATACAGCGGAAGTTGTAAAAACCCCTTTCACATGCCTCTCTGAAGCATCGCTCTCAAAGGCAGATTCATCCACATCACAAATAGGTTTTACCTGAGGAAGCTGAGCTTAAGGAGTCCTGAAGGAGAACTTAAACAGGCCACACACACTGAGCAACATTCAAGGCCTGAAAATCACCAGGTCTGAGGGAAGCCAGCTGATGACTGTAATAAAGCCTTTCATGCAAGGATGAAGAAAGCACAAGGGCTTCTTCAGGGCCATTTCTCAGCAAATAAGCACACCTGGTGAGTGGAGAGTAGACCAGGGGCAAATGTGATGGTAGAGATAAGAGCTTCTGGTTAAACACGGTGGGTTGAAAACATGTGATCACCATCCTGAAACACTGCTAATATGTCAGGGGAAAGATTTAAAAATCACATTACACATATATTATCAAGGGCAAAGGAAACAGAAGGCATCAGTAGGTAAGAAATGAGAAGCTTTGAAAGTGTGTGTGTGTGTGTGTGTGTGTAAGGCATATATGAGACGTGCGAGACATATGTGAGGTGTATGTGAATATGTGTGGTGTATAAATACATGTGGTGTGTGTGATTGCAGGCGTGTGTGTGAGGTGTGTGTGTGTATGGGCATATGTACTTGAGGTGTATGTGAGAGGTGTCTGTGACCTGTGTGTGAGTTATGTTTGTGTGGAAGGAGGTTGTAGGGAGAAACGAAGGTCTCTTTTTCATAGAAGGAAGTTGTCTTCCACAACAAACTGCCACAGACTGGGTGGCTTAAACAACAGGTAGTTATTTCTCACAGTTCTGAAGACTGGGAAATCCCAGGTCAAGGTGTGGGCCAGTTCTGTTCCTGGTTGGCTTGAAGAGGGACAGCTTGTCACTGTATCCTCACATGGCCTTTCCTTTATGCATGCTTTCTGAGACACTCTGGTGTCTCTTCTTCCTCTTACAAGGGTAGTAATCCCATCAGACCAGGCCCCGCCCTCATGACTTCATTGAACCTGAGTTACTCGAATAAAGGCTGAATCTCCAAATACAGTCACATTGGCGGTTGGGACATCGACATATAAAGTTTAGAGGGACACAATTCATTCCATAACAGAACTCAATAGAAGATATTAAGTGGTAAAGTTAAGAAATTACATATTATTTAGCAAAATGGTGGTAAATATAAGAAGAAATAGGGGCGCCTGGGTGGCTCAGTCGGTTAAGCATCCAACTTCAACTCAGGTCATGATCTCACAGTTCGTGGGTTCGAGCCCCGCGTCGGGCTCTGTGCTGACAGCTCGGAGCCTGGAGCCTGCTTCAGAGTCTGTGACTCCCTCTCTCTCTGACCCATCCCTGCTCACGCTGTCTCTCTCTCTCAGAAAAAAAAAAAAGAAGAAGAAGAAATAGCAGAGTTAGAAGAGTGTGCCCCTGGAGCAAAAATCAAAGGTGCAGAGGACTGAGGCAAGAGATTCTATTTTTTTATTATCATAAGGCTTGTAGTTCTATCTGCCTTTTAAAACTTGTTACATATAATACCCTTACAGACATAGAAACTTAATTTAATATAGAAAAATAGTGTAATTGCTGATAATACTGATTATTATGTGCCTTTAAAACCCAACTCCTTCATGAAATTTGGTTGATTAAGACTGGGAAGAAGAGGCATAGATGGGATGCTTGTCATTTGTTGTCCAAACTGGGGCACTTCTAAGAATGAAATTAGAAATTAGAAATTCCCTGGGGACAATAGGTACATGATAGGAGAAGCCTGGAGAAACTAGGATTTATGGCCAGCCTACTCAAGAGGTAACTAAGGTGGCTTTATAAAAAAAATAATAATAGGGGCGCCTGGGTGGCTTAGTCGGTTAAGCGTCCGACTTTCGCTTAGGTCGTGATCTCGCGGTTCGTGGGTTCGAGCCCCGCGTCGGGCTCTGTGCTGACTGCCAGCTCAGAGCCTGGAGCCTGTTTCAGTCTGTGACTCCCTCTCTCTCTGACCCTCCCCTGCTCACGCTGTCTCTCTCTCTCTCCTAGAAATAAATAAAACATTTAAAAAAAAGGGGGGGATTCTCTCTTCCTTTGAAAAAAAAAGAAAAAAAATAATAATGGGGAAAGATTATTTCAGTGATACAGGGTCAAAAGGATGGCTACCCTTCCAGCATTTGAGGACTGGCAGATACACAGATAATCTCAAGTGGCATTTGGTCAACTGAATGGCAGCATCCAGGGAAGTGGTCCCTGACCCCTCTGCCAGACACCCAGAGCAGAATTTGAGCTCCTCTCTGCTTCCTGAATGTATTCTCTATACCTTTATGGAAGAGCTCATCACACCCACTCCACTCAACACAATTTTCTTGTCTGTGTCCTGAACTCCCACTGGGGGCCATCCACCCCCAGTGCTGGACAAAATTTGGAAGCACAAGGACCATGTTAGTGTTGCCTGTTTTACCCGGAGTCCGTCATAGTATGATAAACAGGTGCTCAAAACGTTTTACTGAATAAGTATTGAATGTAATTGCAGTGGAATTATAGATTTGTTTAAAGAAACATAGGCTAGAGAAAGGAGAGCAAGTTTATACCTGTAAGATGCCTTGAAATGACAAAAAGAAATGAAATATATCTAGAAGACTGACCATGCATGGAATAAAATAACCTACTCAAGTTACTGATTCTTAAAATTATTCTCAGGCTACCTAGACTGCTCTAATCTTAGAGCTGCAGGGCACTTAATTTGTTGGTGTCCCCTGGAAAGTTAGGTTTCTTTCTGCTTATTCTATCTTGGGTGGGGACAAGAGTGAAAAATTATGGTGAATACCGGTTCTAAAAAATTTAGAGGTAAAAAAGTTCATGAGAAACTTAAGAAATAAAAGTCACAGGAGGGTCTTGGACTAGAACTATGGGCGAGACTGTAATTTGAGAGTAAGAAGCAAAGCAAAGCTAAAGTTATATGGTCATTTTGACAGGTGGCGACAGGAATTCGAAATATTTAGCAAAACTCCCTCCCCTAAACTCTTAGTAAATCGGATATGGAACACTGCTTCAGAAAGTGACAGAACATGGGGCGCCTGGGTGGCGCAGTCAGTTGAGCGTCTGACTTCGACTCAGATCATGATCTCACAGATCATGAGTTTGAGCCCCATATCAGGCTCTCGGCTGTTAGCATGGAGCCTACTTCGGATCCTCTGTCCCCCTCTCTGTACCCCTCCCCTGCTTGAGCTCTCCCAAAAATAAATACATATTTTTAAAAAGTGACAGAACATTAACATAGACCCCAATCTGATATCATGTACAATACTGAAAAAATACAGATCTTTCCGTTTAAAGACCAGAAAGAAGGTAAAGGCGGTGACTATCCTACTGCTGTTTTGACAATGGCAAGGAGATTTTAGCCAATGAAATAAAATGCAGACAGAGGTTAAAGAAAGGCGGATGAAAGCTATTTGCAGATGATATGGCTGACTACATCAAAAACCAGAAAGAATCTACTGAAAGAAGAAAATAATATAAAACATATGGTCAGTTCGATCATCAGATAATGATCAGTCAGAAAATGAATATACATGTATAAATACCTTGTCCTAGCAGTAACTAATTAAAAAATGTAATGAAACACATGCCATATACGGCCAAAATTTTTAAACATATGCAATACCTTAGGATCAAGTTCTCAAAAATGTGTAACATGTATTTTTAAAAAAATTAAATAAATATAAACTCTATTTGAAGGCAAATGACCAATCAAGAAAAAAAATTACAAATATATGCCAAATCGAATTTGAATCAGAATTTTTTTAACGTTTATTTATGTATTTTGAGAGAGAGAGAGAGAGAGAGAGAGAGTGTGTGAGCATGCACGAGCAGGGGAGGGGCAGAGAAGGAGAGAGAATCCCAAGCACGCTCTTCGATGTCAGCACAAGGCCCGACTCCAGGCTCTACCTCATGAACTGTGAGATCATGCCACTGAGCCACGACCTGAGCTGACATCAAGAGTGGAACGCGTTTCAGATTCTGTGTCTCCCTCTCTCTCTGCTCCTCCCCCGCTCATACTCTGTCTCTCCCTGTTTCAAAAATAAACAAAAAGTATAAAAAACTTTTTTTAAAAAGAGTGGAATGCTTAGCTAACTGAGCCACCTGGGCGCCCCTGAATCACAATTTGAACTCTGGGCCTGAGAAGCCCACAGAGATTAATCTCTTCAAGAGATTAAATACACATTCCTGGGGAAATCCAAGTAGCACAAGATTAACTGGTATCAATCGGTCATCTGGGTGAGTTGAAAAAGAGATTCAAAGGAGGGCAGCTGCTAGGCTGAAATAACTCTTGCATTGATCTGCTGATTAATTTCTTGCTATAAATCCAAGCCTGCCATACACAAAGTCCATGCCCGCTTGCCTAGGTCATGCTAGAAGAAATGCAATAACGTAATCCGCATATTCTTTTCCTCCTCTCCCGGCTTCTCTTTGTCTCTTTGTTCCAGGTGTCAGAGAGCCAGGGCTGCTCGCAGTTAAAGGATGAGCTGCAAAGCTTAAGTTTCATTATGTAAAACTTTTAAAAGTGCTTAATTTTAGAAACACAGGATGCAAAATTGGATACGTACCATGATTGTGTTAAAAACAAGACAATAGGCCCCAAATGGAGTTGCTTTATCCTAAGCCCTGTGTCACCCAGACTTAATTATACTTTCAGCCTTCCCAGAAATAGAGTCTTAAACAAGCCGATCAGGAACCTCCTGATCAGCACCAGTTAGGTCATCTGCCAGATACCTATTCCCTATAGGGAAAGTAAACTTTCAACAACCAATCCGGATTTTTGTTTTGTCTTGTTTTGTTTTGTTTTGTTTTGTTTTGTTTCATTTGCCTCGTATAACTTCCTCGTTCCTGTTCTCCTCTGCCTGCACAAGCCTTTCTTTTCTGCCCGGCTCCTTTCTATTAACTAGATGGGATGCTGGCTGAGGCATGAATTGTTGAATAAAACCAGTACGATTTAAAATTTTCTCGGTTGAATTGTGCTTTTTAACAGTTGCAAACTTTTAAAAGGATGTGTAATTTTGGGAGGTGAGGGACAGAAAGAAATAAGAAAAAATGAACATAGTCCTCTTAGACTGATGGAATTGTGGTGATCCTTGCCTCCATTTCCAGG
The DNA here is from genome assembly GCF_003009895.1 of Hyaena hyaena. Classification (NCBI taxonomy): domain Eukaryota; kingdom Metazoa; phylum Chordata; class Mammalia; order Carnivora; family Hyaenidae; genus Hyaena; species Hyaena hyaena. Next base: position 1,702,160 of record NW_024080966.1, read on the forward strand.
ATTTTCTGTGATCTTGCACTATTAGTTCATACACTGGGTCAATAAGGTACAGTAGCCACCATGAGTAGAGACAGCTCTGTATTTAGCAGTGGGGGTATAGTCCCTGCCTGCTCAAAGAACAACCATCTGGCAGAGAAGTCAATTCCACAAAAAGTTACAATGAAAACTGACAAGCAGTGTGAAGGGAGAAGTCCAGTCATGGTAGGAACACACACCGGGAGGAACTGACCTGGGTAAAGAACATGGAGAAGCCTTCTTGGAAGAAGTGAAAAAGGCAGAGGAGACTTTAGGCCCACAGGGTGAGGAGGGAGGTGAGCATCTTTGTAAATGAAAGAGGTAGCAAACTGGTGCGGAGGCCCGACGCTAGAAGCTGGGGAGTGGCAAGGACTTGAGGGAAGCAGAGAGCACGGAGCACCGTGATAGAAGTGATGAGAAAGAGACGGAGGCGAAGCCATTCAGGGCCAGGGGAGCCCCGGGACTGCACGGAACTTTATCTGGAAGGCATGGGAAGCTGTGGAAGGGTTCTAAGGGCAGAGCCCTCACCGCATGGTGAATAGACCTTTACACCACGGCCAATAGCATGGAGATTAGTTGGCAGGCGGTAAGCCAGGAGAACAGAGACCAGCGGGAAGTGGTGCTGTATCTGTAGGAAAATGATGCTGGTCTGGATGAGGGGCAGTTGGGATGAAGAGAAGTGGGTGTCTGGGAAGTCAGATCAACTTGTGGTGACCTGGATGGGGGAGGAGGGAGAGGGGGGGTGGTGAATGATTCCTGCAAAAGGCGTGGGCAACACGGCAGTTGGGGGAGCTGGCCCCTGAGCACCAAACAAAGGCAAAATGAGGAGATTAGGATGAGCAGCCAGAAAAATGAAAGACAGGAGACGGTGGTGCTTTCCAAGCTAAAGGAAACAGCATTTTGGGAAGCAAGGACTGGGTATAGGTAGAATAAGGAAAGGGCTGAGATACTTTGCAAAGGAGTGTGTAAGTGAGACACTCATTTTTCAGAGTGAGGTGCTAAATACCTATATTGTGCTTGCAAAGGAGGTGTCTGGAAATTTGATTTTTTTAGACCATTAGCTCACCAACCCTATCCAAGAGGTTTAAAGAGGCTGAGGGGGACAGGGTTTGAAGAGCCATCTGCGTGCTACAAGCAGAGTGGAGTGGGGGAGAAAAGGAAGTATTTTCCCTTTACTCAGATCAAGTGAGAGGAGCTTCAGTGGGACCGCCTGAGAGCTTGGGATGTGTCCCTTGCAGCTTATAGGGTACAGAGAACTTGGTTACATGCCTGGGGCATCTAAAGTGGGAAGTGTTTGTTAGGAACATCCTGGTCTGTGAGCAGAGACAGGAGAGTGACTGTGTTTGACGTTTCATGTTTCTAGGATTTGTAAGAACCAAGGACTGGTGAGTGCTTCCCTGAGCCACATATGGGCCATAGCAGAAAGGCTGCTGGGTTTCTTAAGCCCCACCCAGGACAGCCTCGCAGAGAGGGGAGGTGGGAGGGTGGGGGATTCTAAGTGACCAGCCATTTGTCCATTCAAGAGAGCCTTGCCATGAAGATTTCAAAGAATCCATAGGGTGCCCTAAGAGAGAGCCAGATTGAAATACCTGTTGCATCCAGAGAAGAACAGCGGTAATCCATCATTTCCAGCTAAGGAAGTTCTTTTCCTGACCCTTACCTCTGCTTTGTCCACTTCAATCTGCCAGGCATCAGAAACTGCAACTCTGAAGGCTGGGAGTGGGGAAGGGGGAGTCAGAAATTTTCAGCAGATAAGAAGAGCAGCCAACCACGGCTTCCTTACCCAAGCAAGCTTCATGCTTGGACCTTCCCTGAGCACAGAGAGGGGAGAAGATTTAACCTTATGTAAAAGTTGAACTGGGCATTTTAATATTGGAAATTAAGTTATTTGTGAAACTCAGAAGGGTCAGAGGGCTTCTTATTATTTAAGAATGGTCAGAAAAAAACATGGACCTAGCCTAGATTCATCCAAAGGCTCTAGAAAAACTAGCCCCGGGGAAGCAGTTTTGAAGGGGAAGTACACTCTCAGAGGAAGGGGAGATGAGTTACATCCCTGTGTGATTAACACAGATCTTCCCCAAAGCAGTTGCAGTGGGGTAATGGAGACAGAAGCCAGGCAGCAGGAGACCGGATTGAGTTAGAAGGAACTGAGAATGTGTACCCAGCAAACAAAGACGCATTTTCAAGAAGTACGTCTATGAACAGCAGGAGAGAGAGAAGCCAGAGCTGGAGGATTATGCAGAAGAGACGGAGGCTTGTTTTAATAAATGGGAGACATGAGAGTATGTATAAAAGCTGGTGGAAAGCCAGAAGAGAGGATGCTGATCAGCACGTGGTCTCTGAACCACAGGGGCAGGAGGAAGGGGGGGGCGGGGGAGGGAGACACAGTTTCATCTTTAGACGGGACATGTGGAAGCTTCTTCCATTAGAACAGAAAGGAGAGGGAAATGGAAGGCATGGAGACAGACAGAAAGCTAGAGGAATTTTCATCTGACTGCTTCCCCGTATCTTCTGTTAAATAGGAAGTGAAGGGAAAACTGAGGGTTGAACGTTTTGAGAAGAATGGAGAAGGTCCGAAACAGCCATCTCAGGGAAGAGGAGAGACACTTAGTTTGTGAGGCCATGTTGGATGGCCTGGCTGTGTGGAGGGTCCAGCTGTGGCTGGAAAACATTTGAGTGAATATTCATCTGGATTGTCTGCTGGAGCCTCAGGAAAGACCCAAAGGCAGCAACTTTTGCTGTGAAGTCCCTGGAGTTCCAGAAATGTCTGAGTGAAGATGGAACAACGTGGCGATCACTTGGATTCAGCACAATTGCTGGTTCTGAGAGGCTTTGGGAGCTTCTGTCCCACTGGGATATGCATCACCTTCTCTATTGTTTCTGGATTTTTTTTAAGTTACTTTTTTTTTTTTAATAAATGGATGGTGTTTGCCAGGAGACTTACAGCTTGAGCCTGTGAAAAAGATGTGAGAGATCTATCACCTGGTATTATGACTGATGTTTATGCACTTTTTGCCCCCCCCCGGGGCGGGGGATGGCTGTCCCCAGTCTTGTTTTTCGGTCAGTGACAAAGAAATGTAGGGAAATAGTGACACACGAGCCACCGCTGTTTTGCAATCTTCCGACAGACTAATGTATTGAAGCCAAATAAGGCCTGTAGTGGGGTGGGGATGAAGGCACATGAAATGAGAAATAGAGAAGAATGAACGTCACTCCATTTTCCCAACTCACAATTTCAGACACCATTCTGGTATACACAAATCTTCCTAGAAAATACGGCAGCATATTTAAAAATGGCATTGTACAGAAAGATATGAGTCATCTGTGTTGTTCTCCGTGGCATCTATATCATCTAGTGTGGGTTTTGGTACAGAGTAGATGCTTGAGAATCAATTGTCTAATGAAAGAATGAATGGTGCGCCAGGGTGGAGGGCTGACCTACTCATCTCTCGGCACCTGCCTCTCTTCTGCTATATGCATGTGCACTCATGGAAAGCTGCTTATCTCCTCTAAATATGTGTGGGAATTTGCACAGTGGAGAAAAAGTAGCATTCTGGCTCGAGAGAATTTGTTAGTCTGCTGACAGTGAAACCAGATGGATATGGAGCTGAGGCATGGATTCAGTGCAATTCTATGTGTACAGTGAGGCAGGCAGAAGACCCAAGTGCCCCCAGCCCCACCCCGCTACAGGCCTTATTTGGCTTCAAAAGATTAGTCTGGCAGAAGATTGCAAAACAGCAGTGGCTTGTGCCTCACTGTCTAGTTCCATACATTTCTTTGTCATTGACCTTCTGAAAGACAAGACTGTGCAGTAGTCACCGTCATTTGTCTGTACAAGTGGATTATGATGGTGAGCAGCTAATGGGAATCTACTGGTGCAGTGACGGCCACCAGTAAGTGGGAATTAAGAATTCTCCCTGCAAGAAAGTACAGCCCTTACTAGTTGGATAGCCTTGGTGAACAAATGAGATGATTTATCCTGTGCTTTAAGGCTGTTCCTGTCTTTGCTGGCATTCTTGGAGTGCAACTTCCGAAAGATTTTTTAAAACTTTACTTCCTTTTATTTTAAGTGGATTCCATAGCCAACACTAATTGTCATCTAAGCTCAAACGCTTGAAAAGTTCATCACCTTGCCTGTCTGCAATGAGGATTTTTTTAAATTAACTTGTTCATGTTTTCATTTTACACCAATGGTCAAAAATAAAATGGTAAGCCCTCCTCTAATCTTCTGACATAAAAAAAAAGAAAGCAAATGAACTTTGGTCCATACTAATGTCTGAATTACAATTGAAGGCAATGAAAGATTGGATTTCATAGGCATATTAGTACCCAAAGAATCCTGGATAATGTCTGGGCTTGCCAGTAGATCTTGTACCCTGCTACTTTTGAGAGTGGTGCCTGGGAAGAAGTTTTCAGGGTTTGCTCCACGGGGTGATTTGCATGTCAACTGGGTTAAACTGGAACTGTGTTTACCAAGCTCTCTTCCCTGTATAATTCCAGGCTACTGTTGTCCCCCCAAATTTTTTGGCATGAGATTTACAAGGCTGAAGAGAAGAAGCACAATGATCTTCTGAGTCATTGTGATTAAATGTGGTGACAGATGGAGAGGTGCTGGAAGATTCCAGTTTGGTCTTGCTGTCCTCAGCACCATATTCTACTCTTCTTTCAACTCCTGACCCTGCTGATCAACAGCAGCCCCAGGGTCCAGGCCCATTACCAGATGCTTGGCAGTGGAGGTATAAAGTCTCAGGGGCCTCCCATGAGCTTTCTTTGTGAGGAGGGGGTCTGACCCCAGTGGGAATGGATTATTAATTACTAGATGTTTCCTGTTGGGAGAGGCACTACACACTGGAGTCGGAGATACCGCATACCAATCTCAGTTCCACAAGTATCACCTGACTGATCTTGGACAAGATATTAAACCTCTCAAGCCCCATTTTCTGTACTTGTGAAATGCGACCAAGAACAGTAGCTACCACATAGGGTCATTGTGAGGTTCAAATGGCATATTTCATGTAAGGCACTTAGCCTGGTAAATAGCAAATGCTCAGCAAATGTTAACATTACTGAAAGTGCTGAATGTCTGAAGGGGAGCCAAGTAATAGAACCTAGAATATATGTAGAGAAGCACATGATTGAGTGGAGGTGTTTTATGATATAGAGAGAGCTGAGGTTGGAGAGACAAACAGGAATAAGCAGCAATAGGCAAGATGGAAGGAGTAGGCAGTTCAGGATAGAAGCTATGAACACTGAGGATCTAGACCTAGGGGCCAGGGGTTCTGAATGGGCATCAATCACTTTACCCAAGGTCCCTCTTTCTGGATGGGTAGGTCAGGTCTCCCTAGGTTCACTGTGTGGAAAGCTGCTGTGTTAAGTCTGAAGGACTTCCTGGATTGCTCTGCTGGTGCACAGCTCTTACCCTGCCTCAGATATTGAAGTTGGCTTTTGTGGCACTGCAAGAAACCCAAGATAGCCTGAACGCAGCTTCGTTCCCTCCGGGAGTGTCACAGCAGCCATGGTGGGAGAAGGAGGAGTTATGCCATACAGAACATAACACCCCAACCTCAGGAAGAAGAGCTGAGATCCAGGGAGAATGGGTGTTTGGTGTAATAGGAGATGATAGCTAGGTGGGCAACAGTTCATAACCCGCATGTCTTCAAAGAAACCCAGGAACTTGCCCAGACTGAAGAATAAATAAGCCCGGACTCCCCTCCTCCTGAACAAACCAAACAATCGTGTTCAACTGGGGCATTGCCCATGGGCAACTAGAAACCTTCAAGGGAATGGAAAACAATCTGCAGACCCCACAGAATCAGGAAATATGATTGGAGAGAAGTATGGGTGTGCAACTTTAGAGAAGTCTCTGGAGACACCTACCAGCTGGCTTTGGCTCTCTGAAAGTTTTCATGGGAAGACAGGTTTGATATCAATGAGTGGAAATTATGGGAAGATAGTTTGTCTTAACATATTCCTGTCATTAATAATAATTGAAAATAATGGTCAGCATTTATCGAGCACTTCCTATGTTCTAGGCATTGTTTTCTAGCCATCTACATATGTTATCTTGTTAAAATCTTACAATATCCTTATAAAGGACTGAGGCACACAGAAGTTAAATAATCTGCCTATGTTTATAGAATTTGACATAATGGAGCTAGGACTCAGAACCAGGAAGTCTGTCTCCAGAACCTATGCTCCAAACGACTGCACTCTGATTCACAATGGAGGAAATTCCCGCATCCAGCAGGATTTGGGGCTCCATTATGTCTGAGCTTTGTTCCAACTCAGATTCCTTGAGGCCCTTCCAGGGCTAGGGTGGTTGGTATTCAATGCAGTTCAACAAACATTTATGGAACACTGACCACTCACCAGGCTCTGGGCTGGGTAGTAGAGGTACCAAGATATACAAGATAAGATAGTCCCATAATAGCCATGCAGACAGCTGTTGTCCACAAGGATAGAATCATAACCTTCTCTCTAAGAGTTGGCAAATTTGTTGAAAAGGCAATTTTTAGTTTTGAAATTCCCATCCCAGCTCCTTTTATCACTCTCTCCTTCCTTTCCCAGTGTCAACCAGCAACACTGCACAATTGTCTCACTGTTGAAAAGGTTCTTGACAGTGTTTGGTGCAAAGAAGGCTGAGGGGTGAGTGAGGGTACACATAAACCAGACAGATCTGGTTTAAAGGCTCAGTTCAACCACTGCTAAGTGAGATCAACCATGTGTTTAAGACGAAGCAATCAAAGATATTAGGTCACCTTCCATACCCACCAGTTCATGACTTATTCTCCCCCATTTAACCTAAAACTGTCAGATCTGGACATGGAAATAAAATAGGAATTGGATAATCTGTGGAACCTTTTATTTTCACTCCATAACATTGTTTATGAAACAAAAGAAGAGAAATACATTTTTGAAGGAGGAAGTAATATTTTTTCTTTTTACTAAAGCTAAAGTAGCAATAAGACATTTGTGATTGTCCCATTACCATACATAACATTTATTGAACTCTTATTTTATGTCCAGCAGCATTCATGAGCTTTACCTGTATTAGTTCATTAAATCTTTATCACAATCATCTGGGGTCAGTGTCCTTAAATCTCCAGTTTACAGATGAGGAAATTAGACAAAGAGAAATTAAACAACTTGTCTAAAATCACACAACCAGTAAATGGGGGAGGCAGAATTTGAACACCAATAGGTTAGCCCTTGGACAACATGATTCTGTTGTTTCTACAACTGCAATTTAAAAATGAGGCTGATGTGGTACCAGGACAGCTCAGTCGGTTAAGTGTCTGACTCTTGATTTCTGCTCAGGTCATAATCTTATGGTTGCGAGATGGAGCCCACAGCAGGATCTACAATGAGCATGGAGCCTGCTTAAGATTCTCTCTTTCCTCCTATGCCCCTTCCCTGTTCGCGCTCTCGAACTCTCTCAAAAAAACAAAAAGGCAGAAAAAAAAAAAAGAGGCAGTGAGAAGGTAAGAAATTAGCTTGAAAATCACAATAGTCAGTGAGCATGTTCACCAATTAGGAGCCTGTCCTTGCAATTCCTGCCACTCCCAAGAGGCCATAGAAAAGATCCTTCCTCAAATGAGCAGTGGCTGTCGTTGTCACTGAAGTGAGGCTTGCAGTGCAGGGCTAGAATCAAAGGTGTCTATGGAACTGCATTCCTTCTGCAGGCTTTACAGAGAAGCTGGTCCTTGCTTTTCCAACTTTAAAGGGAACACCCATTCCTTGGGTGTCCCCATCCTGTGGGATGCCTGAGTGGCTCAATTGGTTAAGTGTCCAATTTTGGCTCATGTCATGATCTCATGGATCGTGAGTTTGAGCCCCGAATCAGGCTCTGCACTGACAGTGCAAATCCTGCTTAGGATCCTCTCTCTCTCTTTCTCTCTCTCTCAAAAGTAAACAAACATTAAGGACCCTTGTGATTACACTGGCTCACTTAGACAATCAGGATAGTCTTCCCATCTCCAGATCCTTAATTAGATCTACAAAGTCCCTTTTGCCATAGCAGTCACAGGTTTTGGGGACTAGGCCATGCTTGTCTTTGGGAAACTATTTTTCTACTTACCACAAATACCAACTGCTAGTGAGCATGTCAAGCAACTGGTACTGTCTTCACAGCTAGTGGGATTGCAAAATGGTACCATCACTTCAGAAAACATACATACAAAGGATGGAACACAAATGCAACTTTATCACGATCACAAACAGGAAACAATCCAAATGCCCACCCACTAGGTGAACAGATAAAAAAGAAGCTGTGGTATATCCATACAATAGAATACTACTCAGTTAAAAACAAAACAAAACAAAACAAAAAAAACCAATGGGTACATGCAACAACATGGATGTTTTATAGAAATTATACCTCAGGGCACCTGGGTGACTCAGTCTGTTAAGATCCAACTTCAGCTCAGGTCATGATTTCGGTTTGTGAGTTCGAGCCCCATATAGGGCTCTCTGCTATCAGCAAGGAGCCTACTTCAGATCCTGTCACCCTCTCTCTGCCTCTCCCCTAGTCACATGCACATGCTAGCTTGCTCTCTCCCTCTCTCTCTCTCAAAAATAAATGAGCATTTAAAAAAATTATACCTTACTAGAGTTCATTGATTCTTTTTTCCCAGGAAAAATATATAACCTCTTGAGGAGACTAAATTGCTTCCAGAAAGCACAGTATTTAAGCATTGTTGTCTACGGCAGATCCTGGTTGTCATCATGCTGTTTACATGTTGGAAGGATGGCATAGATGCCTGAAATTAACCCAAGAGGGCAGTGGGGAGTGGGGGGCGCTAACTTATTTGAAAGGCTGTAGAAAGATCCCATTCTACACTCTCTCCCTAACTTGTGTTTGTCTCACCCAAGCCCCTTGGAGCCTTTGTGAGTAAACAGAATGATTCCAGAGGAACAGGCTGCAGGCACCACCAAATTCCTCATTTACAGAGGAGACATGAATGAAATGAATTCTTCTTTTATAAGAAGAATATTTGGAGAAGGAAGCAAGAATGTGGCATTCATTCAGTCAATCACACATTTAACATCCATTTAAACACCGTGGAGCAGTTTCTAAGCCAAGTCATTGTGCTGGTACCGGGGTACATAAGACAGATACAGGTCCTCTCAAAGTCTCATGTCCTAAGGATTACTGTTTATCACACATTCCCTGTTGTTGGCCAGCTTCCACCTCCCAGTCTGGCCCATTCATCACAGCTAGACGCAGCCAGCTCTGCCCCTGCGATGACCCTCCAAATGCTACTTCCCCATGGGTATAGGATGGTAGGGGTCCCTGTGGAGTTGTCAAACAATCTGTCGGGAAAGAGCAAGTCTCCCTTTCCTTTTCTTCCCCCTCCTTTTCAGTGAACTCTGAGGAATGGTGAAATAATGGGCTGGGATTAGCCCCCAGGGCCCCTTAAGAAATTGTTTCTACATACCCCTTCTTGCATTTTAATGGAAAGAAAATGGGTGTGGTAGATCTCTTGCACAATGTCAACAATGAACTGAGTTTAATTCTGTAAGATTCTAAATTCTAAATCATAAAGAATGGTATGGGAACAAAGAGATCTGAGCCAAAAAGATATGAACAGCCAGCTCCTAAAAGTAAAAAATTCTGATGTGCACACAAACAATAACAAATGTGTAATTAGCAGTCCAGATCCTGGGAGGCTACATTTTCTGGAAAAGGAAGAAGTCCTGGAAAGGGAGGGCTTGGCCAGAGGCTCAGACTGACATGAATCATCTGCACAAAGCCTGGCACATAGTAGGTACACTCTATAAGTGGTTTGCAGGTATCCTAGTTGGTGACATATAATAGTTAAACAGGGTGCACAATGCCCCATCATTCTGCACGGTGCCGAGTGTAGAGTAGACAATTAGAACTTTATGAATGTATGAACAAAGTATATTGTGGGGACCCTTGCTTCATATAAATGGAGGAGTGAGAAGGCACCACATGATCGTGTCTGATTAAACAAACTCTCCCTCCAGCCAAACATGGTTTTACCAAAATGTACAAATGCATTGAACTTTTATTGCATTCAAAGCACTATGTTATGGTAAGGACAACAGTAAGGAGTAGTACCTGCCTTCCAGAAGCTACATTCCATTGTGTGCATGCATGGGTCCTTGCGGAGAGAGGACACATACAAATGGAATAGGCATACGAAAGAATAAATGGGATCCTAGAGGAAGAAGATCCTTGAAGAATTTAGAATGCTTCTTAGAAGAAATGGAATTGAGCTGAACTTGAAGGAGGAAGTAAGGAAAATATTCCAAGAAAAGAGAATCTCAGAGCAAAAGTAGAAAGGGCCAGCAGACCAGGTAAGAGACCCATTAACTGTCTGTCTTCACTCTGAAGCACTGAGTGCTCCAGTGTTCAGAAAAGCAGAACTGGTTTAAGACCTTCATAAATTCTAAGAATAGAAATTTTATTATAGCACTCCCCCTGTGCAACTTGAGATTTTAAAAACACTAAATTACAAAATAAGACCAAGGAAGCCCAACAAAGTTCTGACTTTGTCCATTTAGAATAGTTTTAAACTTAAATACCCAATTCTTAAAAAAAAAAAAAAAAATGTTCCAGAAGCTGTGGTTTAGGGTATTCGTTGGGATAGGAGAAGCTCTACTGCAGGGAAAATAGACTCAGGGGATCAGTCCGCATGCATTTGATTGGGGCAGCACCCTCAGGCAACTCTTCTACAAAAGGCCACTCCAGATTCAAAGTTTTTTGCAAGCGTAGCTCTATTATGCACTAGAGCCTCCTTGGAATCCTCTCTGATCTTTCACATTTGCCATTTAATCAGCAGAAAGAGAGATTATGGCTTAGTGCATAAGAGGTTAGAAGCCAAACCCAGATGGGGTGCACATCACATCCACCCCACACTTCATGAACCACGCTGGTCTCACAGTCACCTACATGATCACTGTAGAGAGACTGAAGACTGTAGGGAAGCACATGGGCATCCATTTCCTACTGCTGCTATAACAAATCCCCACAAACCTAGTGGTTTCTAACAACAGAAATCTATTATCTTACAGTTTCATAGGCTAAAAGCCCAATTTGGGTCTCACTAAGCTAAAAAGTCAAGTTCAGGAGCACCTGGATGGATCAGTCCGTTAAGCGTCTGACTTCACCTTAGGTCATGATCTCATGGTTCCTGGGTTCGAGCCTCGTGTCGGGCTCTGTGCCGACAGCCAGCTCAGAGCCTGGAGCCTGTTTCAGATTCTGTATCACCCTCTCTCTCTGACCTTCCCCTGCTCACGCTCTCTCTCTCTCTCTCTCTCTCAGACACAAATAGAACATTAAAAAAAATTTTTTTAATAAAAAGTCAAGTTCACCAGGACTGCATTCCTTACAGAAGCACCAGGGAGACTGCTTCCTTGCCTTTCCCAGCTCCTAAATGCTGCCCATATTCCTTGACTTGTGGCCCCTCCCTCCATCTTGAAAGCCAGCAACACTGCATCTCTTATAAAGGTTGGCACTTAACCTACTGATACCATTTTGATTCTAAGAGCCAAAGGTTATGTTTTTTATTTTGTTATTGTATTACATCTTCATATTTTCATTTTCCCCCTACATTTCTAGAGTTGGACTACCCGTGGTGCTTAGTTGAACTTCATATGGTTCCCTAAATTTGTTTAGAATTTATCACCCCACATTTCAGCCCCATGCCCCAAGCACAAAAGATCAGGCAGACATACTTAGGAGAAGGGAGCCAAAGTTTGTCAGGAGAGGAGTGAGTAAGTTCCCCTCCACGTTTTTTGGGGAAGCAACAATTAAGTGACCTCCAGACCTGAGTAGGCTTTTAGTTTGTTGGTGAATCACATGCAGTGAAAATATACACAGCAAAAACTCTACAACAAAACAGATATCTATTAGTAACCAGAACAGTACCCATTATGTGGTCTCTGAGTTGATGATCTAAACAAATGTATGCTTAGGATGTAGTTGAGCCATACATCATAAAATAAAAATGTTTTACTCTTTAAAAAAAAAAAAACCAAAAGGCAGAAAACGTCTAGGTGGAGTAATTTGGTGTAACTGCCATATCTGAAGCACTATGTCTTCGACTCCAAATATGGGTGTGACAAAATCTGGCTGATTTTCAAGAGGAACTATTGAACAATCCTCAATACATAATTTAATTAAGAAAAATACAAAACATCTGTTTGATCAAATAGGTAATGCAGACAAAACCTAGGTACTCTTTTTTATTTAAAAAAATTCTTTTTTTTAATTTTTTATTTCTAGGAGAGAGAGAGAGAGATAGCGTGAGCAGGGGAGGGTCAGAGAGAGAGGGAGTCACAGACTGAAACAGGCTCCAGGCTCTGAGCTGGCAGTCAGCACAGAGCCCGACGCGGGGCTCGAACCCACGAACCGCGAGATCGTGACCTAAGCGAAAGTCAGATGCTTAACCGACTAAGCCACCCAGGCGCCCCTAAAAAAATTCTTTTTAACGTATATTCATTTTTGACAGACAGAGAGACAGACAGAGCATGAGCAGGGGAGGGGAAGAGAGAGGGAGGCACTGAATAGAGAGAGGGTTCCAAGCTCTGAGCTGTCAGCACAGCCCAACGTGGGGCTCAAACTCACAAATGGTGAGATCATGACCTGAACTGAAGTCAGACTCTTAGCCAACTGAGGCACCTAGGCGCCCCTAAACCCAGGTATTCTTTAATAAACTTTAAGTTCAAGGTCAGTATTAAATCTGCAAAAGCAGTAGAGCTCCCCCATATAGCAGCTCTTCACCATAATGCTCTGTGTGACTGCCCAGGGCCCAAAGTAGAAGAATCTTTGAGCACTGAATGTGAAGAAAGATACATCTTGCTGTAATTAGTAAATAAAGTAATTTTTGTGTATGTACAATATTTCTTTTTCCACCAAAAGCTTTTGTTGAATCAGTGAGGCCATTTAAGGAAACATAGTATTAGTAGCAAATTACTTGTGACCCCTCTCTCAGCACTGATTGCAACACGCCATGAACAAGAAGCATTTGTCCACAGCCTGCCTGGGTCATTTCCATGTGGAACGTTTCATTACTCCATGGGCCCTCAATCTGTGGTTTGCTACAGTCATCTTGCACTGTGTGCGTTGCATTATGCGCATTTTTTCCCAACTCTATTCAGTCACATCTCATTGGTAATTTAAAATGGCCACAGTGAGGGGCGCCTGGGTGGCTCAGTCAGTTAAGCATCTGACTTCAGCTCAAGTCATGATCTCACGACTTGTGGGTTCAAGCCCCACATCTGGCCCTGTGCTCAGAGCCTGGGGCCTGCTTCAAGTTTTGTGTCTCCCTCTCTCTCTGCCCGTCTCCTTCTCCCACTCACACTCTCTCTTTCTGCCTCAAAAATAAATAAACATTTAAAAAAATTGTTTTAAATAAAATGGCCACAGTGATTTACAACAGCAAAAAAAATGGCAAATGCTACAAATGAGGGCTTCATGTTTTATTATTTACCCCTGAAAGCCGGTTGTTAAGCATTTACCAGTGCATATTGCTATTCCACATTGACTTCAAATTTGTCTTCAGGATATATCTGGGGCAATCATTATTCTAAAATACTGTCTGATACTATTGTTTCAGTGAGACTCAGGATCAAGAGATATAAATGTCCCATGACTTCTAGCAGTCCCATCAACAAAAAATGATTCAATTTCTACCTATTATGTTTAAAAAAATGCTTTTCTTGGTTATTGTCTGCTTTCTTTGCTAGAATATAAGGACAGGAATGTTCTTCCTTTGTATCAATTGATGTATCTGAGGAATGGAACAACACTTGATAGGTACTCAATAAGTATTTGTTGAATAAATGAATAAGATTTGACTGAAGGCACCGTCTTCCAAGTAGGTGAGTAGGTGATTCCCAAGGCTTTGTCTGTCATAAGTATTGCAAATTTTCTGTGGGAAAAGAGTTCAACTGCTCCCAATAACTCCTTCTGTATTCTCATGGTAATTTTATTTTTAAAAATTTTAACATATAGTGTTTTACTAATTTCAGGTATACAATATACTGATTCAACACTTCCATACATCACCCAGTTAGGGCAAGTGCCCTCCTTCATCCTCATCATCTATTTCACCCAGCCCATCGAAGCCCCCCACCCCCACTCTCTCTCTCTCTCTCTCTTCCCCTCCTTGCTCATTTGTCTTGTTTTTATTTATTTATTTAGTTAGTTAGTTAGTTTGCTTTGAGAGAAAGAGAGAGCACATAGGCAGAGGAGCGGCAGAGAGAGAGGGAGAGTGAGAATCTCAAGCAGACTCCACACCCAGTGTAGAGCCAGATTCTGGGCTCAAACTCACAAACTGTGAGATCATGACCTGAGCCTAAATCAAGGTTAGACACTTAACCAATTGAGCCACCAAGGCACCCCATCTTGTTTTTTAAAGTCCACCTATCTCATAGTAATTTTAAAAATGCCAATATTATATTCCAATATTACCTGTATTATTATTAGTGTCTCTTTCGTGACATCCATGTGTGACTCTTCTTTCACTATTATAGTAGCTCCCAAAATCAGAGTCAATGTTTCTGTTTTGCTTTAATGTTTATTTCCCTTTTGAAAGTAATATTTCCTTTCTTCTTGTTATTTATTCTCATAAGTATGTCACATGGAAGATAAGTCTTTGCCTATGCACTGTGCAAGCTCATGTGTAGCAGGTGTGAGGTATGAGCCAAGACCCCATGTCTCACCCCCTTGTATCCTCATCCCTGGCCAGAGAGCAGGCTCAACATTTTAATTTAAGAACAGTGCTGGGGTGCCTGGGTGGCTCAGTCAGGTAAGGATCTGACTTCAGCTCAGGTCATGATCTCATGGTCCATGAGTTCAAGCCCCATGTCGGGCTCTGGGCTAACATCTCAGAGCCTGGAGCCTGCTTTGGATTCTGTGTCTCCCCCTCTCTCTGTCATATCCTGCTCACTCTCTGTCTCTTTCTCCTTCAAAGATAAATAGAGAGAAAGAGAGAGAGAAAGAAAGAGAGAAAAGTTCTGACTTTGCCTTTGAAAACACTGGAGAGACTTCAAATCTCAAAGGAAGAAATGCTGGATTTCCTCCTAAAACGTTGTACAGTCTCTGCTTCCCACAGTAGCCAGTAATCTTGGTCTTTGCCCAAATCACCTGTCAAAGCAAATCTTTCTTGAAGAGGCTTAAGAGGGAGGCCAACCCAAGACTTGACTTTAACAGAAGCTGTATGCTTGAGTGAGGCTGACCATGTCCTTGGTCCTGGCTGTCCCATCTTATGACTCAGAACTAACCTGAACTCCTCTGATGTAACCAGCTTTAAGAAGTTCTGCCTAATCAATTGACAAATCTTTTCCAGGACATCCTGAGACACCCAGGAAACATATAAACGGCATATTGACAAAATAGTGTTTAAAAGAAATAGCTTTTCGGCAAACCATGAGAGACTCTTGAATGCTGACAAAAACTGAGGACTGATGGATGTGGGGGGGAGGGGGGGATGGGCATAGAGGAGGACACTTATGGGGATGAGCACTGAGTGTTATGTGGAAACTAATTTGACAATAAACTATTTGTAAAAAATAAATAAATAAAAAAATAATAAAAGAAATAGCTTTTCTTAAGTGTTACTGTCACCTCTTGCAGAGGTGATCCTTGAAACATGGACCTTGGGAAAAACATGCTTGAAGCTGAATTTGGCTGCTTACTGGGGCATTATATGTTTAGTTTGCTAAAGCCTTCAAGCTGCTGGCATAGACACAAGTGCCACTATATTGCAGCCCCTATGAAACAAACAGAAAGCTACAAAACTAAGGTCAGCACACCCTAAACTGATTTTCTGTGGAAGCTCTCTTGGGACCCAGGGTTGCATAAAACTCAAGGGAAAAAACAGCTCAACTCCATCTAAACTCTCTTTACCCAATATAGGATTCTGCAATCTTTGAACTTCCCAACAGTTGCTTGCAGAATCAATCTACCATGCAGATGCTTCATGGAATGCTGTTTTTATTGGGCCAGCTGCTCTAGGGGTAGTTGGAGACCAGAGAGTTGTATTTTCCAGAACCCACTCTCTTCGGCTTTGGTGCCAATTGGCCAAGGCACCAGGCAACATTTTCACAGTCAATCAAGGTCCAAGCTGTTCATATTGGTAGAATGTAGAGAGATGTATTATGTTTTCAGGCCTGTGTTGTATATTAGGGGGCCCAGGATCCCTGTCCCAGAGGGCAAAGGGAATAATGCTGCCTCCTAGTGGGAGAGAGTGAAAAGGAAAATAAACAGCTGAATTGACTGTTTTAGAATAGTCTGGAGGAATTGCAGAGGATCTCAGACCCAAATAAACATACAGACTCTATTCCTTCCTGCCATTTAAGAATCTGACTCTATGCAGTACAAAAGATTGCTTTCTAAAAATCTACACGGCCTCTCTTGGTAGTCCATTAGAACTCACCAAGCAACGTATTTTTACAACTTTCTATGGGCTCAACCATGGGTCTAGACTCATAGACGACACCAGGGAAATATCAGACAGGATTTTTGCCCTTACAAAATGTATGTGTAATTTAGTAGGGGAGACAGGCTTGTACCTTAAAGCAGTTAGGAATAAATGAGTCTTTTATCTGTGTGGCTCAGTTTTTACATTGACAGCCTAATATTCCTCTGGCTCCCTCTGTCTGCTTTTAGTATTCAGAGATCTCCATAGTCTGGTTTCTCACTCAAACTCTACCTAGCACATTTCTCTCTTATATTCTATGTTTCAGCCACTTTCGGAGCTGGCTTAAGAGGGCCCCCTCAGGGAGCCAACCTCTAACATATCACTAGAAATCTAGCAAGGCATGGAGAACAGAATTGTCAGAATCCCTCAGGGAGGGGACATTATGTGAGGTCCTGTGACAAACTGCTAAGGGTGGAGAGTGATATCCCCCAGGGCCATGCTTCAGTAACAGTACAAAATTTCTAAATTGCTTTCTAAAGAGAGCATGTCCATCTCACTGCAGACTGAGTCAGAGGCCAATGAATTGACTTGTTTGGGACAATTGAGAAGAGCAATCACATACTGCCATCAGAGGGCTCCTGGTTTCTCTCTAAACAAAATTAAAGGAAGCCAACTAAAATGATGATGATGATGATGATGATGATGATGACGATGATGATGATAATGGAAACCAATTAAAAGGGACACCTAATTATTAGTGAGCTGAGAGGGGCTGTTTGTGAGCTACTCAACTACTTATAGCTCTCAGGACTTCCCGTATTATCCTGTCTCTGTGTTTTGACAGTTTTGCCTGGAACCATCCTAGGATATTCTGTATGAATTTAATTTGAAAACTCAACAAAAGCCACTGCCTCCTCCAGAAACTCTTCCTTGACTCTACAGTGCATGCGGGACGTCCTGGTCTGTATTAGACACCCAACATTTGTGCTCCCACACCTCTTGATGTTCATCTCTTATCACGACACTGTGTTATAAATAGCTATTAGTGTGTCTGAACCCCTCACTAGAGCTATAACCTCCTTCATAGGTGTGCGCTGCATCTCATTTTCCTGTGTTCCCCAGCATCTCTACTAGCTCCTGGCCATTTCAAGTATTAACATTCTTTTTGTAAGACTAGGGAAAAGAGAAATTACTGAGTAGGCCTAAGTAGTTGGTTACATAGCAAAAGACTTGGGTTGGGTCCTGATCAATAACAGGTAAGTAGAATTTAAAAGGACAGGGGACTATCTTCCTGCCAGTACAGGGATTCTGTGCATGAGTATGTTAAGCAAACAGTAAAAGACACAAGCCCAACTGTGATAGGCAAAATGTTTTTCCATATATCTAAAAACATCTAACAAAGTCCATTTCCTTATTCTTAGTCCATATATATATATGTGCAGGGGAAGGGGGATGGACGGTGCAGATCTGTGGTATAAATTTGTATGCAAATTTGTATACACATATATACACGTGGTGTAAATATATATATTTATACATATATACATATGTATTTATACATATATATACAGTGTAAATTTGCAATTTAATTGTAAGCAGATAGAAATTTTGGTTGCCATTCTAACTATGAAATGAAATCTTAGAAGACATAGGAATTCAGAGGAAATGGTCCCTTCCATTACATCCCTCTCCTCCAACTCCCCCCACAAGCTTCCTAAACAGAGAGATAGTGCTCAGGGGACATGTATAGCATGAAATTGAAATAGCTACAGGTTAACCAGAATAACTGGGCTCTTAATCTCTTTCCCTTTCCCACCCATAGGCCTCAGCTTCCTATTGGTGATCTGTTCCTTGAGCCCCAGGTGAATATTAGTTTGCAGACAATGCAGGGGTTTACTTTAGAGTGTTCAGGGCTGTTATCTGGTTAAGTGGATGGAGAGTGGAAAGTATTGAGCAATATTTCCTTTACTGGGTTTGGACATGGTTATTCTGAAACAGAAAGATATCAGATAACACCACTAAGCCAAACTATAGTTTTCTGTTTCCTGGGAAAGAATGAAATAATAAATGTGACATTGCTGAGAGATTTTTGTCTGGGAGAACACCTTTTAGACCATGTTTCCAGACAGATACTCTGAAATGGCTTCACCTGTATCTTCAGTGCTGAGCAGGCATGTTGAGAAAGCCAACCCTAAGGTCCACAAGAAACGAAATAATCAAAACCACTGTCAATTAAATGGATAATAGACTAAATGCAAAAGCTAATACTGTAAAACTTCTTTTATAACTCAAGTTCTAGTTAGTTAACATACATGGTAAAATTGGTTTCAGGTATACAATTTAGTGATTCTTCACTTACATAGAACATAAAACTTCTAAAAGAAAACATGGGAGAAGATCTTTGTGATCTTACATTAGCTGAAGATTTCTTAGATTCAACACAAAAAGGATAGACCATAAAAGGAAAAATTGATGAACTGGTCAACAAAATTTAAAAATTGCTCTTTGACAAAAATGTTAATTGCATTGATTAATTCATTCTAAATATTTAATAAATGTCTATTATGTGCCAATACCTTTCTTAGTGCTGAATTATGTCAATAAATTAAACTCCCTCTATAATATTGAACTATTGTAGGAAAATGCACATTTCAGAAAATTTTTCAACAAAGACAAACACAAAGCAGAGAAAATTTCATTAACCAGAAAATCTTTACGATATTTTTCAAGTTTGCCATTTAAATGCATGGGTAGGATCCAATACCAAAAAATGATGGGAAAACCCTGAGAAATAAGAATGTGTAGGCCATTTGGAATTTGTTTAATCTTGTCCCATTTGAATTAGAATCCTGAGGATTTGGAAGTGAGATAAAGGATATTAGA
Source organism: Hyaena hyaena (assembly GCF_003009895.1). NCBI lineage: Eukaryota > Metazoa > Chordata > Mammalia > Carnivora > Hyaenidae > Hyaena > Hyaena hyaena. The sequence goes on from NW_024080966.1 coordinate 1,721,452, forward strand.
GCTTTCCAGGGTGGTCTGAAGACACATTTCATTCTGTATTGTTTACTGTACTGTGAGACTTCAGGCAATCCCAGATTTAAAGATTAAGTCCTTCTACCAGCTTTAAGATCTCAGACTCTGATGCACATGCCTAACTTGTAGAGTTATTTTAAGGACTGTTGAGGTAATAATTGTGAAGTGCAGAAGTATGTCTCAGTAGAAACTCAGTAGATGATGACGGTAATGGTGATAGTGATGATGATGATGATGATGACGATGATGATGATAGAATCCAGTCAGCTTCCAAAAGTTGACCAGGACTAAGCACCTCACTTGATATTTTTAAGAAATGTGTCTCCTCCCCCATGATAGCCTTAGGGTTTCTGGGAAGAATGGGGTCACTTCCCTTCCTCCTCCAATCCATTGCACATGACAGGTGTCCCTAACCAACCTACTGTAACACTCTTCAGTTAGCCTGGACTGGGCTTCAAACCTCTCTTTAGGCAGACACATACAATCATTTAGAATTAATGCTGAAGATCAAATATATCTACCATTCTTGATTTAAGGATTCAGCAGATAGCCCCAACAGACCAGGAAGAATGACTATAGATGTATTTTTCTATAAAGGTAAAGGCCCAAGTCAAGCCTAAAGAGGGATGACCAGGGGTTCTAGAAGCTTAGCCACACTATAGCACAAGTTTATTTCCTAAATAATCAGTTGCTGATTAATTTGTTTTTTATTTAGTTAAATTATGCTCTCCTGCTTGTTCTATGTTTGGAAATAAACTATTAATCACTTACTCAACTCCTGGGATTTCCTGAAAGTAGGTTTTTGACTTTTCAGATCCTAGAGCTACACATCCCCATCCCACTTTGTCATTAGAGATATTGTTCCTTAGGTTAAGAGACCCTTGGGCTCTATCTGAACAACAAATAGCTCCATGAGGCAGAAAGCAAGCAAGCTTGTAAAGTCAATGGTCTGGTGATGTGACTCAGCTAATGGCAATGACACTCAAAGGGGCAGAACCACCCTTAAGGCATGATTCTCACCTTGGCCATTTAATACAATCAATTTTTGTTGTTGTTTTTTTTAAACTCTGAGAACCATAGAGTGGCCCTTACCAATTACATCAGAGATGGTGCAGAAGCCGTCCAAGTGTCAGTGTTTGAACTAAGCTCCTCAGGTAATTTTAATGCACAGCCAAGGTTGAGAACTTGTCCTAAGGTGTTTTGGAAATTTGCAAGATACTCCTGGTAGCCTGATAACTGGGATGGAGGGGGTACTGGTATTTTCTTGGCAGAGATATGGGTTAGACGTTTTTGTAAGGTCTTATAATGCCTAGGATGTTTCCCCCAATGAAAAATTGCCCTACCTTTTGAATGTCTTACTGGATATTGATATAGTTGAAAAAATTATGGATTGAACTTAATTCCATCATACCTATAAACAAAGTATTCTTTTATGTTTTAAATTAATATACATTGAATTTTCCCAGAATGTAATCAATATAGAAGTCAAGGTAGGGGCCCCTGAGTGGCTCCATCGGTTAAGCATCTGACTTCATCTCAGGTCATGATTTTTTGGTCAGTGAGTTTGAGCACCGTGTCAGGCTCTATGCTGACAGCCCTGAGCCTAGAGCCTGCTTCAGATTCTGTGTCTCCCTCTCTCTCTGCCCCTCCCCTGCTCACACTCTGTCTGTCTGTCTCTCTCTCAAAAATAAATTAACATTAAATAAATAAATAAATAAATAAAAGTTTAAAATAAATCAGTAAATCAGGGTAGAATTGTACTTGATTCTGTTTAAAGCTTTACTAGGACTTGGTTACCCTGATAATCACATTACCAACGTCAGTGCTACTTGTGGTATTTGAGTAATTAGCATTGGTAGCTGATGTGATTGTCATTGTGATTCAATATATAGGTACAAGCATCTGATGATCACATTATACTTTACATATTGCAATATATACTACTTTATTATAATATACATTCATGGCATGTCTCTTTCTGCTGAAACATTGATTTTTAAAAAGTGTGCCTTGCATATAATTTGTAAATTTCATTTTGAGATGATAAATACAGTCTTATAAAATATTCCTTATAAAAAAGACTTTGGGGGGGCGCCTGGGTTGCTTAGTCGGTTAAGCGTCCGACTTTCGCTTAGGTCATGATCTCGCAGTTCGTGGGTTCAAGCCCCGCGTCAAGCTCTGTGCTGACTGCCAGCTCAGAGCCTGGAGCCTGTTTCAGTCTGTGACTCCCTCTCTCTCCGACCCTCCCCTGCTCACGCTGTCTCTCTCTCTCTCCTAGAAATAAATAAAACATTAAAAAAAAAAAAGACTTTAGGGTTGATTTGGGTTGAGAACTCATAAGCTAGGGATTCCCTTTGTGATCTACTGTAAGGTAGTCTCAGTTTGCCTCTCTATATATTGAGCATGGCCATCCCAGCAAGCTTAGCAATAGGGATATGTGTAACTGTGAGCAAGTTACTTAATGTCTGTAAAGCTTCAGTTTCCTCATCCCTCAAAACGGTAGTTACCTCATAAATCTGTCAGAATACTTAAATGAGATCTACCTTGAAAAGCACTTAGCAACGTTTCTGGCATGCAGGAAGCACTGTTTTGATGAGAAGGAGGATGAAGATGATGGTGATGATGACAAATTAAGTACTACGAATCAGAAAGAGACCAAAGACTCTTTAATCTCTTCCTCAGTCAAGTTTGTCACCGCTCCACCCTGCTTCTTTTTTCAAGGTAGAATGCTGTCAAGAAAAGGCATCCAGGACTGTAAATCCTGGATGAGACACCTTGCATAATCTCTGCTTCTTCATTCTGGTAGTCGTTTTGAGCACTATCCATGGAAAGAAATTGAAGATATATATATATATCTTTTATGTACATATGGCTAACAACAGTTACAGGTTTTATCATGGCGTCACTATTTCAGGAGCTCAGAGACTTTGCACCTAGAGATATGCGACTATCATGGGACACTCTTAGGGTCTTTAAAAATGAACCCAGGCACCACCTTTTCCAGTATGTTTGTTTATTTATTCCACCTTCTTTTCACCTCATTTATCACCAATGTCTTTCATCCCTCTCTCCACAATATAAAAACTTGCAAGAGAATTTCCTACTCTTTGGAAAAATTTAAACGAAATGTTCTGTTCTATCATAGGAGCAGAAGGGCTAAAACTCTTCTCTAGGGGCTAGTCTGTCATCTTAAAGCCAGGATCATAGCATTCCCTCCCAGCTTTCTCCCCAACCCTAATGAACTCCATTAGTCCATTAATGAGACTCCATTTCCCTCATTTGGTAAGGACACTACCTTTGTCACTGTCCGAGTCCATCCAGTCTGTACCATTCAAACACTTGAGTTCTATAAACATAACAAGCCAGGGGTCTCTGTCCAGAGACAGTCCTCTGTAAAATATAATCCTCACTGTCAGGACACTGAGTAATATGATAGAACATGTGGGCAGGGGTCCATAGCTATTTGTGGATTTTCAGGTGAAGAAACGCTGCAGAGGTAACATAGCCACTCCATACTTTGGGTTAGGATGATTCACAAACCATTCCTGATAGAGGAGACTCCATCCCAATGTTAAGGATCTTCTGAAATGAAGATTACACAATCAAATTTAGTATTAGAATTTCTTCTTACTTATGAAGAGGTAGCATTTATTGAGTACTTACTAAGAGCCAGAAATAGTAAGTCTTTTACATTCATTGTCTTTTTTTTTAAATTTTATTTATTTTTGAGACAGAGAGAGACAGAGCATGAGCAGGGTAGGGTCAGAGAGAAAGGGAGACACAGAATCTGAAGCAGGCTCCAGGCTCTGAGCTAGCTGTCAGCACAGAGCCCGATATGGGGCTCGAACCCACGAACCGTGAGATCATGACCTGAGCCGCCAGTTGGACGCTTAACCGACTGAGCCACCCAGGCACCCCTTATATTCATTATCTTAACTCTCATGAAAGCCCCTTGAGTTAGGAACCAAAACAATCCATTTTCCAGATGAGAAAATTGAAGTTCAGAGAGGTTAAGTTCCTTGACCAAGCATGTGACAGAGTCTCTATACAACCCTAGTATGTCTAGCTCCAAGGTTCAGGGTATTAGCTGCCATGCTTTAGGCTATTACTGCTGACCTGGGCATGCTGTACAGGCTAGACATGGTACAGTTTACACCTGCTTCTTTGTATTTGCTTCTGGCATATCCACTAGTGTTACTCAAAACCTTGTGTTTTACCAGAGACCCAGACTAATAAGGGCAGCACTGTCCAGTGGAAATATAACATGAACCACAAATGTGAACCACACTTGTAATTTTAGTTTTACTAGACGTCACATTTTATTTATTCTTTTTTAGGTTTTTTTTTTTTTTTTGTAGTTTATTCATTTTTGAGACAGAGAGAGACAGAGCACCAGTGGGGGAGGGGCAGAGAGAGAGAGGGAGACACAGAATCTGAAACAGGCTCCAGGCTCTGAGCTGTCAGCACAGAGCTCGATGTGGGGCTCAAACCCATGGTCTGCAAGAACATGACCTGAGCTGAAGTTGGATGCCCAACTGACTGAGCCACCCAGGTGCCCCTAGATGTCACATTTTATAAAGTAAGAAGAAATGGGTAAAAGTAATGTTAATAATATATTTTCTGTAACCCAATATATCTAAAATGTTACAATTTCAACATGAAGTCAATATAAAAATCATTAATGAAATAATTTATACTTCTTTTTGTATGAGGCCCTGGAAATACGGTATGTATTTAGGGCACATCTCAGTCCAGACTTCCCACATTTCAATTGTTTAATAGCCACAAGTGGCTAGGAGATGCCAAAATGGCAGCTAGACACATAGACACAGATCTAGATACATAGATTCCAACCGTCTTAATAATCTTGAGGGCTCTTCAGATGGTAAGGAGAGCATAGGCAAGATGAAGACCATGTGTCTAGTTATTTGCTAGACATACTCTAAGAAAAACATGGAAAGAATAAACTCCACAATTACCATCTATAACTAGTGTTTGACTTAGTTGTCCGAGAGTTTCATAAGAGCCGTGTGATGGAATCTACATCATTGTATTATATAAATCCAACCAGGAAGCTCCAGGTCCCTAAGCAGAAGTGTGGTCCATGAAGCCAGCTCTCCAAGGACATCTACTAGCGCCACCATAATTGCTTGGTCCTCCTTCTTGACACATCTACTCCCACACCTGCCTCAGCTTGAAAGGCCAGGGAATGAGCCAGGCCTAAGCAGCATGGGACAGGCTTTGTCCTTCTCACATTGATTTTGACATCTAGAGAGCAATGAGAAACATCAAAGTTCTCCTTCCCCCTGTCTCATGGAGAATTCTCTACTTCAGTTGTCTACAAACTTTTGCATACACCCAGAAGGTTTGTTGAAACAGATTGTTTTGCCTGACCCCAAGAGTTTCTGATTCAGTAGATCTGGGTTAGAACCAGAGAATGTGCATTTCCAAGTTCCCAGGTGAGGCTGATGCTGCAGGAAAGGGACCAGATTAAAGCCAGGGCTCAAGGCTAAAAAATTAACCTATCACTTAAAATCAAGAACAGGAAATCTAGGAAAAGGCACAGACACTTTTCTTAATCTTAAGGAGACAAATATAACTTTTATATAATTGATGTGTTTGGCTATTTCTCCACTGCTTCCCATTATTTCGTCTAGTCCAGAACGAGATGGAGTGATCATGATGAGGGGAGAAAAGACTGATGGGAAGAAATAAAGAAGCAGGAAGGCTGGAAGGAAACAGGAAGATGCAATAAGACTGATCACCTGGCATTCAGGATAGTGGAGAATCACTGAAATCTGTACTCGGGAAGGAAAAGGACAGCAAAGCCACCCCCAGAGCCCTCGACTGGGACAGATACACAGACTAGAAGCAAGTACACCAAAGTCACAAAGTCATCTCATACAGAGGTTATTTTCCTCTTTGCTTCTCATTTTTTATTTTATTTTTTTTAAATTCTTTTTTTAGTGTTTATTTAATTTAGAGAGAGTGACCGAGACAGAGGCAGAGTGCGAGCTTAGGGAGGGGTAGAGAGAAAGGTAGACACAGAATCTGAAGCAGGTTCCAGGCTCTGGGTTGTCAGCACAGAGCCCAATGCAGGGCTCGAACTCATGGACCACAAGATCATGACCTGAGCCGAAGTCGGCCGCTCAACTGACTGAGCCACCCAGGCGCCCCTCCTCTTTGCGTTTCAAGAGGGGAAACTGGCTGAACTATGCATGACAGCAGGCAGCAGCAAACACATGAAGTCTTGGATACCCCTTTGTGCACGCTTATTCATCTCTAACCTCCCCAGGCACCTAGATTTTAAAAGGAGAGGCAATAAGACTTGCTGAGTTGGAAGCAGCTGAGAATTTGGAATGCATCTCTGGAGATACACACTGAGCTTTAGAACTTCCAAGAAAACTCCGTGGGAGGCGAGGAAAAACAGCGCAATGACATGATGCCTTGTAGGGCCTGCCTCAGCCTTGCTGATTTGCCCAGAGATTGCATTCCAGCTGCACTGCAGTGACCCAATGTTCCAGTAAACAAGGAGGGGATGGGATGGACAGACCAGACAGATCTCAGATCAAGCTACCCTGAAGCTTTTAAAATAGAACACAGGGGGCCAGCTGAATGGGGCTGGGGGTGGGGAGTTGCCTTTGTGCATTTCCTGGATCAGGGAGGCACACCCACACCATTCACCACACTGCATGTATACACATCCTCACTTATGGTGGGGTTTGAACAAATATCAAAAACTCAGAGGGTCTGGTCTGCAAGAGTCAGAAACTGGTGACCTCCTTTAGGGCACCTCCCAGGAACTCCGGAACTGGACAGTGTGCAAAGGGAACACTGACTCAGGCCAAGGCAGGCCACTGACTAATGGAGTCGACTCTCTAAGCAATACCTCTGCCTTCCAGAAAAACAAACGGAACTGTAGCAGACAAACACAGTCATTCCGTTCATTTCCCCCATTTGGTGCCATGGCATAAAGCAACTGACCGATGATCCTATGATTCCTCAGGCTTAGTCTATGCTCCCTGTCTCATCCCCACACACACTTATTTGCTCTAGTCTCTACTTCCATTTCAGAGCCAGCAGGTGGGCCTAAGTAGTACACAGAGGGGCTTAATTAAAAAGAATGCCCTGGCTCACAGAGCAATGTTCTGGAAGTTCTTTCCTTGAATGTCTTCAGCCTGGGGGAATCTGGGGCTCTGTAGCCCAAATACCAAATATAGTTTCCCTTTCCCACCACATCAATGTGTGAATGATACTCAATATGACTAGGTGACTGATGAATTTATGATCCACACTGGGACATCTCTGAGAATTAAATGGGCACTACTGAAAACAATTCAGGGACAAGGCTGTTAACCAGGACACCTGGCCACCCACAGGACTGGTGAGTCCATTTCTCATCCAACAAGTCACTCCCATCCTTTCACAGGCCTGCCCTGCTTCACAAGTGACTTTTTTTTTTTTTTTTTTGGTACAACTGATTTGTCCTTTCCCCTTATTGGTTTGGGGGTATTATTTTTTTTATTATCTTAAATAAGAGTCATCTGCAAGCAATCATTGCATCTCTATTTTGAAGTGGTGAAAAGGCAAGTTTCAAAAATTCCCCATGCAAAAAGCTGTTTGATCCCATTATTGAAATTCTTTTTTTTTTTTTAACAACAGATGATTCTTTTTTTTTTTTAATTTTTTAAAATTTATTTCTAGGAGAGAGAGAGAGAGACAGCGTGAGCAGGGGAGGTTCAGAGAGACAGGGAGACACAGACTCCGAAATAGGCTCCAGGCTCTGAGCTGGCAGTCAGCACAGAGCCCGACGCGGGGCTCGAACCCACGAACCGTGAGATCATGACCTAAGCGAAAGTCGGACGCTTAACCGACTAAGCCACCCAGGCACCCCCCATTATTGAAATTCTTAAGTGGTGTGCTCCAGCAGTCTCAATTCCAGAGCCCTGCTTCATTCCGAATTTTAGTGCCCAGTTCAGTATTGTCAGCTTTTACTCACCAAATGGTCACGCCCCAATTTTTGGACAAGCAAAACAGCATGAAAGATGATTGCTTGTGTGCTCATGGCAGGAAAAAAGCCTTTCTCACACTATTTCCTAAATAATAATGATAACTGAAACTGCCTCCTGTCTCTCTATGTGCTTAAAGCACCAGGCACATGGTTTCTAATGTTTACAGCCATCCTGTGAGGTTCCAGTCATTCCCATTTTACTGACTGGGGCTGTAGGTTGAGGCCAGAAAGGAGAAGTAGCAGAGTATTTGAATCCAGATCTACCTGGCTCTAAAGTCCATACCTGCACCCCACCAGGCCATGCAACTGCTTTGGAAAACCTGACTTGCTCTCCTTCCTCAGAGGCTCTAGAACCTTTAGACTATCTAAATGTCAGCCTTCATCCTGTGCCCAGGCCCTTTCTCATAACTGGCTGCTCCTTCTCAGTCACCTGACCAGCTTAGAGTAACCCATAATGGACCCTTGCTTACTCTTCAGAAACCCATTTTTCTTTTCCACTGATTGTCCTTTTCCATTTTGGCTGGTGTTGATTTCATACTCCTACAAGCCTTACCAACTACACATTAAGACTCAGGCAGCCCCAGAAAAGCACTGGACATGGTAGGGTTTGAGCCAGGGGTCTGGCAATTTTGGCTGAAGTTGAAAGAGGTCAGAAAAGCATGGACCCAGTAATAAGATGAGATAAAGAGAGCAATGAGATAAAGGCTTAGTGACTTAGGGTCTAAGTGGCTCCATGAGCAACAATGGGCACCAAGCCAGGCTCTCCCAAGCTAAGTTCCTACCAGGGCAGCATTCTGTGCCTAGAAGTAAGAAGCATGTCTGTTAAGAGTTGGAAGCAAAGTTGGGAAGACTAGGGTGGTGCTTTAATTACTCCTTTCTTATCCCAACTGACTGACTTCTGGATCATTCTGCCAGGTGTGCATGTTTCTCTTGTCCTAAGGGACCATTCCTCACAGAGCTTTTCCTTCTTCCTCCTTTCTTGCTTCCCCGAAACATAGTATGGTGGACACATGAGCATGGGCTTGGAAACTGGACACCCCTAGGTTTGCTTCTTATTGGCTGTGTGACTTTGGTCATGTTTCTAACTTCTCTGATCCTCAGTCTACCCATCTATGGAATGGGGATAATAAGAATTCATAGATTTATTAAAATAAGTAAAGCTATATAATTCACCTTGGATGTGGTAGACACTTGATAAATAGTTATTGTTGATATTATTCTTGTTGCTGTTGCCTCAGGTTGGTATAAGTCCTTCCTCCAGAATCAGCTAGGCCAAGAGCTATAGGAACGGAGAGAATATTAGAGACAGAGGGACTTTGGCATTCATCCAAACCTACTTCTTCATTTGGGAAGGAACCTGAGGTTCAGAGGACATTAATTGGCTTGTTGAAGGTTATATGCCTGACTTGTTTCAACCTTCAAAACAGGGAGTTCCTTAGTTGGAGCAGCAGAAAGAGCTTTGGCTTTGGAGTCAGCCATATGCAAATTTGAATTCCACTGGCCAGCATGGAGGAGACCTTAGTTACTCAACCTCCTTCTGCTTTATTTCCTCATCTGAAGCACTGGGATAGAAGAGTTAGTCTCCCAGGAGGGTGGAGACAACTTAACGGGATAATATACATCATGTACCCAGCAGGCACCAATGACTTGGTTTCCCCTTACATCATTAGAACATTCCAAGTCCTCAGGGCGCCTAGGTGATTCAGTCAGTTAAGTATCTAACTTTGGCTCAGGTCATGATCTCATTGCTTGTGGGTTTGAGCCCATTGTCGCGCTCTGTCCTGACAGCTCAGAGCCTGGATCCTGTTTTGGATTCTGTGTCTCCCTCTCTCTGACCCTCCCTCCACCCCCTCTCAAAAATAAACAAACATTAAAAAAAATTTTTTTAAAGAACATTTCAAGGTTAGTTAGAACAAGGCAGGCCAGTCAAAGGAACTACTTGGAGGTTAAAAACACAATGGGCTTTACCTGAAAGATAAAATAGAGACATTTAGGAATAACCGTTGCTTATCGATGCCCAAATGTCAACTTTACAGTGGAATTTGACATATTTAATTCTGTTGAGGCCAAGAGCAGATGGGGAAGATTATCTGTGGACAGACCTCGAACTCCAAAGTGAGAGTGAGGGAGGAGAGCTGGTGGAGAGGGGGCATAATCAGGGAAGATGATCCTGAGGGTTTTATACTGAACTTCTAGATGCTCTTCCAAAACAATTTTGAAAGCACTCTGGTTTCTAGACACAAATTGTATTTTGAGCTGGCAACACAAACCAGGAGGCAGCTTTCAGATGCAGTGGTTTTGAAATAAGAAGCATAGACCAGCTTTGCAATGAAAAGTGAGGTCCGAGATGGGTTTGTTCCAAGATGAATATAGACAAGGACACTGAGACACTCCATAGCAAGTCAGCCAATGATCCAATTACAGGTTTTGAAATGGACCCAGGGGCAGAATTTAGAAACCTAAAATGGAAAGGCAGAGGAGGAGCAATTTTGCAAATAGACAAATGACTGACTTCGAAAAAGTCTTCTAGGGAGAAGGTGGTTTGGAAATGACTGTTTAGGCGTTTTCTAATTACCCCTTGCAAATTATAATGGACTTTCCTAGGAATTATTAGGGTGAGGTTAATTGGGGTCTAAGAAGGAACTATGATATATTGTACTTGCAATTCACCCAAATGACTGGGTGACCTGTGGAATGGAAAGCAACAAGAAGTACCATCTGCAGAAGCAAAGTATGTGGTCTTATTTAACAAACAAACAAAAACAACAGAGAAATTTGTTCTGAAGTATGAAATTCTTAAGTACTAGGCCTATGTTTTTGTCACCACATATTCCTAGTTCCTGGCAAAGGGTATGCACTCAAAAAATATTTCATCAATGAATTAGTGGCTTGGACTGCCTTATAAAAGAGTGAGTTCCCCAGCATTGGAGGTATTCATGTGGTAGTCCTTTGGCAGCAAGGAACTGGGTGTCCAGCATAGCACAGTCACTCTCTAGGATCATTGGTTCTGATCTGAACATTGGTGTCCTCACATTGATAAAAGGGAAACAAATGAGAGCCATAGTGCTGTCCCAGTGGGAAGACTAGCAATTCTAGCCCTCCATTTTCTCATCTACTCTGTCGTCTAAAATCCTTCTTCAGATAAGATTAACTTTACGCTCTCACTACTACATGAACACAGTCCTCTCCAGAGCATTCTACCTGTCTTTCCTTCTCAGATCCGCTATGACTGAGGCCACTCGCTGAGCACGAACTTATTCTCTCCTCTTCCTGGACGAACAGTCCACATCTTCCAGCGCCACTCCAGTGAGATGTGGCCATAATAGAATGTGAGCAGGGATGACGTATGTGTGTCACTTCCAGGCAGGCCGATAAATGCTTCCCACTTGGCAGTCTCTCATGCTCTTCCAGTCTGCCAGATGGGTGCTGATGCCCAGGGCAGTTCTGGAAGCCCTAAGTTGAAGACGGCAGAGCCTATGGCTACCTGGATTCCCCCAACTCTCCCTTTCACTTATTAGCCAGTTAGATAAGATAGAAATTTCTATTGTGTTAAACTGTTACAGCCACTTACATATGTAATTCAGATGTTCACCTTGCTTTGTCTTCCTCTCCTTTGTTCTTTCTCTGGTTTTTATTCTCTGAAGTGACAAAGGACTCAGAGAGAACCATGAGGTCATGACCATGGTCAGGAGAGATTTGTGGGTAGAGAGAAATGCGTCAAGTGGCTTTAGTCTCTTTCTTCTCCCTGAGATGTTTGTCTTTATTTATTTTTTTAATTTATTAAAAAAATTTTTTTCCAGTGGTTTAACTAGATTTGATTTATTTATTTTTCTTAAACAGTTTGTTGTGAGCCAGTGACATAGTTTATAAACACCCAGTGCTCATCCCAACAAGTGCCCTCCCCCATGCTCATCACCCTCCTTCCCCTCTCTCCCACCCCCATCAGCCCTCCGTTTGTTCTCAGCATTCAAGAGTCTCTCATGGTTTGCCTCCCTCCCTCTCCCCAACTATTTTTCCCCTTCTTCTCCCTCATGGTCCTCCGTTAAGTTCCTCCTAATCCACCTATATGTGCAAACGTATGGTATCTGTCCTCTGCCTGACTTATTTTGCTCAGCATAACACCCTCAAGGTCCGTCCATGTTGCTACACATGGCCAGATTTCATTCTTTCTCATTGCCATGTAGTATTCCATTGTATAAATATACCACATCTTCTTGATCCATTCACCAGTTGAAGGACATTTAGGTTCTTTCCATGTTTTGGCTATTGTTCAGAGTGCGGCTATGAACATTGGGGTACATGTGCCCCTATGCATCAGCATTCCTGTATCCCTGGGTAAATTCCTAGCAGTGCTACCGCTGGGTCATAAGGGAGTTCTATTGTTAATATTTTGAGGAACCTCCATACTGTTTTCCAGAGGGGCTGCACCAGCTTACATTCCCACCAACAGTGTAGGAGGGTGCCCATTTCTCCACATCCTCGCCATAATCTAGAATCTCTGATTTGTTCATTTTAGCCACTCTGACCAGTGTGAGTGGTATCTCAGTGTGGTTTTGATTTGTATTTCCCTGATGATGAAGGATACTGAGCATCATTTCATGTGTCAAAGCAATCTTCACATTCAATGCAATCCCAATCAAAGTTGCACCAGTATTCTCTCAAAACTAGAACAAACTATCCTAAAATTTGTATGGAACCACAATAGACCCCGAATAGCCAAAGTAATATTGAAGAAGAAAACCAAAATGGGAGGCATCACCATCCCACGCTTTAGCCTCTACTACAAAGCTGTCATCATCAAGACAGTATGGTATTGGCACAAAAACAGACACATAGACCGATGGAATAGAATAGAGAACTCAGAACTGGGTCCACAAATGTATGGCCAACTAATCTTTGACAAAGCGGGAAAGAGTATCCAATGGAAAAAAGACAGCCTCTTTAACAGATGGTGCTGGGAGAACTGGACAGCAACATGCAGAAGAATGAAACTAGATCATTTTCTCACACCATACACCAAAATAAACTCAAAATGGATAAAGGACCTGAATGTGAGACAGGAAACCATCAAAGCCCTAGAAGAGAAAGCAGGAAAAAACCTCCTTGACCTCAACCGCAGCAATTTCTTACTTGACACATCCCCAAAGGCAAGGGAATCAAGAGCAACAATGAACTACTGGGGCCTCATCAAGATAAAAAGCTTCTGCACGGCAAAGGAAGCAATAAAACTAATAGGTAACTGACGGAATGGGAAAAGATAGTTGCAAATGACATATCAGATAAAGCGCTAGTATCCAAAATCTATAAGGAACTTATCAAACTCCACATCCGAAAACTGGATAATAATCCAGTGAAGAAATGGGCAGAAGACATAAACAGATACTTCTCCAGAGAGGACATCCAGATGACCAACAGACACATGAGAAGTTTATCTTTAAACGTCCCTACTCCTAATGCAGACAAATGTGAGTAAGGTAGCCAGGTCCAAAACATTGAAATAGATGAGCAATTGGGGTAAACATCAGACCCTCTGTTCCCTGCTACAAGCTTCACTTGTTATCTTCCAGATTTCCTTGGGCACCATCTCCCCCCCCCCCCACCCCCTTCCCACAATTGGATAAAGCGAGGAAGGAAGGCAGGAACACCCTCTTTGGGCTACAGTCATGAGTGAGACTAAAGGCCTTGCTCTTCTGACTTCTTGCATCTCTCTCCTCTTTTGTGAATCACCAGCAATAGCACACACAGAAATGGTAATGTGAGGAATCTCAGAGTAGAACCTATAGGCCAGGAAGCAAATTATAGGTGTATGTCTTCATCGGAGTGCAGCTTTGGCCACTTTAATATTCCCTCAGCCTTATTTAGAGAGTTTTTGATTCTGAATCCTCTCTGCTAAATGGCTAGAGTTCTTTGTTTCCCAGCACAGTGTTCTTCCTTGTCCTGCCTCCTAAGTCTACAGAAGGTCCTATAGAGTCTGTTTTCTCTTCCTGTGTTAACCATACCATTCCCTTCCATGCCAAGTCAAACTCCCTGCCTTCCCCTCAAATGATGATTGTTTGCCTTGCATCTCAGCCAAATTCTAAAATAGGCAGACTCTTAATAATCTTGATTCCATTTTAAGTACTGATTTTCTGCTCTACAATTTTTGGAGATCTTCCTAATTAATCCTTCTTGGGAAGCCCCCTCTAGCAGAGGCTGTTATATTTCACATAGTATGTGTTCTCTTCTTATTCCTTATCAATAGGAGCCCCACAACCACCTAGAATAAAAACTGCATTTGATAGATCCCCTTAAAGATAGGTGTGTCCGGGAGACTAAGTTCCACCAATGGAGTGTAAGCAGATGGCCAGCCACCATCTTGGTTCATGAAATTACCTTGGAAATGGAAGCCATGCTGGGCAGAGCAAAGAGATAGAAGGAGCGTGGTACCCCATTCTAGCCATGCATGGCCAATCTTTAGACTTTAGCCTGAGAGAAAAACAATCTTGAAACTAATTTAAGCCACCATTATTTATGGTTTTCTGTCACCCACTGCCAAATTAATTCAACTACTTTAGCCTCTGATATTAAGTTAACTTTCCTTTCCCTCTTCTCTTTTAGAATCATATTGCATTAAAAGAGAAAGGATGTTAACTATTATCTCATCTGGGACCTTCACTTCATAATGAGGAAACTGAGGACCCCAGAGAGAGCAAATGACTGGGGTAAAGCAGGCCTGAACCTGATGCTTGAACTCATACTTGGATCTCATACTTGAACTCCTATCTACACGTCTTTCACTATCCAAGGGAGAAGGTATTTGGCCACAGTTGGCCTGCACAACATAGTAAAGGGAATCTGGAAAGGAAAGAGTGTTTGCTGTAACTTTCATCTTAAAGTGATGGTAAAGAGCCAACTTCCTAAAACAAAACCTTTGTGTACACATCAGTACATGTATATATATGTGTGTGTATGTGTGTGAAGCACAATGCTCAGTGGAGCAATCACAATTATGGGAACTAATGTCACAACACTATAAATCTTCCTCCTTTCTGTAAATATTGACCGAATTCCTGTCGCCTGGGCATTCGGCACTGAGCAAAACAAACAGGCCTCTGACCTGGAAATTGCCAACCACTGGTAACCTATAATTACTCAAATAAATGCCATAATTAAAAACTATGGTAAATGCTACAAAGGAAAAGTGCAGACACCATGAGAGAGTATACCTAGAGTCTTACTGGGAATGGGAGGAAGTTAGAAAGCAATATTTAACCTCAGACTTAGAGGGCAAGAAAGAATTATCTGGATGTCAAGGATTCTGGTCAGCTGGAAGAGCTAGGGTAAAGTCCTCTGGAGAGAAATAAGAAGAGAGAGTCTAGTATACCAAGAATATGGTAAGCAAAGTGGGTGGCCAGAGAGGGAGGCAGTGCCAGATCACACAACCATAAGTGGTCATGTTGAAGACTTTAGATTCCACCTAAGAGTCATGGGATAACAGGAGATTTTTGAGTACAGAGTAACCTGATGAGATTTCTATTGTAAAAACTCCCCAAGACAAGATTTTTCTGAAAGGGGCCCCCAACTAATGCAATCAGGAAATCAATCAAAACATTCTTTGAAAGTCTTTAATGAGTCTAGTTAATGTGAAGAATTAATCCCTCCTATTCTCTGGTTGTAGCCTAAGCCATAGAGGCATTTATTGTAGATCCCTGGATAAGACTGCAAATTCTGCATTCTAACCCCACTGCCAAAATAAGCAAGGCAGGAAGAGTTTCTAGAAATATCAAGCCACAGTTTGAAGAGGATAGCCCAAGTGCACATGCAGGCAGCATGGTTTTATTACACTAACCAGGAAAAGGAGCTAAACATCAACCACAACAAAACAACAGTAATTGTCCTTGGAGAGAGGTTCTAAGACTTAACTGGTTGATATCCATTGACTTCATAATGTAAATGAATCATACAGTTCCTAAGAGTTTATTTCTGGCTAATTCATTCCAGTGGCCAATGAGAGAGCCACATTATTTGGAACTAGATGTTCTATCCTAGTCTTAGGAGGTTTCATTCTGACTATGATGATCTGACTTGAAATAGTCATGCTGGTGGAATTTTGGAGTTTCTGTTAAGCACAAATTCTAGTGGGTCGCTTGTATTTGGAAGAAGTGTGGCCTCTTTCTATGTAAGAATATCGGTAGGGTCCTCTATTGTGGTAACAGGCATTTACCTTCCCACCCATTATCTGGTTTCCAAAACAGTTATTATGTTAATTAGCAGGATAGAACACCTTCCTAAAAGTCTAACCTCAAACACCAACTGCTATAAAAAACCTAGCCTCATTATCAAATTTATTAAATTTCTGGTTAAGAGATTCTACAGGGTGTGAAATCTATCCATACTTCTCAATGCTTTTTTTTTTTTTTTAATTTTTTTTTTAATGTTTTACTTATTTCTAGGAGAGAGAGAGACAGCATGAGCAGGGGAGGGTCAGAGACAGAGGGAGTCACAGACTCTGAAACAGGCTCCAGGCTCTGAGCCGGCAGTCAGCACAGAGCCCGACGCGGGGCTCGAACCCACGAACCGTGAGATCATGACCTAAGCGAAAGTCGGACGCTTAACCGACTAAGCCACCCAGGCGCCCCTCAATGCTTTTAACATCCCAAAGAACTTCTTTTACTATATTTATGCTTCAGCATAGTTTTTTTCTTTTGCTTTTATCAAAAAAGTGAAAATTTTCACTTCTTTATTGACTGTGAAGTTGATATGGAGAACTTTGTATCACTTAATACCTCCTCTTAGATAAAAAGAATAATTGTATTTCAATCTTTTCCCTTTCTCTTCCTTTCTTCCTTTTCGTTTCTTTTTTCTACTTCTTTCTTTCACTCTTCATGTGTTCAGAAGTCCCGGTCAAGTTTTATATTCAATTTTAGCCACTGACTTACCTCTTATGGTGGTTGGAAATTGGGTTTCTACTTCTTAATTCTCTGTCCCTATTTAAATATCCTTAATTTGGTAACCTGAATATTTCCGTTTCGTCAAAAAGATGTCATTTTGTAAAAAGGAGAATATATATGAATCCAAGTAAATCTGTTTTTCTTATGTCCCCAAGTACTATTCTGCTTTGAATGGCAAGCCGTGAGGACAGACCATCAGTGGAAAGCTAGCATGAAAGGTTTGGTCATCACTGTGAAATTAGGAGAGCCACTTCTTATGAAATTGCTCTGAATAAAGCAGGCAGTGTTCTCCCTACTCAGTAGATTTATTCTCAGGCAGTCACTGCTGGGAAGAGGAGGCAGATTCTGTGGATTCTACTACCTGCTGGCCTCTAGCTAATAATCTTGAGAAAGTCCCCACAGTTTCCTGGAACTCGCTTTCCTCATCTGTAGAAAAAAAGTTGGACTAAGATACACCAAGTCTGCTTTCAGCTCTAACACCTTGTGGTTCACTAGCTTCATTCTACAAAAGGCATAGAAGTGTGGTTCTTGCCCCCAAGTTTATATTCTTTGAAGGAGATAAACTATAAACCATGTCCCATTTGTGAAAAATCACATATGTACAAGTAGATCTGCTCATTGGATGTCTAATTTTGCCAATATGATACCTGGCTTGTTAAGTTTGGTGAAAGAGAACTATGCCATTTTAAAGGTGAAGAAGTTAAGAAAGAGAATTCTGGGAAGTATCATCCACACATACATTAAACTTCTGGAAACTGAATTTTATAAAATAAACAGAAAAGAGAGAATATTCCCGTGGTCAATGACTCCAAAAGGCATGACATCTAAAGGGGCTTGGAAGATTAGAAAAAATATTTTTATTCATCCACTCTATTGTGAATGAGTGCCCCAACATGCTGAAAGTAATCCATGGAAATTAGCAACTTAGCCATTCAGGACACTCAGACTTTAAAAGGATGAGTGCAAAAGATGGAAGAAAAGATCCCAAAAGACCAATGTCAGAAAAAGCAGAGACAGGCAAAAAGCCTAAGAACAGTAAAGGTTTTTGTTTTAGTTGTGTTCAGAACAGGAAGAACAAGAAAAGGCAGGGCTAACTGCTTGAGGCAGCTGGTGTAATATTACAAACAGGACTAAAGATCTGGAAGTCAACACAGGATCATTAAAAACAAGTCTCATCAAACTCTCCTTTTCTTTTTTGATGAGATTACCAAACAGGTAGTATAATATAGTTTGATTTGAGCAAAACATTTTACCAAAGATCTCATCATGTTCTCATGAGCAAAATGGGGAAAACCAAGTAGCTTCCTAACTCGCTGAGCAACTGAGCCCAAGAGACTTAGTGGACTATGTTACTCTGAAGACCAGGTATGCCTCAGCATTCTGTCCTTTTCAACACCTGAATAGGAAATATGATCTAAGCGTGCATGATATTATACTCACAGATGACCTGAAAGTGGGAGGGATGAATGATATGTATATATTAAATGGCAGACTCAAGTGGAAGAAATATCTGGCAGGCTGAGGGTGGATGGCAGCAAAGTGGATGTATATCTATGTAAACACTTTGCCTTCAAAACTTATTGGAATTCGTACAAGATGTGAGAGGTTTGAATTTATACAGTATTCACTTGAAAAGGATCAGGAAATAAGGAATGGACAAGAACAGAGGCTTCCAAAGGCCTGCCATTTTTGTCTATCATCATAGAAACACGGTGTTCAAATTAAGGAAGAAAGTCTTTTCACTGTATCTGTAGCATACATTCCATATTTGGAGTCATCTTTTTCTCCTTTTTAAAAAATTTTATTTCTTTAAATTCAAGTTAGTTAACATACAGTGTAGTATTGGTTTCCAGAGTAGAACCCAGTGATTCATCACTTACATATAACATCTAGTGCTCATCCCAACAAGTGCCCTCCTTAATGCCCATCACCCATTTAGCCCATCCCCCCACCCACCTCCTGTCCAGCAGCCCTCAGTTTGTTCTCTGTATTGAAAAGTCTCTTATGATTTGCTTCCCTCTTTGTTTTTATCTTATTTTTTCTTCCCTTCCCCTATGTTCATCTATTTTGTTTCTTAAATTCCACATGTGAGTGAAATCATGTGATATATGTCTTTCTCTGACAGACTTATTTTGCTTAGCACAATGCCCTCTAGTTCCATCCACATTGTTGCGAATGGCAAGATTTCATTCTTTTTTATTGCTGAGTAGTATCCCTGGAGTAATTTTTTTAATTCAAAGAACCAAATTACAAAAGAATCTTTAATAAATAAAAGGTATTGTTGATAGTGAAGGTCAACCATGGTATCTCGGGATCAGAAAACATAACAAGAACATCATTAAAAAATGGTGAAAGAAATGGAAATAATTAGCTTGGAAAAAAAAGAAGCCTGTGGGAACTCTGATGGTGAAAAAGCTCAGCTCATTGGAGAGCTGCTTATGCACTCATTCTGTCATATTGTCCTGTGTAGAGTCTTTGTAGTATTTTTTGCCATCTGAAATCACCTTGTGTCTTTATTATCTATTTTCCTTTCATATAATATAAGAGTCACAAGACAAGGGGCCTTGCCTGACTGTTCAGTATTTCATCTGCAGCACCTAGAACAGTGCCTGATACATAGTAGACACGAAGAGAAAGGATGGGATTATGTCTACGGAACTTACAGAGGCTCCTTCATGTCAGGTGGGTGGGTACAAACAGTCCCCTCTGGGGACTACCTGGCAGCAGGGGATATAGAAAGGGACCGTTCTTTAGATGGGGTTTGGGGATAAAACCCCCAAACACCCTGCTATATGCAGATGGACTTGTAGCTTGAGCCAAAGGCTTCCTCTGACCACTGCTGAGACATTCATCATGTCTGGACACGTCCAGAGAAATGGTGGGAAAGGTTGGCTAGAAATCAAATTTGCACAAAGACTAAAAAGCCTGCTGTGAAAAGAAAACAAACTGAAAACCTCAAACTGTGCTCCCTGGCAAACTCAACCTATCTGGGCAAGTCTGGCAATTTGTGGGAGTCATCGGTCAGAAGTGTACTTGCTGGTGAAGGAGTGGAGAAACTGGATCACTCCTACATCACTGGTGAGAATGTACAATGGTATAGCCCCTCTAGAAAACTATTTGCCAATTTCTCATAATACTACACATGTGGCTCCAATACATCCCAGCAATTGTACCTCTAGACATCTGTCCCAGAGGAATGAGAACTTATATTCATACAAAACCCTATAAAACAGCAGTTTTATTTGTAATAGTCAAAAACTAGAAACAACCCAGATATCCTTTAGCAAGTCCATGGTTAAATAAACTGTGGTACATCCATATCACGGAAGATACTCAGCCCTAAAAAGGAATGAACTCTTGATAAAGAAAACAACTTCAGTGAATGTGCAGATAATCAGGGAATTATATTGAGTAAAAAAGTCCATTCCAAAAAGTCACACACTGTATGACTCAACTTCTAGA
This sequence comes from Hyaena hyaena, assembly GCF_003009895.1. Lineage (NCBI taxonomy): Eukaryota > Metazoa > Chordata > Mammalia > Carnivora > Hyaenidae > Hyaena > Hyaena hyaena. The sequence continues at coordinate 1,741,867 of NW_024080966.1, forward strand.
ATATTCTTGAAATGACAAGATTATAAAAATGCAGAACAAATTCGTGGTTGCCAGGGATCATCGATGGCGGTGGTTGGAAAGGAGGTGGAGGTCATTATAAAAGGGTCATGTGAGGGATTCTTGAGTGATGGACTTGGGATATTCTTCATCCTGGCAGTGGCAGTGTCAATATCCTGGCTGTGACATTGTCCTGTAGTTTTGCATCATGGAGGAAACTATGTAAGTGGTACCCAGATCTCTCTCTATGACTTCTTACAACTGCACAGGAATCTACAATCATCTCAGAATAAAAATTTAATTAAAAAAAAAGTTTCACTCGCACGCCGAGAATGTAGGATGGACGTTGTGGGAGGTAAGTGGAAAGGGAGATAAGCCTCCCCAGAAAGAACTCATTTAGATAAAAGAACGAACCTGACGCCACAACCCTAACCTTCCAGAATGTAAGATCCAAGAGGGCAGGAATTATGACCGCCTTGTTTGTCACTGGATTGATAAGACCTGCAACAACACAGCCTGACATATCATCAGAGGCTAAGAAAAGGGCTCCTCTCTATCCAAATAAGAGTACTTAGATATTGACAAACGATAGGCTATCAAATCTGCTTGATCCCTCAGTTCTGAACAACAAAGCATTTATCCAAAAATGCACTTGACTCCGTGTGTTCCCTGCGTTCAGACTGACGGACAGACAGGCTAGTAACGAGGCCCTCGTAGTGCAGATATTAAATGGAATTGAGGAGAGCTTCAAGCTGTTCAACGCATCTCTCCCAGGGCCACCCCGGATACATAAAAATGACATAGTATTAAGTTAATTTCTGCATCACACGACAATCATAACAACACTGCTTTAGGAGCCTCTGACAAAGCATAACTCCACAAAGAGGGAGCCACTGAACCCTACTCCCCACCAAATATCCGTGACAGCCTGTGGTCTTGAAATGAACACTAACAGAAACTGCCAGGCTTGGGAGCTGCAGGGAGAGTCAGTTGCAGAGAGGCGATGGTAGTGTTGGCGAGGCCCGGGCCACGGCCCAGGGTGGTGTGGCCTTCAGAAGGCCCAGCAAAACTGGGCAATCACCAGAAGCGAAAATTTTGTGAGTGTCCTTGTTCTTAAACACATGTGAGAAGCCCTTTAGGGATTCCCAGAACTAATCAAGGCAGCATTTTCAGGAGACTAAACTGCATACACAGAGAGGGACCGGAATCAAGCAACGTGGACTACAAAATTTAAAAAATATTGGTGTAACCTTATATCACACTGGTCCTGATTTTCACCAGGGAGCTGGATTTGGGATCAGAAGACCTCATCCCCAAGCTTCAGGTTTATTTTCTTAAACTTGCATAATAATGTCTGCTCTGCCTACTTTACAAGGCCACTATATGATATACTATATATATAAGAAAGCTTTTTAAATCGTCAAGTGGTATATCCGTGCAATCTGTGATATTATTTTGAGAGTGCTTCCTCATCTCCACGGTAACTTCCTTCCTTTTATCTCATCTTCTAGAAACTGCCCAATTCCTAAGCCTCCTTTTTGTCCTCCCTATACAACACCATGGTATTTCAGGTCCTGTGAGACCTAGGCTATTTGAGGTGTGCATCTGTGGTGGTCTCTGCCTCTCTGACATCATCTACAAGTTGTCCCGGGACCAGAGTCTCCTGCAATTCCTTGCATTTCTCCCATCCAAGTACTAACCAGGCCCGACCCTGCTTAGCTTCCGAGATCAGACGAGATCGGGCACGTTCAGGGTGGTATAGCCATAGACCCTTGCACTTCTGCCTAGAGGTCTGCTGAGGGTGTGCTCAGGGGCTGTTGGACTAAATGAGGAGAGAGAGGAGCCAGTTACCCAGGGGCTAGGAATTAGAAAATGTGCTCCAGATTAGGTCCCTAATTGCCCAATGAATATAATTTTACAAGACCCATAACCTAGAAATTAAGGGGTGGGAGTAAATCCTGGAAACGAGAGGCTGAGAGCCAAGAAATCAGAGTCCCTACATCCACCTCCCACCCACTCAACCGCATCCTGCTTTCACCTCTTCCGGGACTGATGCGCCAGGTGTGGCTTGTGCTTCTTGCCCCAGCATCCAGCGGAGAGAACAGAGCCAGCTTCTCACTCCTGTTTGAGGTGAGCAGGGGCTATAGGCTGCTGCTGCTTCATTCCTCCGTTCATTCATTCATTCACTGAGCATCTGCAATGTGCTAGGTGACAGGGGTGCAGACCTGACTAAGGCAAGCTTTCTGACCTGGAGGCACTCTCAACAGAGTTAAAAGAGTTAACTCTCAACTCTGCTAAGGCACAGAAGTCTCATGAGAACACGGAAAGAGCCATGCTGAAGATGAGTGCACACCTCTGCCCCGGGCCGCCGGAATCTTCAGCTCAGTGAGCTCCTCAAACTGCCCTCAGCAATGAGTCCCACAAAGGAATCTGCATGTTCCAGGACCAGCCATGACTTAGCTGGACAAAAGGGCGGATAGTTGCCTTTGCAAACATGCAGATTTGGGGCCTCTAAATTATGATTACTTGTGAAATAAGCCACTGGGTCTTTGAGGCAGGGTCCCCCAACATGTCCAGGACTAGGAGGTCACCACCTCTTGCCAAGGTGGAAAGCAGACGCCATCTTGGGTTTCCAAGCCCTGGGCAGAATTAGACATTTTTCTCTACTGGGATCCTACAGCCTGGGCCCCACAGCTCTTCCCAGGATTTTCCCCACTGCAAGTCACCATCCTCGCTGCACTCTGAGCTCCCCCAGAGAAGGAACAGTATGGTGTAGTAAGTAGGCACCTGGCCACCAGTGGCAGAAAGATCTCAATTCCTGCCTTGATTAGGCCTCTTACAGACTGTGTGGTTTTCCTGGAAAGATGGAATTACTTAACATCTGTAAAAACCTGAACTTATGGTATAACCAATATGTGATGGCTGCTATTACTTTAATTTTATATGCAAGTAATAATAATTGCATCCATCAGAATTCAATGCAAGAAACAGAAATTGTCTTACTCATATTAAGCAGGAAGGTATTTAATCAAGGAATAAGAGGCTTACAAAGTTAGTGAAATAGCTGAAGGAGCAGGCTCTAGGCTGGGGCTCCAGAAATGGCTCCCAAAACAATATAGAAATGACCCACTGGGGGAGTGAGCATCTCTGGGGCACCTCTGGAGCCCTGCTGGAATAAGAAACTGAGGCTGACTGACCCCTGACTGCCAGTACCCCAGAAGCTAGAAATGGACTCCCAGAGCACCATCGCACAGAAACTTCACATCTGTACAACTTTGCTTGGCAGCAAAAATGGCGAAAAGGGGAATAGGTTCTGTCTTCCACTTCTTAGGCTGAATTCATCGACTTGGTGCAAGACCACCTGCATCTGGAAATCAAAATGCAAAAACATCTGGAGAACATGGTGCTCAGCTTTCTGACCTCCTCGCCCAGGAGACTTAGATGAAGGCTGAGGGAGCCAATCCACGCAGCAGCTAACATGTATGGACTGTCAACGTTCCAGGTTCTTCATGCCAGGCCTCGGAGCAATCCAGGGGGACCAGAACTTATTTCACAGAAACCTTAGGAAGTTCCTTGTCCTGGGTCACAGAGTGAGAGGTGAAGATGGGAGGTGAATGGGTTCTTACCCACTGTGTTACACGGCTCGCCATCCTGTCCTCCAAGTGTAACCCAGTTCCTGGCCTCGCCTACTCAGCACATGCTAGAGGAGTTAGTTCACCGCGGGTTTAAACAGAACATGAAACCAGAGTGCTGTGGCCCAGTGTCTTCACCTTCTGGGTATGATCCAAGTCAGAGGACCAGAGACCAGCAAAGAGGGACATGGAGGAGGTGTGCTCACTTGTGTGGGGGGAGGCAGAGCTGTGTGTGCAAGTCCAGCAGAGCACTGGGGCCAGAATACTGGGGAAAGGCTATTCAGTGTATATCACCCCTTCCTGCTTCTGGAAGAGGATCGAAGGCTATTGAAATGGACCTGGCTACCAAGAATGATGAACTGATTCACCAAAGAAATGTTTTCTCCTGCAACACTTTTTTTTTTTTTACCGGAGAATGAAAATATGATCTTGGAGAAAAAACACATCCCATGAAGTCAAGCACTCTGGTGCCTGCGATAGCAGTTCCTGAGTGTCCTGTATCTGCTGATAACTGCAGACACTCATCCTCTGCAGAAGTAGTGGGCAGACCACACAGTCAGGCACGGTGACTGCACAGGCTTGTAAACACCTTCCATGGGGATCACGTCCCCTGCTCCCAGTCCAACCCCAGTCCGTGTGGGAGCTCTGTTTCCTGGCAGAGAGGCTAAGGCCCAGGATCCAGAGCTACAGGGCTGTGGCCACCACACAGGGGTGAACACACACACCCACACACATCCCACACACATAGATACAGAGAGACACATACACACCACACATCCCACACACACACACATACACACACCACACACAGATACACGCAGAGAGACACAAACATACATACTACGCATCTCACACACATATACACAGAGACACACATAGAGAAACAAACACATCATAAATATACATATATATTTATATACAAATGTACCCACACACGCTCACACATACATAAGCAAATATAAGCACATGTATAAACACAAATATACATATGTGTAAACATGTAAATGTACATAAAGCAGATGCATACCACACAAATATCAGAGACATCTACATATACCACACATAAACACACACACGACACATATTCCACACACAAACATAAATATACCTACCACAGATATATACACATACACACAAATATACACCCGATACTACACACATAAATGTGCATCACATGCACACACACACACCACCCAACTCTTACAACACATACACCATGCACATGCACAAACATACACAGTACACACATATACCACATACATATACAGGTGTGTGAATAGATGCTACTTCAAAAAGTGCCTCGCTATAGTACAGCCATATCATAAAAGGTCTAAAACAAATATTATGTGGACTAAGAGTATAGGAGGTATGTATCAAAAACGGAAAAAGCAGCATAATGGTATATACACAAGGATAAAATCTGTCGAAATACACACACAATATTTAGACGGATAAGAAGATAATATAAGCAATACACACAACTAGTAATAACCTTTGGATCATTTTCTGTGAATGCATTTTTTCCAGTGACTGTTCTTTAGCCCTGACACACTCACTGTGTGGTCACTGATTTGTTTCCACAGGGAGCATCTGCTAGGCCTCTAGTTCACCCCCTTCCATGCTGAATGCCCCTGCTGGGGGGGCAGTGCCCCTGCACCGCAGTGTCTGACTGATGACAGGGCTTGCCACCCGCTCCCTCCTGTCCTCCAAGCCCCCTCCCTGCCCAAGCCACGAAAGCTGCAGTGTTCTTGCCTGGAGGATTACAGGGAGGTGCAGGGATTTGGTGCTGAACTTAGTGAGAAGCCAGCTGCCCAGAACCGGATGTCTTCCAGAGCTGACAGTTTACCCCTGTGTGACTAGGGGGCGCTCAGGCCCAGGAATTGAAAATGTCAGAAGATTGCCATGGGTATTCGTGAAACCCAGTAGGGAAGGGCTGGAAATCAAAGCTCAGGGACCGGCAGGTGAAAATGATGGCTGGGCATTGGGTGTTATATGGAAACCAACTTAACAATAAACTATTTGTAAAAAATAAAAATAAAATAAATAAAAATATAAATCAGAAAAAAAAAAAGAAAGAAAATGATGGCTGGGGATTGTTGAGGAAGAGAGGGTTGGCTAGTTGTGACTAAGTCTCCAAGTCCATCATCTCACTGAAATTCAAATCTAAAAGGAACCATACAGTCTATCAGGTAGAATCCCTGCATTTCCCAGATACAGAATCCAAGGCCAGCAGAATGAAGTAATACGTTTAAAGTCACAACTAATTAGAAGCAACTCTTGTCATAGCACATGTAGCAATGGCTACCAATTTCCCGTCTCCTGTTCCACAGTGTCGTTTTACTGATTCAGTGTATGGACTGAGACATTATCCTGGACAGGAGATTTTATTAGAGCAGCTAATCAATGAAACACACTTTCTTCAAGACTTTCCATTTTATTAGACGAATATAGAAGAATGCTATAAAAAGCACAAGTCAGTTGCTTAATCAAGTGTGTCCTGTTTTAATAGAGTTGAAAATACAAACAGCCAAATTCAAAAATAAACTAAAGTACGATTGCTTCATTATGAACTGTATCACTTAGCTAATAGTCTTTTTTCTTTTTTCTAGCACAAAGCCCCCACTACATATTTCAACACTGAAGTTCTCAGGGAAGAAAAGGGTGTGAGTCAAGAAAAATGGTGATGAATTTATGTGTAGTTTTACTTTGTTTATAAAATGGTAAGAAATGAGGAAAATGTATGGATTACCAATGAGAGCCAGAGGTCTAGTCCTGCATTAGCCACTAATCCTGAGGCTTTATATGAATCTCTGAACCTTTGTGAACTCCAAGTCCCCTCTACAGATTAACAGGCTGGAACCAGATGACCTCCATGGGTTCTTCTAAGGCCACAAAGCAGAGTAGAAGTGATGTCCGACATAAGAGACCAACTAGAGCTGGCTCATCTCCATCTTGAGCTTGCTGAGCTAGTCACTTAGCTTCGCTGGGCTGCAGTTCCTCCACAGAGTGTAAAGTGCATACTACTCTCCACTGTGCAGGGCAATTTGAATGTTAAATGAGATAATACACGCCAAGCACCTAGACATTGTCTTCCACATCAGAAGTGCTCAGTAATTTTCGTTGTATCACCTCTACCTTTGCCATCCTGCCACTTGACAACCATATTAATTTTATAAGGAATTTATGGCCATCATCTGGCTTAGGACAATGTCTTGGGAATGCAGTACTGAAGGATTTGACCCTGTGCTTCCACACAACGCCATTGGCTATCTGTGTAACAGGGACAGAAGCCAGGACAGATGGATGAAAAGGGCCCTGCACCCACTCAGTGCCACAGCTGGCACCTTTTTGGAGCAGATTTTGCCCCCCCTCCCCGCCCCCCCGGGGTTTGGCTTTATTTTGTTTTGCCTTCTCTTCATTGAGTTTTGTTCATTTGCTCATTACAGATAGCTCCTTTTTTTTTTTTTTTTTTTGAGATTCACTTTTTCACCTGCCTCTCCCTTCACTCATGCTATTATTTCCTGCTTAGATCATTTCCCCAGCCTCCCCTCCCCTTCATCTGGCTAATCCTTCAGGGCTCAGCTTTCCTCATGGAAATTTTTCTGACCCATCACCACCCCTGCTATTTGCTTTCATAGCACCCTGTTCTCCTTCCTAACGCTTACCACAATTACAGTTACATAATTTATTTTTGTCCTATTAGTCTGTCCAGGCTAGAAGCTCCAAAAATGCAGCAACCTTTTCTGTTTGGTTCCCCAATATCTCCCTAATGCTATAGTGCTCACAACATAGTAGGGGTTCCATGAATATGTATGTGTTGAATGAATGGATGGATAAATGTATGAACTAAGTAGCTCATTTGTACAAGTCCTGTCCCTCTGCTCATTCCATTACTGGGATTCATCTTCAATTCTTCTTTTTGCAGGATTTCTCTACAGCTTCTACTCTTAGAAAAGGAATTGATTTGGAAATACAACAGCAACAACAACTAGAAAGTCTCTGATAGATCCTAGAGAAATTTAATCTCACTCAGACTGTGGCTTAGACACACATCCACCACACCCTCTGTGTCCTCTGGCAGGGCATTTAAATCTCCTCTGGGATGTCCACGTGATTATCAAGAGAAGCAGAATGGCTTGAATGATCTTATTGATAACAGAGCTCATTTTAGATTCCATTCTGACTTCCAATTTTTCCAGCCCAACCATTCACTCACGACTAAAGATCCTGGGTTCACTGTCTTGGGCCCCCTTTTTGCCTCTGGGATTTCCTACCCTCATTGGCCCCCAGGTAATCAAATGAGCATGTGAGCAAGTACGAACTCTTTAAAAGGTACGAACTCTTTAAAAGGAAGATGTGTGGGGCGCCTGGGTGGCTTAGTCGGTTAAGCGTCCGACTTTCGCTCGGGTCATGATCTCGCAGTTCGTGGGTTAGAGCCCCGCGTCGGGCTCTGTGCTGACTGCCAGCTCAGAGCCTGGAGCCTGTTTCAGAGTCTGTGACTCCCTCTCTCTCTGACCCTCCCCTGCTCACGCTGTCTCTCTCTCTCTCTCCTAGAAATAAATAAAACATTAAAAAAAAAAATTTAAAAGGAAGATGTGTGTTTAAATCGAATGGATGTTTTCTCCTGGAAAGCAACCTTGAGGAGAGAGTGGAGAATGAGGGCAGAAGTGTGGGCTTCTCCTACGTTGTGCCTCACACCACCATTCTCATTTTTCTCTTTTTGTTTTTCTCTTTAATGGAATAGCAACATGGAGGCCTCTCTGCTAAATGATAAGTAGTTTTCCTCTCCTGGTCCAGTCTGGCTAAGGATTGGGTTGAACAACCACAGGCAGCTAGGGGGGAAATATTTCCACAATAGTTTTCTGGAGCTCTGCTTTGTTTGGGTCAGCCTTCAGGCTTCCTGACAATATAGCTTTGTTCTCATTTCCTCCTGATACCTGATCCAGCCCTACATGATTGTACTGGGCAGTAGTGAGCGCCCGTTCTCCAACTCCCAGAGGTAAATTGTCATTATGAAGGCAACAATAGCCCAAGCTTAGGTGTAGAGGGTATATATTCAAGGATGCTGTGTTTAATTTCCCTATTTCCATGAATAGTCTTCAAGATGAATGGTTTAAGACTCCTGCAACTTCCTGCTTCATCTCTTTTTTTTTTTTTCTTTAAATAGCACATCAGAGGGGCTTATGAGTGCTCGGTCGGTTAACCATCTGACTCTTGATTTTGGATCAGGTTATGATCTTGCAGTCATGAGATGGAGCCCCACATTGGGCTCTATGCTGATTGTAGAGACTCTTTGGGATTCTCTCTCTCTCTCTCTCTCTCTTTCTCATTCTCTCTCTCAGTCCCTCTCCTCCATTCATGCTTGCTCTCTCTCTTCAGAAAACATAAAAAGAAGTATTGGGGCACCTGGTGCTCAGTGGGTGAAGTATCTGACTCTGAATTTCAGCTCTGGTCATTGATCTCACAGTCATGAGATAGAGCCCTGCCTCAGGCTCTATCTGGGCATGGAGGCTCCTCGGGTTTTTTTTTTTTCTCTCTCTCTCTCCCTCTACCCTTCCCTACTTATGCTCTGTCCCTCTATCTAAAAAAGGAAATAGGATAAAATAAAGTAAAATGAAATAAAAGAAAATAATAAAATAAAATAAAATAAAATAAAATAAAATAAAATAAAATAAAATAAATAGCATATCAGGGTCTCCCATTTCAGCTTAAAGAGTTACCCATGTCAAGGATTCAGACCTGCCTGCCTGGATATGATGGAAAGGTTGGCAAAAGTCACCCTGGAAGGGATATATGTGCAGGAGTGGGGGTGGGTATCCAGATACCAGCCGACCACTCACTTGGCCCCAGGGTAAGAGAAGCTGCAAGCTCAAGCTTCCACAGCAGTTTTCAAAGCTAGAAGAGATGTAAAAAGCATAATTCCAATGTCAGAGAAACAAACGGTAACAGAAAGTGGGAAGCGGGAACATTCTGTCTGCTTCTGTGCTAATCCTGTGGTGTTTCAGGCATACTGAAGTCTCCTGAGACTGTAACCGCTCATTGGTCTGCGTGGCTTTGGGGACAAAGGGCAGCACCAGATCGGACACTGGCACGGTCAGGAGGGCGCTAGCAGCTGTGGTGGCGAGAAGTCCTCAGGTGGCTTCTTAGGCAGTTAATGTCTAGAAGGGTACTTACTGGAAGAGGAAGCACGTGGCCAAGTGAGCATGTGCAAGAGATCCCTGAGATTCCCAGAAGTAAATGTGGGAGAAGAGACTTCACAGAGGGGACTGGGGGAGGAGCTGGTGAAACTCCTGGCAATGACTCTTGTTGATATAACCAAGTGGACCCACAGTCAGTGTCAGTCCGGGGAAAGCACAGGTTCCGATAGAATTACACATGCAGGGCTGGGAAGGAGCTTAAAGATTATCTAGTCAAGTTCCTTGTGACACAGGTGAGAGAATGAGGCCTGGAGATGTTAGACCACTGGCCCTGGTTTCACAGCCAGTTAACAGCATAGTCAGGTAGGACCTCCTTTTCTCAAGTGTCAGCCCATGACAGGTGATAGACTCCTGACATTCTTCAAATATTTGGAAGGCATTGAGGGTTTCTGCTGTCAATGGAAAGGAAGTGTCTTGGTGCCTATTACTTTGAGAAAGGTCCAGGATGCCTTAAGTCACACACAACTTGCAGCGGGGAGGTTTGTGTAGGAGGACACTTGGGAAGGCCCTGCAGATGCTTGAAGGTGATACTTCAATTGTGGCTTCATGAGACCACAGGAGAAACAATAGCCTCCTAGAAATAGAACATTAGCTGGATCTCACGTTGTTCAGTCCATTCACCTAACCACCCATGCCTGTGTGGTCAGATGCTTTTCTTATTCAATACTAGATCCACCCACAGGGTCTCGATCCAGCCACTAGGGCAATATGACACTATTTTTCTTTTTTACATCAGTGAGGTTTTCTTTGGTTTTTGTTTGTTTTTAACCAAAATTCTCTCTGCTGCTGCTGTTTCAGCTCATTTTCCCTTAATTTGTCCCAAGCCAATGTGAAGCGAAGTTTTTATATTTTGTTTTATATTCCTCCATGAAATCTGGTCAATCCTTAGTCTACCCAAAGGGAAACAGCCCAACTCTTTTATCCACTGGCTTTTAGGAAGCTAGGACCAAGGTAGTCTTTTGTTATGGAATGTTCTAGAAGCTCACAAGAAAATCCAATCTTCCATACCTTTACTATAGTAATGCTAAATTTAGTCCACCCTAGGGCACTCAGGTGGTATCTTCTGACTTAACAAAGGTGCATACTACTTTGCTGCATAATTTAAAATTTACTTTTAAAAATGTACACACACACCTTTAACTTAAAAACATACATACTTAAGTAAACAGTAAAAGGATAGTTCTAAGGAAAATTTTTGGATGAGGAAATTTTGATATAGAATAAACAAATGTCCACCTGAGCCCATTTCAGGATCCTACAGTCACCCCCCCCCCCCCCCCCACCCCCCGTCTACCTTGTAGCATTCCTGTGAATGGGCCCAAAGACCCTGGATACATTCTCTTTCTTTTCCTCAACTTCCCTGATCCCACTTATTCACCCTTTCCCCCCACCTCCCTTCTCAGTTTGCTTTCACAAAGCCCATAAGAAAATGAGAGCTTATCTCTGACTTATTTCTGGTGACTGTCTCCATCATGGATTCACATGAAGGCCTGTATCTGCACTCTGTTGTAAGAGGCCTTACTGACCCTGTGGGAGAGACTCTTTGAAGTCATCATTTCATTCTCCAGGGAGCCAGTGGAGTTAAGAAGAGAATAAACCTTTACCCAGTTTCTCATTGAGCTCCATCCCCGATCCAGTGTGGCCTGTGACACTCTCGGATCTGCTCACACACAAAACACTCTCTTGGGCCTGTCTATTTACATTCCTGGGCTCCTGCCTCATCTTCCTATAAAAAGAGTCAATATGAAGAATGTCTACTTCTTCACCCTAAAACCCTCATTGAGAAAGCTTGCTCTAAAGGAAGTACCAGACACTAACTGCTAAAATACACAGGGTAAGATGAAGCCAGCAAAATGGAACTCAGTAGAGTTTGGGAAAGTTTCCAGAGATTAAAAAACAGAACACACTTTGATAAAAACCTCTTATAAAAGGACAGAGTTTCAAATTTTGTGATGAAGGCAGATGGGCTGTTATTACCCACAGCAAGTTGTAAGCATCCTTACAATCACCCCATGTCCTTAAAAGAGAGGTGCCATTGGCATCAGGGTCTAGCATAGTTATATCCTTGACCAAGTTTCATGAGGCTAACAGGACTCCATGGACAGGACTTTTTGGCCATTTGCTGCTCTGTGCTAACCTAATGAGACAGCTCATGGCTTGGGAGAGCAATAGATTTATGGATCTTTGACCTCTGACCTCCCACCCTGATCCTGAAGAACTGAGGGTTGGTCCTATACTCAGCTGTTTTGATCAAAGATGTATTGCCTAGGAATGAGCGGATGTCATGGCTCCCTGGAGGAAGAAGTCCCCAGTCGTTAGAGGAAAAAATTTTCACGTGCCAGAATAAGGGACCCAAAAGATATGGAAGAAGCACCGTGACAGGGATAATGATACTTTTCTTCTCCCATCTGGGAAGAAAAAAAAGTGAACATCTCTGGAAGGTTTTTGCAGATCTTACATTTATTTAGTTTTTTTAACCTAATTTTTTCAACATATTTTCACTGGTATTCCTCCACGAAGTCTTTTTTATCTTCCAACCGAAATGAAATTACAGCTCTGAGAATCTGGGGTAGTTTAGAATGCTTCCCTACGTCTGCCTTCCCCACCAGAATGGAAACTTCCTTATAGCTCTCGCCAGAGAGCTTAGCCATTAGAAAGTGAGCAGTGGACTGTACGAACGCATTATTTATGAAACATCCCTGGGGACAAGAACACAGGCCTTCCTCATCGCATGCCCCTTCCTTTCTGCGCTCCGACTTTTGACCAGTGTTGACATCAATCATATGATCCATAGAGTGGAGACCACTGAGGTTGTGTGGGAAGAGAGGCTCAGATGAACAAGAGACATGCATGACAAAGCTTCAAGAAAACTATCCAGAAAGAAGCATGCAGGGAAGAAAACCCAGTGAAGGTCATCTGAAACTGTTGGGCATTTCTCAGATTTGAGAGGCATGGGGTAGAGGCCTAGAACCGTAAGACTTCTTAACCAGTCCATCCTAGGTTTCAGGCTACATGACTTACCCTTTTACCAGAGGCTGCTCTGTCTCCTTGAGTACATCTCCTACTGGACGGAGGACCAGGGGTTCATGTCCTTACCTATGTGTTCAAGGTTAACAAATTGGTCTGTATCACTGTCATTAACACTATCGACTCTATAGCTACCGCCATGGTGTTCACCCACACATGTCTAGGGTGTTATAGTGAACAGTGTTTTCATATTCATTCTCTCATCGCATACCTGCCACAATCTCCGTAAGACAGTTCTGTTGGGAACATGAGTGCTGAAATCATTGGCTTTTCCTTGGGCCTTGGAGTGGGGACTTCATAGTATGAGAGTAGAGACTGGGACAGAAAAAGTATTGGTGGGTAATGTAGGTAAGACAAACCCTTTGCAATAATTTTGTCTTTCAGGGCCATTTTGCTGGGGTACCTATTTGACACTTCTCTTGGGTTTTTTGTGGAGTTTTGTTTTGTTCTGTTTTTGCTATGGAGATAGGATGATAACCAAAAGTAAGAACTTTAGTAACGAAGATTTTTAATAAAAAAGAGTAATTTCCCAAATTGGCCTTTTATAAAATAAGACTAAGTCTTCACCAGTCAAGTCGCACAAGAAATGATAATCATGTAATAATAATAATCAGAGTGAGGCTATATATAAATGTTCAGCTCTTTATAAAGTGCTTTTATCTGATGTCGCCTCACAATTGCCTTTCAAGTTATTAAAATAATCACTATTGTCTCCATTTTACAGATGAACAAGGATCTCAGTTAAATAACTCACTAACACCATGTGTGCAACAGGACAAAGGTCCAAGTCGAGCAGCTTCTGGACTAATGCTTACCCCCCTACCGGGCTGCCACTACTGTAGTTTTCCACCGACAGCCTAGGGTGTCTCAGAAACCCTCTGGGACAGTGGCAACAGAACAGCAGACTTGTTTTTTTCTTTTAATAACTGGCACTCCCAATGGAAAATTTACCCTCCCATTTACAGAACTCAAGTCAGAAGTATTGTAAAACAATAACCTTACATAGTATCACCTCATTAATCATAATCAATTCAGTATTACTGCTTGGAATGTAGATATTATATAATATTGTGTTTTGAAAGGTTCTCAGGGTCTTTTGTTGAATATAGGGATTCAAGGTTTGTTACTAAAAATAGGCCTTACTCTTTACCTGATTTCTGTAGAACTCTTTTTTTTTTAATGTTTATCTTTGAGAGGGGATGGGGGAGGAGGGGCAGACAGAGGGAGACACAGAACCTGAAGCAGGTTCTGAGCTGTTGGCATGGAGCCCGAGGCGGGCTCAAAATCCATGAACCCAAACGACAGCGAGATCAGGGCCTGAGCCGAAGTTGGACACTTAACGGACTGAGCCACCCAGGTGCCCCTGTAGAGCAATTTGAGACGATTCTTTTAGGCCTCCCTCCTGTATGTATGTTCTCCTGTGAGGATAAAAATTACCTGGTACTAGGTCAAAGTCTAGTTCAGAGGTCCCCATTCAGGCTGCACATTAAACCTCCCGGGAGCTTTCGTAAAAAGGCAGATACCTTGCTCCCTCCCCAGAATGACTGAATTGGAGTTTCAGGAAATACAGCTGAGGTGTTTATATACTTTTAAAACTCCCCAAGTGTTTCTTATCAAAAGTAAGGGTTGAAAACCGCAGATAACAGTTTTACTTTTATTATCTTAACTAGTATTACTAGGATGGTCATCACTGTTCTTACATGTGAATGTGCCACTTTAACTTTGTCGAAATTTTTGGCCAACAAGGGCATTATCCTCTGGATCTCAGCCAGTTTTGACTTCTGTTTTCTTGATTCCTTGGGGATTTTGAAAAAGCTACAGAGTCAGAAGAGAAAAAGTGACAAAGCTTCTTTAAGCTAGTCTTTCTTTCTATGATAAAGAAATACTCTTGTTGCTTAAATAAGTTTCTTGCAAGTTCTCAGCATAGTTTTTCATCCTCTCCTGACTATGGATAAACAGTGAAATATTTATCTTATGTCACCAATTAAGTGGCTAATTGAGGACTCTTCTCCTCTTCTCCCCCAAAACTTGACCAAATTGCTAAAAATGAGAATTTAAGTGTATTGCCACATATGCCTAGGTATGTTTACATGAGGTTTGTATTATCATTAGCCAGTCCTGCTATAGAAAATCACATGGCCTTGTGCAGGCTTCGAAGTCTGTGGAGGGAGGGGCCATAACCCAGAGCCGGGGATAAAGTTTCAGGAGCTATTTGGTTTTGACATGTTCTCTACATGTGCTCTGTGCTGGCATCCTGGACCATCAACTTCCCCAAAGGACAGAGTGGCCTCCTAAACCTATAAGAGACCCTCTGAGCTGAGTTGGGGAGCCCAGAGAGAAGCCAGGTCAATCCTAGGACAGACACAGCCTCCCCCAAGGGAAAGAAAATAGAATCGCATTCCCTTACTCAGAAGGCTGGGTCAGACATCAGAGATTGTACCTGTGAAAATTATACTCCAACATGTGAGTCCATATATATTCTAACCTCAGACCACATCTCGTGTCACACTGTGTGGATGGCCTTGTGCACTTCTCAAAGCTCTGCTCATTAGCAGAATCTTCTCTTGCCTCTTCTTTCTCAGTGCCAGGCCTGAGGACTATAGTTCAAGTGTCATCGACATTCAACTTGCACACATGCCAAGCCGATCCATCCATAAAGCATGCTTGTGCTTTTGACCCTCCTTTAGCTTGTTGTGAAGGACACCCCTACAGCCATGCATGCTGGCTGAGCGAGGGGCATTGATGCAACAGGGGTCTGAGTTCTCTGCTCTGCAGCCTGTATGTGGCTTCTAGTCCTTCTTGTGCTCATTCCCAGATGTACCACTTCGATTCTATAATGAATTATTGCTGAACCCACCTGCCCTTATTTCTTGATGGGTATGACAGGGTCCAGCTCAAGGTGAGCAACTCTGGACTCATGGTCACATGGTATCACATGTTCAGACATTCTGTTTCCAGTGCGATGCAGATGTGACAGAGCCTGGGCTGACCTGGTGGGGAGCTCTGGAGTGAGCGTCACCTATCACGGGGACCCTGCAGTGGGCTGAAATGCTGGGCCTTCATACTGTCCACAGGACTCAGTTGCCCTTGAGAAGGGCGTGACTAGGTGAGGCAGCTCCTGGCCACTGAGGCAAGTCTGG
Source organism: Hyaena hyaena (assembly GCF_003009895.1). Taxonomy (NCBI): domain Eukaryota; kingdom Metazoa; phylum Chordata; class Mammalia; order Carnivora; family Hyaenidae; genus Hyaena; species Hyaena hyaena. Next base: position 1,757,860 of record NW_024080966.1, read on the forward strand.
AGAAGCGGGTGTGAGAGGCTGTCTTCTGATCCCACCGCACACCCTCAACTGGTCCCTTCCTTGATGGGGGTTTGGGAGATGCACCTCCATGACCACCACTCCTCCACACTGTAAAGTGAAGATGGTCAAGTCGGGCCAATTTACCACGTCCACTCCAAAGAATCACATCAGATAAGGCAGGTGGGAGAATTATACAATGCCAACATTATTAAGTGGAAAAAGTGTTACTTCGTATGTTACTTGGAAATTATTGGCCATGAGCAGGGACTTGAAGTGATTATTCTGACGTCTTCATGATTACAGTGTTACTTAGAAGAGGTTTTTCCATAAAACAGAAAAAAAAAAAGCAACTTTTCATAACAACCCTAGGGTTAATCGATGTGGATTAGAAAATATCTGTCTGGGGACCCTGGGTGGCTCGGTTGGTTAAGTGTACAACTCCAGCCCAGGTCATGATCTCACAGCTCATGAGTTCAAGCCCCATGTCAAGCTCATGCTGGCAGCTCAGAGCCTGTGACAGCTCAGAGCCTGGAGCCTGCTTCGGATTCTGTGTCTCCCTTTCTCTCTGCTTCTCTCTCTCTGAAAAATAAACAAACATTAAAAAAATTTTTTTAATAAAAGAAAATATCTGTTCAGCTTGAAAGCAATGTGTGTAGCAAGTTTTCTTGTGTGTTGTTATGTTTTTGATGGTGGTGGCAGAGAGGCACTATTTAGCATTTGCCCAGGACAGGTAATGATAAAAACTCTGCATAGCCTGCACCTGCCTCGCAGAAGTGAAGGGGCCCCTCTTAAATAAATGGGTTACACCAAGGTTTTAAAAACAGATTTTTAAAATACATCTTTAATTTTATCATCTACATTCATCATCTATTAAAGAAATTCTCACCGTTAGAGATTGATTGTAGGTTGAGAAAGAGTGGGCAGAGAATGCCAGGGTGGCTCAGTCAGTTAAGCATCAGACTTTGGCTCAGATCATGATCTCACGGTTCATGGGTTTGAGCCCCTTGTCAGGCTCTGTGCTGACAGCTCAGAGCCTGGGGCCTGCTTTGGATTCTGTGTCTCCCTGTCTCTCTGCCTCTCCCCAACTTGCGCTCTCTCTCTCTCTCAAAAAGAAATAAACGTTGAAAAAAATTTTTAAAGAAAAAGAGTGGGCGGGTGCTTCAAATCACCAAGGTACCCGTACGCAGTGGGGAGAAGGGAGGAGGAAATCCATTCAAAGTAATATCTGAGCTTCCTTTAGAAAGACGAATTGTTTTGATCATCCACATCTTTGATTGCATTTTAGAATTCAGTTATTTAATATCTTCCATCCAAATTATCAGCAACATAAGCGTGCTCTCAGCTCGGGCACATGCATGTGGAAGACCTTGTTAACATGCCCAGGAGGCAAGTCTGGTGATAATCCTCAACCCAATGTCGGGGGCCCCAGTCTTAGTGCTGTGACTGGCAGATCCCATTCTGGGCTGTACTCCACCCACCAAGCCTCTGGCAGTACCAGCCTCTGCTCTTCATGGTTGCAGCCTCAGGAAGAGTTTTCCTTCAGGCAAGACAAGTGGCAGAGGGTTTTTGGAATCCCAGGCTCTGACGAGTGATGGTTGGTCAAAGGCCCATACATATCTGGTCTCTGGCCTTATTTTAGGCTGCTTCTCATTTTTCCTCCAAATTAGACTGAGCTGCCAGTCTTTCTTGAAGAAGGCATCCACTGGGTTCATTAGATGCTATTTCTACGGTAGGGGCTGTGCCTGGCCCAGTGCTTTTGGTGTATGTAAAACAGAACCAAACCATCCTAGAATTTCCAGCTCTCAAGGTGTGTCCTGGGAGACAAAACGAAAAGAGAGGGTTCTGTCGTTGGATGTGTGCCTGGGTAGATTTAGATAGGTCAGAGCATTCGGCTGGGGGCCAGTCTTTCTATGTTGGCTTTAACACAGAGCTTTCAGCAAACCCTGGCAGTAAAGCCCAGCCATTTCTAAGAATGGAGCTCACTGTGTCAGGAAATGCTTGCCAAAGAGGTGGCAGAGAAAGTTTCTTTCTCTCATTCTGTCTTCCTTTCTTTCTCTCATTCTCTCTCTCTTTCTTTCTTCCCTCCCTCTCTCCCTTCCCCTCCTCCTTCTTTCCTTCCTTCACCTCAGAGCTCACAATGTGTGTGATCCGTTGTCAAAACATACAAGGGCAATCACAGGACCCCATCCTGAGTCTTCCAGGGAAGTCAGCTCTGGTCTATGACCCAGACTTTTCCCATTCCCTTAGAACTAGTAGCTACCTCGTTGCCTCACAAACAGACCACTATCCCTCCCCTTTCACGTGACCTCCCCAGGACTCAATAGCAACATCTTACCATGAGCCAGCACACTACCGCGCTTGCAGAGAAAGCCTTGCCTGATGCCTTTCACCGCCAGTATTAACTGTGGGGTTCCCTGGCTACTGGCAGCTGTTAGAATAAGAAGTATCTCAACATACAACACCATGGCCACAGGCTGTGGCTGGAGTCTAACAGTTGCGACCTGTGATCATGTTGTCAGTTATGAGTGAACCTCAAACAGTTGAGAATTGGGACTTCATTCCAATTACCTCCCCCAGTAACTTGGATGCTTCTCTTTCCCTCATGAGACTGCAGAAGAAGACTGGCAAGTGTTCAAGAACAGACCGTCTCATGAGATTTCCTGTACTTCCTGCTGCTGTAGCTGCTGCCGCCCAGGTCACGTGTCCCCCAGAAAGCCTTTCTCATGACAGGTCAGCACTTCTGCTGCCAGTTGTGGCAGAAGCCAGATGTGAGGAGAGACATGAAAAAACAACATAATGGAAAGGAAATATACCTTACTTTTTTTTTTTTTTTGGAGGGGAGGGGAGGGTGTAGGGGAAAGAGGTGATAACTTGATAAATGGACATGTAGGCTCACGTAAAGTTGGCAAGGAAGGCTCACAGCAGGTTGAAATGGCCTATGCCATTGTGGAATTAGCCATGTGGGTGTGTAGCTCCTTGCTCCGACATTTAAATGGTAGGGTACTGCACCTATCAAGACCTAATATGCAAGTTCTTTCCCTGCTTCCAGCTAGCCCCACCCTCCTGAAGATCCTGGACAGTTCATGGAGCATGATTATCTTTTATTCAAGAGGGAATCACCAAGTTCAGGGCAATAGGGAACACTGACAGGCTAGTGATCACCCCAGGCAGATGACCCCAATTGTCTCAGAGGGAGAAGATGCGTGTAATGTCCAATGGTGTATCTTAATCCCAGGAAAGTGCCTGGAACCTAACAGGAACTCAATAAATATGTATGGAGAAAGGGAATGGAGACAGTTTTGGCTCAGGTTAACATGAGACTTCAAGAAAAGATAGTTATTTTAAAATAAAACAGGTATGCTACTTTATTGCCTGTAGAATAATCTCTGGCCTTCCTCTGTGTTCACTGTCCTTGAGGTAGTGAATCTCTTATACCCCATCTGCAATCACACACCCACTCTAAGTGGATTTTTTTTTTAAGATGATAGTTTGGATAGGGAAAACCAAGGTGGGACCTGTTTGCATCCTATGGTAAGGTCTCTGGCCCATGTAACTTCTCAAAACCTCTAGTTTTTATTCATCCAAGGTCTAGAAATTTTACTTTTGTTATGAAAATAGCAAGGAAGACAGTCTGCCTAGTGCATATGAAAACATGTAAAGAACCATGACAGACAAGACTAGAAAAAGCATCTGGAATAACTTTGGGAAAAACTATGAATGGGGGTAGAGGAGTCTGAGGTCAACGTGTTTGAGTTTAACTCAGCAGATATGGGGAGTCACAGAAGGTTTTTGAGTAAGGGGTTCTTCTAGGAAGAATTTGGCGTGGAGGCAGTTGAGGCCAGAGATGGAGAAAACCATTAATCATTGATGCCAATAGGCTTGGGGAACATTAATGAAACATGGAGTAAGGCAATGCCTGTAGGCAAGGAAAGCAGGATCCAGATTCAAGGGAAAGAACAGATAGAACTTAGTCATCAGTGGAGTTAAGGAAGGGAACACCGAGGATGAACTGAGATTGAAGAACTGAGATTGACACCTAGGAAGGTGGTGGAAACCACAAACATGGGCCACGGAAAGATCAAGAAGAGGAAACGATCTGAAGAGCCTCATCCTTGCCTTCTGTTCCTGTTCCGCCCCATCTGGGCAGCCATCTTGAGGCCAGCAGCCTGGGAGGTCCAGACTCTCAGAAGAGTAAGGCCTCTCTGTGTAAGAGGCTGGAATGTTCTACTCTCCTCTTGAGCACAGTGCTTCAAGGAATTTCTAATACAACAGACCACTTCAATCATGCCTTCTGATTCCTTAACTTCCTTAGGAAAAACCATCAAGAAACAAGTTTTCTCAGTCAATTGCCAAATGCTCCCAGTAGTACAGGCTCCGTGTTCCAAGTAGTGAAAACAATCTCCGTAGCTGGTATTGGTTAAAGAGCTGTCAGACTTGCTACCATGCATCACAATATTGGGATTACCCTGGTAATCTTGTTACCATCAAAGGTAACAAGATTTTTAAAAAATACAGTCAATCACTATTCATGGGTTCTGTATTGCAAAATTGCCTACTTGCTACAATTTATTTGTAACCCCCAAATCAATACCAAGAACACTGTTCTAGGCATTCCCAACACATGCAGAATGGAGAAAACCTGGTGTTGCTGGGTGTACATGTTCCCATCTAAGGGTAAACTAGGGGGACACCTGGGTGGCTCAGTTGGTTGAGCATCCGACTTTGGCTCAGGTCATGATCTCATGGTTTGTGGGTTCGAGCCCCGCATCAGGCTCTGTGCTGACAGCTTGGAGCCTGGAGCCTGGTTCTTATTAAAAAATTATTTTTTAAGGGCGAACTAGGAATACTCTGCCTTCTTGTTTCAACTCCTATACTGCAAGCAAGTGTCCTTTTCATAATCTATTTAGTGCCATATTTTTCACATGTTTGTGCTTTTTGTCAATGATTTCATTGTTTAAATGGTCTCCATGCATAATGCCAGAGTTCTGTCTGATGTTCCTAAGCACAAGAAGGCTGTGATGTGCCCTACAAAGAAAATACATGTGCTTCATAAGCTTTGTTCAGGCATGAGTTCTAGTGCTGTTAGCCGTGCATTCCACATTAATGACCCAACAATATATACTAAGTAAGATTTTTTTTTAAGCAGAAACACACATAGAACAGGAGTATGTATTGGTTGGTTGATAAAAAAAAATAAAAGTTGTAACCAGAGGTTCCTATAACCTAACCCTGTGTCTCCTCTGGGCCATTATTCCATATTCCTCAGTTCAGTGTTTGTGCCTTTATAGAACATAAATACTGCAAACCCTCAGCCACATGTGAAAACCCAAGGAGCAGGAAGTCACAGAGAAGCCAGCCTCAAAATTCAGCTGGGAAAGAAAAATCTATGCTGTTTCGAAGATTCCATGAAGAAAATGCCACTACCCCCATCTATCCACTCATGATTATGAACGTACGTACTGTACACCCACCTTCATCCACAGATAGATTTGAAGTGACTTACCTGAAATATAACATAAACGAGGACTAGTTTGCAATACAGTAAGAATTATTAGAGAGAAAGAAAAAGGAGTTTTTCAACATGTTGCCTACAAGATGGTGCCAGGAAAGTAGTTAACACAAAACGTAGGCTTCTATGCACCTTACCAAAGATCACAGATCTGGTCCTAAGTTTTTGAGCAGTGGATGAGAAAGGGAAAGGAGTTTTGATATCCAGTTCATGGGTCCATAAGATGAATATGGCTGAGTAGCCCAAGTGTGTTTCTAAGCTTTAGCATTTTCCCCCTCCACCTAGAAACCCTGATGCACAAATCATTTCCAGACCTTCAAACTCAGAAACTAACACACTGGTTTCCTCTTTGCTCCTTGAACAGACCAGGGTCATTCCTTACTCAAGATCTTTGTGCAATGTGTGTGTGTGTGTGTGTCTATGTGTGTGTGTGTGTGTGTGTGTGTGTGTGTGTGTGTGTTCCCAGAATGCCCTTTGTTTAAATCATTGCATGTCCAACTTGTTCTTGTCATTCAGGTCTCAGCTCAGAGTGCTATCCTAGAAGGTGCCTAGTTGAAAGCTGTCTCCCTTCTCCGACCTTTTTGGTTTGGTTGTTTTTCTAATGTCTAATCACTGCATGAAAAAATTTTAATTTATTTATTTGATAATTCACTTATTGTGTGTTTCTCCCATTACTTAAGGTCTATGGTGCAGGGACCTGATTTGTACCTCCTAGGGTAGAGTCCTGCACCTAGGAGGGGTCTCAGTGAATGTTTGTCGAATAACTAAACAGAAAAGACGGCCCCTGAGCAATGTGATAGATATATCCTTAGCAGCACTCCTCCAACAGACACTTCAAGCAGTCTCCAAGAACTCTTAATTAGCATCAGCTCAGCTCAGAGCAGGGGACAGGGGAAGCCATTACAAATACTTCTATCTGTTCGTCTACTCAGTTCTTCTTTGTCTCTGACTGCAATCTCTCTTGCTGCAGCCAAAGACCACCATGCCATCTTCAGTAAATTCAGATAATATTTGGCTGCCACTGCATGCCTAAAAAAATTATTTTTATAGATGGGAAAAATGCCATCAATTTGCATTACTTGGAATTCCAATAAGGGGCTATTGGAATATTTTTGAAAGAAAGTATTTATTATTACTAAATAGACATATTGACATCGTTGCTAATACAATAAGTATCTTCTGGATCTATTCAAGTTATTCAAATGAAACATTAGGAATTAACTCATAAGTTATTATGTGTCAATTTGCGTTTGCTAAAGTCACTGACTATGACATACTCTAGTAAGCCTTAATACCTGTTTCATCAAATCCAAGATGGCACCAACTTTAAGATCTCATATCCTTTAAAGAAAAAAAAGACCTGGAAATTATCATTGTAAGACTTAATTTCAGGATGTAGCTCAGAATCTATGAAAAATGGTAAGAGCTAATATTTATTAAAGATTAACTATGATTTAGGCACTGTGCTAAGCATTTTTACATAAACAGTCTCTTTTATCCCCTGTGAAATACAGGAGGACAGATGCCTTTATGATCCCCTTCTAGAGATGGTGAAGCCAGGACTAGTTACCCCCAATCCACAAAGCTGACACACAGCAGAGAGCCAGAGTGAGCTCACAACTGTCTGACAGGGAGCCTGGGCTCCTAGCTGCTATATTAAAACACCTTCTGTGGTGTTACTTGTTTATTTCTTAGATCAGGCATGTGGAACCTTCTAGAGAAGCTATTTGTCCACCAAAAGAGTCAATCAGTCAGTCTAGCAGGATATACAAATAACAAACAAACTGATTTAGTTTCTTCTCCTCTAAGACGGAAATTTATAAAGCCCTAAACAAGTGTTGTTGTTTTTTTAAATTAGGAACAGAAGAATCCTAGCAGAGGCACTCCAGAAACTACTCTGAGCTGTGGCACTGATTGATTATTGGAGCAATATACTAAGAGAAATAGACCCAGCAAAGCCCAGGACCAATTTGCTCATTGTTCACAGATAGTGCAAATGCACCTTTTAGCCCAAGCTTCTCTGAATATAAACATTCCTTAATGGTGATATTCTCCCCATGTGAGAAGAAACTATATTTAAAGGCAGCTCAGCATCTCTCATCCTTCTATTGCCCATAAACAGCTGAGGTAGGAATTTTCAATGCATTCCACTAATTTGTGTTTCATAGAAATTAAAGTGGGCTGTTTCTTCCATTGATTCAGAGGTTCCTTGATCAAAGAGGCTTATCAGAGTGACCTGGAAACTGTCTATGGCCATACCACCCTGAACGTGCCCCATCTCGTCAGAATGACCTGGAAACTTTCTAAAATGCATATACCTGGGACCCTCCCCAAAACTACTGACTCAGAATTCCTAGAGATAGGCTGAGGAACACATATTTCAAAAATCTCTCTTCTGGATAATTCTGATGCCAGCTCCAGGTTATAAGATCTGGTAGCAATTTTCATCAGAGCTAAATCCTTAAAGAAAGTGGTGCCATGTAAACCAACTTGACAATAAACTATTTAAGGAAAAAAAAAAAAAAAAGAAAGTGGTGCCTACAGATGGTGCATTGGTTCAAATTTTACTCATGATCTGTGACTGCATCCATTTCTCTACCCACAAAATTTAGAAATTATCAATAAACCGATTGACAGTGGTTCAATATAGTCCCCCAGTATGCTTAAAACTAAACTGTAGTCTGACAACTACTGAGTGCATGCACACTCTCTTCTGCTTACTGGCCTGGCTTTCCACTAAAAAGGAAGAATCTGGTAAATACATATACCTGTATCTATGGATATGCAGTAGGATACATAATATTCTTAGCCTGGCAAAATTTAGCTCTAGTCTGCCTTTTCAGCTTTATCCCAGCTGCAGGTTACTAGATGTGTGCACCTCCCCCCCACATACACACACACTCACAAACACATTTACAAGACTCCATCACTCATTCCTTATAAAGACAGAAAGTCCATAGTGTGACTTATATGACCTGTTCCCCCTCCCATAGCTCCCTGATCTCATCTCCCACTAATTTCCTTCTCCCTCACTTGGCAGCAGCCACATTGGTTGCTTTGCTAATTTCTAGATCATGTCAGGCTTGGTCCTGCCTCAGGACCTTTGCATTCACAGTTCTGTCAGTAATACTCTTTCCCAGATAACCACATGGTTGTCTCTCTCTCATTTCCTTCAGCACTTTATTCAGAGTCCCCTTCTAGTGGAGCCTTCCCTGGTTATGTTATCTAAAACATCAACCCCCTACCCTGGCATTTCACGTATTTCTTGTCTGCTTTATCTTTTCTCTGTAGCCCTTATTACTATTTATTTCAGAATGTAGAAAGAGAAAAGACGCCTAAGAAAATGCACAACAAACAACAATGACAAAACTTACCCCACAGAATTTCACATTCTGACCTATTGCTAACCAGAGAGGATGAAATTCTGGCCAAAGTCAGAGTAAGTCTCATTAGAACCAGGAAGAAGGTGACAGAAAGGATACTCATTTATGTGAACAAGGGGGTTTTCTTTCTTTTTTAATAATAGATTTTTAACATTTATTCATTTTTGAGAGAGAGTGTAAGCAGGGGAGGGAGAGAGAAAGGGAGACAGAACCCGAAGCTGACTTCAGGCTCTGAGCGGTCAGCACAGGGCTCAAACCCATGGACTGCGAGATCGTGACTTGAGCTAAAGTCGGAGGCCCAATTGACTGAGCCACTCAGGCCCTTGACAAGGGGGTTTTCTACTAGAATGAGAAGACATCCCTAGATAAAAGTACAAAGTCAGATTCCATGAAGGCTACTAGGAGTAGCAAAGAAAGACCATAGGGAAAACTCGCTAAGAAAAGGGCATACGTGATAGAGCTCAGGAGTAAAACCTGAATTTAAGTAACAAAATTAACTGGAAATTTCCATTTCATAAGTAATTCCATTTCCATAAGTAAATGGTGAGTTTCATATTCACGACCTCGGGGTGGGGGGAGGCAAATTAAAGTTCAGAGCAAAAAGGCCACTTGTCACATGGTCAGAAATTGATTCAACAAAACTGAGCATATGCTATGTGCTAAGTTCTATGGCTAGAATACAGCATTGAATAAAGCAAGTTCATTTCCATGTGAAACTTACAGTACAGATGGGGAGGGAGGGACAAAAAGCAAATATACAAATAAATATATCATAAAATGTCAAGTAGTGATAGGTGTTATTAAAAACTAGAGCAAACTCTTTGGACAAATGGCTGATTCTAGGATTGGGACAGGAAATATACAAGATAAGCTTAATACATCTTGTATGCCAGAAAGTAAGGAAGTGCTCAAAAATAAAAACAAACACCAAAAAAACCCACACTGATGGGAGTGTGTCAAAGGGATACGAGAGCAAAATGAAATGCTTCCAATGGCCAAAACTGGAATGATTTTAGCAACGAAATAAAGTAGTGTTGAATTATGACCCAAGGTGTAAAATAAATATCTATGAGTCCATACTGAAATAAGTAAATGATTGAATAATAATAAATGGAGAAGAGACAAATCTCCCATGCAGAATTCCAAATAATCTATGCAAATGATTCTCCCTCAAGGAAGTGGAACATAATTCTCACCCCTTAAGTGTGGGCTGCGCATAGTGATTTCTTTCAAAAAGCAGAAGACAAAACAGGGTACTGTGCATACTTGAGCTGACCTGTCAGAATGACATCTCATTCTGGCACTTCCATATACTAGCTGTATGACCGTGGGAAAATCACTTACTGATGGAAATTCCTCATCTATAAAATGCAAATCCTACTAGAATTTGCCTCAGATAGTTGTTGTAACAATTAAATGAGTTAATATACATGAAGCACTAATATTCCTTGGCTTACTATAAGTGCTGTATAAGTAAGTCCTTAGTTCTTATTAAATGGAAAACCACTGGAAGCGCTAAGCAGAAAGAGAGTATGAGTTGAGGGGGCAGAGAGAGGGAGACACAGAATATGAAGCAGGCTTCAGGCTCCAAGCTGTAAGTACAGAGCCTGATGTGGGGCTTAAACTCAGGAACTGTGAGATTATGACCTGAGCCAAAGTCAGATACTTAACCGACTGAACCACCCAAGTGCCTCTCATACTAGTTCTTTAAGGGATCTCTCTATGTCCTCTGGGGAGAATAGATTTGAGGGAGGTGAGAGTAGGTCTGAAAGGTCAGTTAGGAGGCCCAAGGTCAGGGTGGAAACCGTGATGGTAGCTTAAACCAAGGTGGTCCTAGTAGAAGTGATAAGAAATAGCTTCAGGGTAAATTTTGAAAGTAAAATTGACAAGATATACTAATACATTAGAAACAGGGTGTAGGTGAAGCAGAGGAACCAAGTCTCCAAGAACTTTAGTTTGAGTAATTGAATGAGTGGTCATGCCAGGTACTGAGGGGAACCCTGAGGGAATGCTCATGTGGCTGTTTTCTTGTCCAAGGTATTAAGAAATGTGAAGAGAGAAATGTTCTAGTGAAATGAAAAGGTCTCAAAAATTCAACTCTGACAATATAATTACAAACGATAAGGGCAAAAGAAGAAGAAACTTAGATAGTTATAGGGTTATGCTATTTAATGAACTCAGACTTTTAAAGTCAAAAGATAGGTAAAATTGGGGAGCCTGGGTGACTCACTCAATTAAGTGTCCGACTCTGACTCTTGAGTTTGGTTCAGGTCGTAACCTCATGGTTCTCCCTCATCTGGCTTTGTGCTGACAGTGGGTAGCCTGTTTGGGATTCTGTCTCCTCTCTCTCTGCCCCTCCCCTGCTTACAATCTCTCTCTCTCAAAAATAAACATTAAAAAATAGATAGGATGGCATAATACTACAACCACACATTGTACCAATGTCAATTTCCTGCTTTTTTAAATTATAGTTAAGAAGAATACAACATGGGGGAAAACTAGAAGGAGGATACTTAAGACCTCTCTGTAGTATCTTTGCAACTTCCTGAGAATCTATCATTATTTCAAAATTAAAAGCTTAAAAAAATTTCTTGCATTCAGAAGAAGAAAATAGAGTTTTAGGTAAGTACGAGATACGTTGTGAATCCATACCGTGATGTGTCACGGACTACGAGTGTGGAGTTCTCTCTGGTCCCACAAGAGAGTGGACAAAGAATTGAATGCGAGAGAGACTAATGTCCAGAAGGAGACAAGAGCCCTGAACAGCGTTATGTCTCCATATTTATTGAGCTCACAAGATATTACACGTGGTGAACATGAAGAAAACAAGATCTTACACACATGAATGTGGAGAAAACAATCAGACAGTAATTACTAACTTACGTGTGTGAGAAGCAAAGGGTCTGGGGGGCAAGTGGTGTTTGTGATCGAGGTATAGTAGTATATTAGCATCAGATGGAAAGTAATTTCCTGCAGGTGATATAACAAGTTACTCATAATCTCATTACAATACCTCACTATCTAACCTTGGGCATTTTTGCCCCATGGTGGTGGTTTTTTTCTAACCCGTTTATGTAAGTAAAACCTATTTCCCCACAGTGATGTGGTTGACATAATGTTGATGAGACTATAAATATAACATTCCAAAGAGGGACTGTAGAAATACCACTTTGTTTTGCTCAGGTCAATCCATATCTGAAGCGATAAATTCAACTCTGGATGCCACACTTTTAGATTAACAGGGACATTGAATGACAACTAGACAAAGCACCCAGAACTGGGCAGCCCTGTCATATAAAAAAAATAACTGAAGGAGGCAAAGAAATTTAGCCAAGAAAATTGCAGCCTTCCATGAAATATAACAGATGTCTTCACATTCGTGATAGATCATCAGTTGGAAATCAAATTTAGGTGAGTCTTTGACATCCCTTTAGAGGCAATAAACTTTTACTTTCTTTTCACAAAATAAAAGTATTTTTATAGAGCACTTAGGGAAACCATTTTAGCTGCATTGAAATTTCTCATATTTATTTATAATCAGTTACAGCTTATTTTTATTTTTTAACTCCAGTATAGTTACCTACAGTGCTATATTAGTTTCAGGTGAACAATACAGTGATTCAGCAATTCCATATATTACTCAGTGCTCATCAAGGTAAGTGTACTCTTAATCCCCTTCACCTACTTCATGCATCCCCACCCACCCTGCCTTTCTAGTAACCATCTGTTTGTCCTCTATAATCAAGAGTCTGAGGTTTTTGGGGGCGCCTGGGTGGCTCAGTTGGTTAAGTGTCCAACTTTGGCTCAGGTCATGATCTTGCAGTTCACAGGTTCGAGCCCCACTTCGGGCTCTGTGCTGACAGCTAGCTCAGAGCCTGGTGCCTGTTTCAGATTCTGTGTCTCCCTCTCTCTCTGATGGTCCCCTGCTCGCTCTCGCGCTGTCTCTCTATCTCTCAGAAATAAATAAAATATTTACAAAAAAGAGTCTGAGGTTTTTTGATTTGTCTCTTTTCTTCCCCCTTTGTTTGGTTTGTTTCTTAAATTACACATATGAATGAAATCATATGGTGGTATTTGTCTTTCTCTTGTTTATTTCACTTAGTATTATATTCTCTAGCTCCACCCATGTTGTTGCAAATAAAAGGATTTCATTCCATTTTATGTCTGTCTGTCTGTGGATGTGTGTGTACCATATCTTTTTTATCCATTTATCTATTAATGGACCCTTGGGCTACTAATGCTTCCATAATTTGGCTTTTATAAATAATGCTACAATAAACATAGGGGTGCACATATTCCTTCAAATTAGTGTTTTCATTCTCTTTGGGTAAAAAAAAAAAAAATCTGATTTTTAAAACAACTGAAGAAGAATAAACCCAGAACATTAAAATGTTCTCCCAACTTAATCTTAACTTTTATTTTGTTTGCTTTGAAAGTGAATCACTAATTTTAAAGAGTCTGCACTTTCTTAGCACCACCTTCAATGATCTCCCCTGCAACTGTCTCAAGAGCTATTAAGATAGAAGAACTGTGAGGGGTGGCTGGGTGGCTCAGTCGGTTAAGCGTCTGACTTCAGCTCAGGTCATGATCTCACTGCTCGTGGGTTTGAGCCCCACATCAGGCTCTGTGCTGACAGCTAGCTCAGAGGCTGGAGGCTGTTTTGGATTCTGTGTCTCCCTCTCTCTCTCTCTCTGACCCTGCCCTGCTCACGCTGTCTATCTTTCTCAGAAATAAATAAAAACATTTAAAAAAAGATATAAGATCTGTGATTTGGACTTAGGGATCAGGTGTTGGTCAACCTTTCAGATGGGAACAAGAAGTTTTAAATATTTGCCTTGACTAGCAAGAAAGCGTCACAGCACCTTTCCTATTTTTCTACATGCTCTGTGGATGGAAGGGAAGAGGATTGCAATATTGCAAGACTAATGTTGCTATCTCTTGATATTAAATTAATATTAATTGCTGCCTCTTAATATTATGATACTACAGTAAACGTTACACAAAAATCTAAAAACAAAGAAATTATTTGGCACTTGGCTGTAATAAAAGGCTTCAAATAGTATAATAATAAAACCCACTGTAAAGAATCTTCCAGACACTGACTTCCATATCCTGGTTATGATGGAGTCCTTTATTAAGCAGTCTCACTGCAGTGTGCCTATTCAGTCTGCTGAGGGAATTTTCTGTTTCTGACCCAGCAGAAATCAATGTACTGCTTTGGCCAAAAGAGGCAAACAAAATGCTGAACATTATCATGAACCAAAGAAAAAAAAAAGGAGTTTTATTATATCAAGAAAACCAAACTTTTGGTATACCTGGACTAGAGAGGGCATAGGGTTCTGGACACTAGCTGTCTGAAAAGACATACACAGGAAAGATGGCTGGAGAAAAGAATGAAGCCAGGGAGGGGATTTGCACACTTAGGATATGCCAAGACTTTTTACCCAAGGGGACAGTGTAAGGGGTTATTATTTGCATTATTTCATGTGAGGTTCACAGGAACCCTATGAAATGAGATTATATTACTATTCTTATGTTCTAGGTGAAGAAACCGGGGCTTGGAGAGGTTAAGTAACTTGCCCAAGGACACCCAACTAAAAAGTGACAGAGGTGGAATTCAACAACAATGATCCGTTCTATGACCACTGAACATGAAGCTTCAGCACTGAGTCCATTCTCCCAGTCTTCCTCTGAAGAATCAGGTTTCAGAAAGCTGATGAGACTTCCCCAAAGTTGACTGTGGCAGAACTGAGGCTTGAACTGAGGTCTCCTGACTCCCAGGCCAGGACCTTCCAGCTGGGCCATGGGACCACTCAGTCTGGAAAGCTAAAGGCTGAGCAGGGATATCATCAAACTTTGAAAATCAAAAAGGATATGAAGAAAGTAAATAAAATCTTCCAAAATCCAATAGTATAAAAACACTAGGACAAGGAACCATTCTGGAAACTTGAGGGAGACACATTTAAAACAAGAGGGGGAAGTGCTGTTGTACATATGTGGCAATGAACTTACAGAACTTCTTCCTCCTAGAAAGCAGTAGATGCTGAGTTACGTATCCAAATAAGATGTTAGGTTTTATTTTAATTAAGCTTATTGAACACTCTGTGTTCTAGGTGCTTGTTATGAGTTGAATTATGCCCTTCCCCCCCCCACCACCCAAACTTTACATGTTGAAACTCTAACCCTCATGATCTCAGAATGTGACTGCATTTGGAGATAGGGCCTTTAAAGGAGTGATTAGTTCAAAGGAGACCGTTAGGCTGAGCCCTAATCCAGTCTGACTGGTGTCCTTATAAAGAGAGATTAGGACATATGCAAAAACACCACGGGCATGTGTGCACAGAGGAAAGACTTTGTGAGGACAAAGCAAGATGGTGGCCATCTGCAAGCCAGGGAGAGAGATCTCAGAAGGAAAGAACCATGCCAACACCTTAATCTTGGGCTTCCAGTCTCAAGAACTGTGAGAAATACATTTCTGTTGTTTAAGACACCTAGTCTGTGGCACTTTGTGTTAGCAGCCCCACTAAACCAAGGTAATGCTTTGCAAATATACATTCCCTGATCCTTGTAACAACCTTTGATGTAGAAACTATTATTATCCCCATACTACAAATGAAGAACCTGAGGCTTAGAAAGTTTAAGTAATTTCATCCGTGTCACTCACTAGTAAGTGGCAGAGAGGGGATACATTCATGAGTCGAAGAACCCTAGTGGATTATCAAAGAAGTCAGGCCCCTGCCTCTAAACTTAGCAGGGAGACTTCAACAAAGACACATCTCATACACCGTTTTGCTTGGTGCTTCTGGACCAGGTAGATGGAAGCCACAAACTAATGTGACAATTTGTGCGGGCTTATAAAATGTTGAGGAAGTCACCTATGAATAACACACAGTGTAAAGATCAGAGCACTGAATTGCACACCAGAATACCCAAGGTCAAATCCAATACCCATAGCTTTTCTAATGCCCAGGTATTCTTGAGCAACTTAATCTCTAAATCTGTTTTCTAATCTATGAAAAAGAAATAATGCCTGCCTACTGCTTTCTGGTGTTGCTTTAATTTCATTAACATTTTATACTCACTCTGCTGCATTAGAGTTCTCTTCAGTATCACTAACACGTTAGCACAGTTTCCTTGCATATGTTTGGCCCTCAAAAACTGCACAATGAATGAAGATGGAAGTTCTCAGCATACTGTGCAAACAGAAGGCACTCTGGCTGATACAAGAAAACATCACTGTACTGCAATTTCTTTTTTTTCAAGCCCTGATGATGGAAAGGAAGCAAAGCCAAGGGCCCAGGTAGCTCCAAGGAAGATGGAGTAAGAGAGAGCTGTAGTCTGCTCCTAAGGGATAAGATATAAGCCCTGACCTCATATCTTATATCCCTCACTTTCTCCTCTTCTGTTTCTGAGAGACAGCTGTTTCCATGTCACCTTCATCTGTAATCTACTGCCTTTTCCCAGAATCCTTAAGATCAGCCAATCTGTACAAAGGAGCAGGAAGGAGCTCTATAAATTTGAATGGAAGCCTTTGTCCATGTCCTTTACTGGAGGCCTCCCTAAATCCCTTTCCCAAGAGCCATAATGGGTCCCTAGCAGTAGAGAGTCTACCTTGCCTTCCTGGCCTGCCATTCTATCAGGGGAGGAGAAATGTTACACCCAGAATAAACACTCACCAAACGTTTTCCCAGTGATTCAGAGGGTGTGGGATGAGGTACTCGCAGTCCAAACATTCTGCCATAAACAACAGCAGAATCATGCATTCACTTATTTGTTTATTCACCAATTCATTCATTCATCAAATGTTTATTGAATGCCTTCCATGTGCCAAGCACTGTTCCAGGTGCTAGGGTTACAGCAGAGACAAACTCTCCCTGACATCATGCAGCTTGCATCATCACTGAGAGGAGGCAATAAGCAAAATAAATACAATATATACAATAAAATTTGTTGGTAAGATGTGATATGGAGAAAAAGAAATTAAGAAAGGAGATTAGAAAATGCTGAGATAAAGGCCTAAAGATGGGAGTGTAAGATGAGCAAAAACTAGACAGAAGAACAGTTCAGGGAGAGGGCCAAGAATGTGCCTGGAATATTCTAGAAAGAGATAGAGGCCAGCAAAGCTGAGGCAGAGTTAACAATGTGACAAGTCACAGAGCTAATAGGAGACCATATTATGGAGAACTCTGTAGGCCACCATACAAACTCTGGCTTCTACTCTGAGTGAAGAGGGGAGTCATTTGGGGCTTTTGAGAAGAGCGAGTGACCTGATCTAAATTAGCTGTGTAGGATCCCTCTGACTGCTGTGTGAAGAATTGAGTAGATGGGTTGGGGGTGGAGGGGGAGCACACAGGGGCAAGCAGAGCAGTCAGGAACTGTTATAATAATTTAGGTAAGCACTAACGATGGCTTGGGGCAGGATAACTCTTTGAGGTGGGGAGAAGTGGTTCTGGGAGGCATTCTGAAGATGCAAACAGGATATGCCATCAGCTCTGTTGTGGGATGTGAGAGCCGGAGAGTCAAGGAAGGAAGACGCTGCCATTAACTGAGATGAGGAAGACTATGGGACAGCAAGTCTGGGGGATGGAGGACATCAGCCTCTCATCTGAAGGATGCTTAGCTGGAAATGCCTTTTGATATTCGATTGGAGACGACAAGAGGGCAGGTGGCTACATGAGGCTGGATGCAGGGAGGAGGTGTGTACTAGAGATGGATGTTGGGAATTGTCAGCATCTAGGTGGCACAAACACACAGTCGACTAGATGAAAATGCTGCTGATGAATGTGGATAGAAGAGAGATGCGGCCCTGACAGATGGGGGCAGGGGCTGGGGAGCGGGGGGAAGCTGCCAGCATTGAACACCAGAGTGAGAGGACTCAGAGAGTAAGATCTCAGGAAAGCTAGGAGAATATGCCTCCTTCTCTGCCAGTCCTGTTCTCTCTCCAGCTCTCATTTTTCTTTTCTACATTCACCCTACTTCTTTCAGGTTTATTCTTGGGTGAATAAAGAAGCTTTCTATCAAAGTGTATGAGCCAGGATAGGTGTTTACCAGGTAAACACTATCTTTCTAATTGGGTGGGTTTTTTTTTAAAGGCACACAGATTGCGGCTCAGTGTGTTGTTACAACACGTGGATCGGCCGGAACATCCAGTTACTCAGCTCTGTGGGTTCTGTGGGCCACCTGCCGAGTAGAGTTAGAGATATTCTCTTTACTGTTGCTGTTGTTATTGTTCCAGAAGGCTTTGGCCCTCTCTGCACCCCTCCCTCCTTCTTTCTCCCACTCCCCACCCCCTGATCAGAGAGCAGTGAATGCTCACATCATTTCACTTTGGTCCAGCTGCCAGGCTGGGGAACAGATGTTGTATTGTTAACACAAAGAAGAAAACAAACAGCTCCCCTCCTCTGTGCTCTCCCGCCTCTCCCCTATATCCCCATTTTAGCCCCCCATGAAAATGGGCAAACAAAAAAATGTTGGGAGAAGAAAGGATGGGGCTCCAGTGAGTAATGCCATCCTCCCCAGCCAAGGTTGAGCCCTGACCGGAGGTGCACAGAGCGTTCTCCCCAGCCCTGTTTACAGCAGACACGGGTTCAGTCAGCTGAGAGGGCTGGCTCGTGGCTGGTGACATGAGGATGCTCTTACTGAGAGAAGCATTGAGAGCAGGAGGACAATGGCCCTCTTCTGTGTGTGGCCCCAGGAACAAACCTACCTGCATCTTATGGACAGTAGCTATGACCAAAAGACATAGGGATAATCCTAGGGGTAGAAGGAAATGATGTCTTAGCCAGGGTCTCTTTTTATATGTTTGATTATTTCTTCTTTGAAAGCTTTTTTAAAAAATTTTTTTAATGTTTTATTTATTTCTAGGAGAGAGAGAGACAGCGTGAGCAGGGAGGGTCAGAGAGAGAGGGAGATACAGACTCTGAAACAGGCTCCAGGCTCTGAGCTGGCAGTCAGCACAGAGCCCGACGCGGGGCTCGAACCCACGAACCGTGAGATCATGACCTAAGCGAAAGTCGGACGCTTAANGAACCCACGAACCGTGAGATCATGACCTAAGCGAAAGTCGGACGCTTAACCGACTAAGCCACCCAGGTGCCCCTCTTCTTTGAAAGCTTTTAAGAGATGGGGAGGGTAATTTCTCTTCTGAAGACCACAGGTTTAGATTCTTCTGCCTTTTTTTTTTTTTTTCATTTCTCATGTAGACCCTTTCCTTAGATGGGGGGATATGGGAGAGTGCAGGGGTGGAGTGAGCATGGGAAGTCTAGTGTGAAGGTGATAAGTGAGCTATACATGGAGATGAGGAGGCCAAGTGAGAAGCAGAGTGCGTAGGACCTTGTCCACCTAGCCTAAGTAGTTGGAGCTTCTCTTGAAGTCATTTGGTGCCAATAGAAAGATTTTAGCAAGGAAGGTGACATACAGGAAGCAGATCTACAGCTCTATGAAGGGTAGATGGGAAGGGAGAGCTAATTAAAGACTGCTATAACAATCCAGGTAGCAGAGAGCAAAAGCTCTAAGATAACATTAGACATGGCTCAGTTGTCATCAATGAGACAAAATCAACAGGGCTTAGGAGCCAATTGGGTATGGGGAGGGAGTAGCTGAGGATAGCCAAAGCCAGAGTAAGAATTTAATGGTTCTAAGCCCTGAAAAGGTTATGCCCACCACCATCCCCATACATCAATCAAAATAAAAGTAATATCTAGCCATAAAATAGGTGTAAGCAATTCCAAAAAGCTTCTGTTTTTGGAATTGCCTGGTTTGATACACTTTCTAAGAACTAAATTCTTTGAAGATAACTTTTTGGCATCCTAATTTTGTTTTCTTGGTGTTTCAAGCATTGTGTTTTTGTGCTTATTGGATAATCTGATATGGGGAGGAAGTTGCAGAATTCATGTGTGGCCCACTAGATGATTGATGAGCCTCTCACAGAGAAGGGGAAGCAGGAAGAGGAGCAGTGGGAGACAGAGTGGGAATGATGAGCTCAGCCTTGGACTTGTGAGTGTGAAGTATCAATGGAGACAGACACTGCCAGAGGGCAGCTGATTAGATGGGTCTGGAGCGGAGATGGTAGAACTGGGTATCATCAGCACTCATGGGTGGAGGGGGTGGGGTGAGAGTCATGGGAGCGGATAAGTCATTCAGGGTGAATGTGTAGAAGGAGAGGGGAGACAGCCTACAATGAAACCTGCAGACAATTGGCATGTTGGAGATCGGGGAGGAAAAGGAGACTGCTGAGGAGTATCCAGGAAGATTGAAGAAAATTCAGGAGAAAGTGGAGCCCCAAAGACTAAGGATCAAAGGAGTTTCAAGAAGAAGGAAATAATTGGGGCACCTGGGTGGATAGGTAGGTTAAGTGTCGACTCTTGATTTCAGCTCAGGTCATGATCTCAGGGTCCTGAGATTGAGCTCCTACACTGGGCTCTGCACTGGGTGTGGAGCCTGCTTGAGATTCTCCCCTTCTCCCCCTGCCCCTCCCCTGCTTGCACTCTCTTTTTCTCTCTCAAAAAACAAAAACAAAAAACAAAAAAAAAAAAAAAGGAGAAAATAAGCAACAACATCAAACACTATAGACCCATTCAAGTCAGATAAGAGGATTGGCAGAGCTAATTACCACCACTGCATGTACCATCAGAGAAGTTACTGGTGGCCTTATTATTGACAGCAAATTCTGGGGAGTCATATATGTGGAAGGATGAGTAAGAAGCAAATGAGAAGAAGAGATAGGGAGCTTACACTATTAGTGTTTGTATAGAAGTATAGAATGGAAGGTTGAGAGACGATTTTATGTAGAGAACACATTAGTATCTAATTTATGACTGCCAGGCAAAAGTCCAAGACATACCAGATTTGGGGACAGATGAGACTTTACTATGTAAATAAGTTTCAGGAGATTTCTCTTTGTATCACCTACAGGCTACAGAGAGTCAGCTGAGGCAATAATTTTGCTTGGCTTGGATGCGGTATTCTGGAAAGTTGGACAAGCACTTCTCAGGCATCTACTATGCTTTCTGGTTCAAGTGTGAGCTGCTGTGGGGAATTCAGAAACAAGTTGTTCAAGAAGCTCATCATGTCACGGAGAGAAAGCATGTCAGAGGCTGCAGAACTACAATGTGATACACCCACGGTGTTTGTGCTACAGTGTTTTTGGAAAATTGAACCATCATTTTTTTTAATCATGTAAAAATCTGGATATCTGGCTTCTGTTGAAAAACTGGAAGATCTATGACACTTGACCTGCTTTCCTGACAGAGAGCAATTGACTGGGGCAAAGGTACAGTTGCCCATTCCTGAGAGTGCCTGTTCTCTTCATCCCTGTCCTTGGAGCGCTCTATTAGCTCTATTAGCTGACTCGTGGATAAGACTGCATTTACATTTGTGTGTTTGTGACCACACCGGAGGATGATCTAAGTCATAAATTACTACATGCTAAAATCTGTGATGCTGACAGCTGTGCTGCCGGCATTCAGGGAAAGGAGAAATCCATGGAATTCAATGGTTGAGCACAGCTGCATAGACTTGGTCTTGACACATAGGTAGAGCTTGGCCTTGACAGGTGGTCGGGTGGATAAATGAATAGATAAAAGGGAGAAAAGAATTTCCCTTGGGTTCAGGGTTGGATTTGAGGCATTTGTATGTCAGGCAATGGCTGGAATTGAAGTAACACAGATCTGGCACTTTTCATTTAAAATCTGAAAACTACTTGTTTTCAGAAAAGGGAGAAGACATTTCAGCTTATCTGCAGACAGTGTTATCTATAATTTCTCTATTCCTCCACGACTGTCCTGTTGCAGAGAGATTCCTAGTCAACAGTGGTAATCATATGTAGTGGTATTACAAGATGCTGCTCTCTTAAAAGTAAAATACAAAGATCATATAACATCAGAATTTTATATCTATACAAGAGTCTCATTCTTGCTTGGCACAACTGCATCAATACCAATTCCATGCTCAGTCATAATACCCAGGTTATCTTTCTTTTAATCTTTTCCAGCTAAGTGTTTGTGCCCATCTCCAAAGAGGGTGCCCTGTGGGCTCAATGAGCTGAAGTTCCAATCTCACATCCAGTTCTAAGTTTTGGAGAGCATCTGAAATTATCTCAAAGGGAAAGAAAGGCGGGAGAGGGCAAGATGGCGGAGAAGTAAGGAGCTCCGTACTTGAAATTATCTCAAAGGGGTAACCACTTATTAATCTCTTGGATGATTTCTAAATTCAAGAATGAAACAAATAAAATCTCCCTAAATGAAAGAGGGATCAGCATTCAGCTTTTACCATGCTAATTCTTTGACTCCTGTTTCAAGGACCAGGCCTTTGCACTGCATTTTCTGTCTTCCAAATATGACCAAACGTGTGTGTAAAAGCCCACTTGTCACCAGATGACCCTAAAATGTAATCCTTTCATTATTAAATAAGAACAGACAAATAGGAAACATGAGAATCAAAGAAAACCCTTTTATCATGAAAGATAGAGATAATGACAAACAGTAATAAAACAACCTGGAGGAAACAAAGGCAATTCAGAAAGCAGAAAACTACCATGAATATGTAATTAGTATCCTCAGAGATGTAGAATACAGATTATACACATGAAACAAGAATAAGAGAAAACAACGGGGAACCATGAGAATAAGAAAAGTGCTTTATTGATTAAATTTATTGTGCAGATACGATAATAAACTCAGTGGAAACTGTAAGAAGTTGAAGGAATCTCCCAAAAGGTATAAAAATGTGTGAAGTGATGGATAAGTAGATTAAAAATCAGGGAATCAATCAGGGAGTTATTTTCCAAACAATAATATTCCAGAAAGAAGAGAGAGAGAGAGAAATAATAGAGAAAACATTATGAAAAGATACAAGAAATTGAAGAACACAAAGTTCCAAACTGAAAGGGCTCAGAAAGTGCCCAACATAATGAAGAAAAAGGGACTCACACTGAAGTATACAGTCATGGAATTTTAACATACTGTGGATAAACAGAAGCTTTTAGGGAGAACAACATGTTACAAAGAAATGAGGAATATTAATAACAGCAGATTTCTCAACACCAGCACTAGAAGTTAGTAGACAAAAAAATTTTTTGAAGGAAAAGAATTTTCATCTGCTCCCAGCTAGGAGCCCCAAGTAAATGTGGGCATTGAATACAGACGTTTTTATACAGACAAGATTTTCAAAATATTTATTGCCTATGGACACTTTCTCAGAGAATTCTTAGAGAATGTGCCCCAATGAAACGAGGTATAAATGGGATCCGGGAAATAGGAGATGTAACATAAGAGAAAGATGATGCAAATTCCAGAGATGACTATGAAATGAGGTCTCATGTGGACACGTTTGCCGTGGGTCAGGAGAGCAAGCCAGAGAGGAGCTGGAGGGCAGAGACCCCTGGGGAAAGGTCAACAGGACAAAAAATGGAGCTGTACATATAGCAAGCTTCAATATTAAAAAATAAATTATCTCCATCCCCCACAGGCACTAGGTTTGACCACATAGAAATCTGTACAGAGAGGATGTTGAATGGTTTAGGGGAATTTAGTCATAGATACAAAAGATAACGAACAAA
The DNA here is from genome assembly GCF_003009895.1 of Hyaena hyaena. NCBI lineage: Eukaryota > Metazoa > Chordata > Mammalia > Carnivora > Hyaenidae > Hyaena > Hyaena hyaena. The sequence goes on from NW_024080966.1 coordinate 1,781,309, forward strand.
AAGAGAAGAAAGAGGAGAAAGGGGGTTGGGAGGAGGAAGGATGCAATCATGAATTACTGGAAAAAACACAAAAGGTTAGAATTATAGTCCACTACTTGGCTTAGCATGAGCAAACTTTCGGTGACCATAATAATCTAGACACTGAATATATTTTTAATTCTCTGTTGGAGGAATTGGAAGCATGAGAGGATGGAAAGGCAGTATAAGAAATCTATGCTCATCTATGCTACATTTTTAAAAATAATGTCATATTATTAACCGAGTGACAGTAGTAGGAGGATATTATTTAAAAATACGGGTGTTCGTATGACAAGAAGTAACTAAAAGACCTGAATGCAGTTGCCTCTGGGGAGCAAGGTATGGGGGAGGTGGAATGCTCCTGGAGCATTCCAGAGCAGCTACTGGAATGCTCTGTTGGTGTTTCTAGAACATTCAACTTGTTTCGACTCACGGCTTATGTCACGTTGATAAAAATTTAAATTAATTTGGGGCGCCTGGGTGGCTTAGTCGGTTAAGCGTCCGACTTTCGCTTAGGTCATGATCTCGCGGTTCATGGGTTCGAGCCCCGCGTCGGGCTCTGTGCTGACTGCCAGCTCAGAGCCTGGAGCCTGTTTCAGAGTCTGTGACTCCCTCTCTCTCTGACCCTCCCCTGCTCACGCTGTCTCTCTCTCTCCTAGAAATAAATAAAACATTAAAAAATTAAAAAAAAAATTAAATTAATTTACTGTCAGAAATAAGTAGTAGCCCCAAACAGTTTTAGAATAACTATCCGCCTACCAAGGTGAAGACCTAGCAAGAGAACAACTCACTTAGATGTATTGTTTGTGCTTCTGGTATTTTATCAAGTGCTTACAACCTGGGGTTATAGCTCCCTCGTGCACAGTCACCCTTGTAGACCAATACTTGCCCAGTGAACTTGGGTCACAACTGGTGCTGTGGGTCCATGTTTCAGGGAGAAGGAAAAGTGGATGAGTTCGACAAAAATAAGTGTCTGTGTAAGATGGAGCTATTTTCACCTTCCTCTTCAAGTGTGCTATGTGTACATCTATTAGAACAGAAGTCTGAATTTTGAACAGTATTGAAACCAACAACTAGTTCTCAACCTCAATCAGAGAGGTCTGGACAAAGCTACGGGGCGGGGGGTGGCGAGGAGACATTTGCCAAGTTGCTAAGATTTGTAGCATCTCCTCCTAACAAAAGCTATCAACTTAGTCTGAAAAAAAAAAAGGTTTTATCTTTTTTAGGGGCTAGAAAACTTTGCACTGATAGGTGAAATCAGACGGGACTTTAGAAATCATCCCGGTCAACTATCTCATGAGACCCAGTGAGGCAAAGGGACATGCCCAAAGCCACCCAACTCACTTGCATCAGAGCCAGATCTGGAATCATGGATGGAACTCTCTACTGGCTACCACAGAAACTGACCTGTTGCCTTCAGATAGATGAATAGATGTAGATGATAAGCACAAGTTCAGAATCTGAACGCAGCTGTAGTTCTGACACTTCTGATCTGTACACCACTCCAAACTGTCTCGCACAGCAACAACAATGAAAGGAGGGGCTGTAAAATCCAACAGGTCAGAAGTTTACCTCTGCCTGAGCTGCCAACCTTGAGGGTTTAGACAGCCTCCACACTCAACAGTGACATGAGGAGCAGCCACTGCATCCTGAGGGACTTCCAGACAGGGGTCTCTAGTGGACAAGTAGGTGCTGGAGCTGAGAAGAGACTTCAGAGTCATCACATAGAAGTGGCGATTGCTGTCATACTGAAGGATGAGATTGCCCTGGGGAGAATGTGAACACTGTTCGGAAGGGAAGATGCCCAGCACAAAATCCTAAGGAACAGCAATCTCAAGACTGGAAGAGTAAAGGACAAGATAAGTGGCTCCTAGAACCTACACCTGCCACCGAATGCTGCCTTATGTTATGTGTTGAAATGAGGCATGAGATCCTCATTGCTTGTTTTCCTCTCGGGTGTTAAAAATGTGTTACAAGCATGTGCAGCCAGTGCTTGAAGTAATAGAAGAAAGGAAGGGGAGGATTTACAGTGAGCAAAGGCACTTGAGGTCCATCCTGGAGAAGCTGGTGGGACTGTTTCTGGACTTCCTGCAGAGAAGGAGGCTGCTGTCCACTCTGCCCCCATCCCAGCACTATTGCCACTAGCACAGGCCCCAGGCGAACCTGGGAAGAACAAGTGTTTCCTGGAAGGGTCAGTAGAAGGCCACCCACCCTCTGATAGGTGGACTTAGTCCAGATCAGAGCCATGCGGCATAAAGATTGGGTAAACATGCATATTCTCGGCACTGAGGGCAAAGACCGGTGAGACTGGGATTCGACCATAAAGGTTATCATATACGGAAAGCAAAGGGAAAAAGGCAATGACATGTACCTTTCACCTCGTTAAGCATATTTCTCATAGAAATGTCATTTTAGGGAAAAAACAGAAATTCCAAATAGGAGAGTGTTGAGTTGGCCTAGAAGGGGCGTTGCTTAATTGTTAGCTTTTGATTGGCCCAAGATCCAGGAGGTTTTATGAGCAAGGAGCTCCTGATCTCCTCCCCCATGTCCTAATTAGACTAGGCCCTCTCTGGAGGCTCTCCCTGGCCGGGATTTCATACCCAAAGAGAGTAGAGAGAGCTGGAAAACACTGCAGTGGAGAAGATAGAGCCAAGGCTTTGAAGCTAAGCTGCCTAAATTTGAACCCTGACTTTAATGACTATTATCACTGTGACCTTGTCAGAGTCATGTAAATTTCAGGATCCTTAGTTTCTTCACGTATAAAATGGGGGTGATACTTACTACAAAGGATTGAATGAGATAGTATTCACAAAAAGGTATGAATAGGTGCTTAATAAGTGCTTCCTCACCTCTTACCTCCTTCTGCTCATCTCACCCTTGAGAGCCACCCTTGAGTGGACAAGATTATACTTCATCTTGGCTTCCTCCAACTCCTTGCAACTTAGAAACATTATCTACATTGACAATGATCTCAGCATTTTCTCGGGACCATCAGTAGATGGGATCCTACTATTATGTCATCAAGTTATGGCATCCTGGACACTACATGCTCCAATCACTCGGTATGAGCTGACATGCTTTTGTAACTCTCAGCTATTTATCTGGTTCTTTGAAAAAAACATTACATTTCTATAAGTCGTTAGATGAGTGGAAGTTTGATGTGGTTCATGGTTTCTGTCATCTCAAAATCCCCAGAATGGCTCAAGTGCCTCAGTTAAAGACAATCCTCCCACCCCTACTCCCCCCCAACACTCTGTGATAAAGCTGAGCCATGGCTGCTGGTCAGCATCGGTGAGATTTCCCTCTTTTGTGATTGTGATTCACCAGCCATGGGTACTTTCTGGTCTCTCTCCCTAGCACATAAGTGGTTCCTCATTTGTACTTTTTTCCATGAAGTTCATGCCCTCAAACACTTCAGACAACCTTGGTATGTTTAGCTTTTCTCGGGGCCCTTTGCTGACTTTGTTCCATGACTGTTGAAGATTTGGTTGTTCTCCCAAAAAGAGTTTCAGGCTGATTCCCCTCACTTGGAAGTCTCATCTGACTCCAGTGACAGCTCTGACACTTGCATAATCAATCATTTGAGTCACCTCAAACTATGATATTTACTTCAAGCATCGACTAGTTTGTGCTCTTGGAAGTTGACATTCTTCATTCCAGCTTCTGACTCCTTGGAACAACTTCCCTATCTTTTCCTTGCCCTGAGCAACCTGTGGCTATTGCTCTAAGCTCTCGTGGCCATTTCCCATTATGGCTAAGAAGGAAATAAGTGACTGGCAACTCATCAAGGCTTCTCAATCCTCTTCTCCAGGAGCAGGGCCACAGGTCCCACTACCAGGATCCAGCAGAGTGAGGTGCACTTAGCAGACTCTCATTTAATGTGTACTAATTTGAATTGTTCTAATTAAACAGAAGAGTGGCCACAGCCAGGCTGCCTTGGCCAGCAACTAACTGAAAGAGAAATGCACACAAAGGCCATTATGTGTTTAGACATGCTCATTTTCAAGGATCCAAAATAAGGCTCTTGGATCATACTAAGCCTTTTATCATTTTAATAATTACTGTCTTCTCCTTAATATAGACTATAGATAAATCAACTAATGAGCATGTATGGATCACCAACTTTGTGCAAGTACCCATGGGCATTTCAGAAGTGAATGACAAAGGGGAGATAAGTGATCTTGGGAATGAGAGCTATCTTAGGTAATGTGAGCAAAACATGAAAAGAATACAGCTTGGCATCTGCCTTCCTGGAGTTCACAGGCTCCACGAGTGTACGAAACTGACCCATATAACATAAAGAGACAAGAACCAAGATAAAAATGTGAAGAAACACAAGGGGGCATTCTGGGAATCTATATGGAGGAGGTAGGTTGTGTTGGACATTGAAGAATGGTAAGGATTTGAAGGGATACAGAGTAAATGGAAGAATTTACCAGGAGAAAAGAACAGTGTGGACACAGGGACCATAGACCAGAGGAAAGAACTGGCAGAAGGTGCATACATGTATATCATTTGAAGGCTGTCTGTAAAGAGGTAGCCTTACTCCAGTGAAAATATGTATGAGGCCAAGAGGAAAGAAAAACTAATCTGAGGGTAGTCAGCCCTTGAGGGCTAATGCCTGACCCAATCAACCAAGCAGCTACAGACTCTCCCTACTCCCTATAATAGGGCAAGCAGGTGCCAGTGGGGAAGGGGAAATTTTGCCCTTGTTCCTGTTAGAAATCACTAGATATGGCCTCTTTCCAGCCCCATATTCACCCCCACCCCAGGTTATCTGGTCTTACTTCATGGAAAACCAGGCTTAAAAGTGTCTATAGAACCAAAGTAATCTACTCCAGGTCTGTGAGACCATTCATGCGCGTGCCCTGCTGTGAAGGTTTCTAGCAGTGTCTGGGGTGGCAGACACTAATGTGAGGACCCTACTACTTGGACCACCAAAAGCTGTGGCTTCCAGAGACTGTGAATCCAGCTGGGCCCTGGGTAGATAAGAAGAGCATACACTTCTGAGTGGCCATTGTCCTGGCATGTGAGTGGAGCCAATGGCCCAGGTGATGCAGTTGCCATCCTGGTTGACCCACAGAGAAGAAAGTCAGGTCTATTTTAAGAATTTGTTTGACTGGTCACATGGAGAAATCGCTACTCAGAAACAGATATTTACCAGGAAAGGAAAGCTGCCTGAAAAACAAAAGGTGAGTATACTATCCCCAGTAACTCTTTAAACCAAAGCAAACATCCAGGCAGGCCGTGTTTGCTCTGCATAGTACTTGCTTTCTGCCCTTGGTCACCTGATTCCGAAGGTTCCTGGTTGATGTCCTCCTCAGACTTAAGCTGAGGAAAGGCAGTGGGAATGTCCAAGTTTGGGATCTCTTGAGAGTAAGGGGATTAGGGGCACACAGCAGCTCTCTTGTCACATGAGGAGACTCTAGTTGTTGTTTTTGTTTCTGTTTTTGTTTTTGTTTTTCTTCAGGAAAGTCAAGGAGTTGGGCAAGGCAAAACCTAAAAGAATCTGGAGTCTAAGACCCTTCAAGAGAAAAGTGTTCACTCTACTTATAGCTTGGAGTCTGTATGGTTGAGGATGGGAAGGACATCAAATACGGTCTATCGAGACAGAGGTTCAAACCATTAAGACAATACCGAAAGCATTAAAATGAACATTGGAGAGACCAAATGTGCTCAGTATGGTGCCTACACAGTCTCTGAGACTTACTACAAACTGTCACAACAGTGTGATCCCAGCTTCTCCATGGGTATCCCCCAAGTCTTCTTTACCTCTGAGCTTCAAAGGTGGGCATGCTACCACACTGAGTCATATCAAGTTAGGAAATCTTTATGTGACCTATCCTATGGAATTTACATTCTGGCTTAGGGCACAATGTGACACATATATCCAGCAGAGAAAATAATACAGGGTAACATATAAATACTAGAGAATAAGTGGCATGAATAAGTGCAGGGTGTGGGGGGGCGGAGCAGTGTGGTCCAGAGCACACAACAAAAAAGACATTGCTTAAAATGGATATTGAAGTCCCTAGCTTGCCTTCCAGTGTTTTCCAAAATCTGGCTTCAACTTGCCCTTCAGCATTACCTCTCAGGAGCCCTCTTCTACAATCCAACTAGACTAGACCCTAAGCTCACCTTGCTCCCTGACTGATTTTTTACCACTTAGCACAACTCTCCTTCCCTCTCTACCACATCAAAGGTTCACCATGCTTGAGCTCTGGCTCACATTTCTCCTGTTCCTTGACACCTTTCCAGCCACCTCCAAACCCTCACCAGCCCTCAGTGACCTCACCCTGCTCTATGTCCATCAGCAGTTCATTTGCAGCACTCATTGACTGGACATTCATTCATTCATCAGTCTCCAACAGTCTTAAGATGGCTCTAGGCTTATCTTCTCAGACTATATACCTAACCTTTGACCTCTTTGCATAAGAGCCCCTCAGCTATGTTATTCTCTCTTTTACAGCTTGCATCTTGGACATCTTGCATTACCTAGCACAGGACCTAACACATAGTAGGTGGTCAATAAATGTAAAATAAATGACAGTATAGAAAACATTTTTTAAAGTTTATTTACTTGAGAAAGACAGAGACAGCATGAATTGGGGAGGGGCAGAGAGAAGGAGAGAGAGAAAGCAAGCTCCATGCTACCAGCACAGAGCCTGATGCAGGGCTCCAACTCAAGAAACCATGAGGTCATGATCTGAGTTGAAACCAAGAGTCATACGCTCAACCGACTGACCCTCCTAGGCACCCCTAGAAAACTTTTTGATGCACAATTACATTTCCTAATTTATTCCATTTCAGTGGGTAAGAGAAGGGGCTATATTTCATGAGGGTCTGTCAGGTGTAATTGTTTGGTACTTTCTAAACACATATCATTTAAACTTTGCACAGTCTGAGAGCTAAGAATATTATCTTCAATTTACATATCATGAAAATAAGGATCAGAGATGTTAGATAATTTGTTCAAGGTCAGTTAACAATAATGAGATAGGATTGAGATGAAAACTCTGGTGTGCCTGACTCGGAAAAACACGTTCTTTCCACCACGCTATACTGCCTCACCTGACTGTCCATGGAAAGGATGCTGACTTTCTTCCTGTGGGTATTTCAGGTGCCCTTCCCCTGACTTTCACTGTGTCACTCTATGTGTGACCCCTCCCTTCAAGGCCCCCGCTGAAGAGTTGCTTTTCCCGGAAAGCATCGTGTGCTCCCAGATTTCCATGTAATTCCCTTAGCCTGGAAAATATGTTCTATCTTTTCTACCTGAGAAATCTTGCTTATCCTTGAAGGACCCATCTGACCTGGAGAGCCCTTCCATGACATTTTTTGTAACCCTACCCTATAATAAAATTGCCCTCACTTTTTTTTTAAAGATTTTTTAACATTTATTTATTTTTGAGAGACAGAGTGAGGCAGAGCATGAGCAGGGGAGGGGCAGAGAGAAAGGGAGATAGAGAATCCAAAGCAGTCTCCAGGCTCTGAGCCATTTGTCAGCACAGAGCCCAACGCAGGGCTCGAACTCACAAACTGTGATATCACGACCTAAGCCGAAGTCGGATGCTCAACCGACTGAGCCACCCAGGTGCCCCTTGCCCTCACTTCTGAGTCCACAACCGACCACCTCTTCCACAATTTAGAACTTACTTTATGTGCTTCAAACTCCAGTCAGTCATTTATCTTCCACCTCTTCTCCTAGGCTACAAGCCACCTGAAGGCAGAGGAGGTACCCTCTTCACCTCTATAATTCGGGTCTTTCATGACAGCAGCGTGGTCTCCCAAGAGTCTGATGGTAAAGGCAGGTGACGACACCGAGAACATTGATTCTGTAGCAGCACCAATATCTTCAGTGATTCTGCCCAGGTAATGAGCCATTGGAGACCAATAAAAGCCAAGAGAAAGGATGCTCAAAACAGATTTCCCATGTTTGCCCCCCACACTCAACCCAGGGGTTTCACCTTGAGACAATACAAGTCCCCAGTTTTAATTGATTCAAAAATTACTCGACCTCCCTTTTAATCTGACCTAAGGTCCAACTTGTTTCCAAGATAGCTATGCCACAGGGAGAGGGTGTTGTAACAGTTTCCTTGGGGTTTAGAGTGCTAAGGAGGGCGCCTGGGTAGCTCAGTCAATTAAGTGCCTGGCTCTTGGTTTCTGCTCAGGTTCATGATCTCATGGTTTCGTGAGTTGGAACTCAATGTCAGCTGTCAGTGCAGAGCCTGCTTGGGATTCTCTCTCTCCTCTCTCTCTCTCTCTCTCTCTCTGCCCCTGTCCTGCTAGTGTGCACTCTCAGTCTCTCTTTCTCTCTCTCATTCTTGTCCTCTCATTCTCAGAATAAATAAATCAACTAAAAAAAAAAAAACCCTGTTGAGGCCCTACTAATTAAAAACTCATTGAGGCCCTGCCTTTCCCCTCTACCTCACCTCATCCCCCAGGCAATACATGAATGTTCTTTATGAAATATTGGAAACTAAATTCTATTTTCTTTTGAATTGGTGGTTCTTTTGTCTTCTGGTTGGCCAAGCAAGATAGTCGGTCTCTCGGGCAATCAAGGCCTGCTCCTGTTCCTTCCTTTACTAATTTTCCTTTCATTTCTTTCTCCTAGTGGTATCAGTCCCTGCAGAGTCCAGCTGCTGACCCTCAAAATCTGAGAAGCTTGGCCGTCAGAGCCATGCCTTGAGAACCCTCCCGTGCAGCTTGTGTCACGTTTCTCTGAGGTGGGCTCACAGCTGCTGTTGGCTGTCCTTCCCACCTACACCCCATTCTCCTGTCTTGTGCTAGCCTCCAAGAACCCAAAATATTGCCATCATCTGTGCCCATGTTGGGGGGCACATAGGCTGTGCCAGTGGCCTTTTGGGCTGTGCTGGCCACTGTCTCCACAGAAAGATACATCTCTTCTGGAATATTTGCCAGATTAAGAGCAACCTAGGGAACCAGGAAAATAAACCACGATGAGGGAGAATAATGTCAGCACTCCCAGGAAAACAGATAAAACTCTCTTGTCCAATCCAGTTTTATTTTGGCAGAGTTCATGTTGAATTGTTTTGGTTAAACATCAAAATATACACCCACATAGTTTTGAGCCATGGTCCCAGCTGTCAGGTAAGTGGTTCACATTCTATAACAGAGGCAGTTCTCTGGTCAAAGAGTGGGAGCTTCAAAAGGGGGAATGAGCAGCTGTAAACAATCCCCCTGTGCCCACAATGCCCCGTGCTCCCAGCCTTCCACCCCACCCCAAGCCCACAGATCCCATCTGGAGAGTCTGCCCCTCATAGTAAGGGGTGTTCCATCCACCTGTCTTCCTGATAAACCTTCAGAGGTGGAAGTTTGTATGGGGTGTGTGTGTGTGTGTGTGTGTGTGTGTGTAGTGTTGAGTGGGGACGTTAATGTCACCATAGTAATTTAAAACTAATCCCTGGATAAGAGCACTGTCTTAATCTTGGAAGGCAAATATCTATTCATTAAATGTTGATCACTGCTTTGGATGAATTTTTATCAGGGAAATACTCAAAAAAGAATGGCAATGGGGGGAGAACTCAGGCTATCAGACTGTAGATACCATGTATTTCAGGCAGAGATAGAGACAAAAATAGGCATTGAACAAAGAGTAGAAGGAAATACATCAAAATACCAGGAAAAGTTTCCTCCAGGTTGTAGAATTATGGGTGATCTTAACTTCTTTTTTTTTTTTCTGTATGTTTCTGTGCTGTCCAAGATTTTGGGGTGTTTTTTTTTGCTATTGTTGTTTGTTGTTGTTTTGTTTATTATGAAAAAATGTGACTCTAGTAACCTTGCATGAGAGGAATAATTTTTTAAATTTGTTTTTCAAATGTAGATCACCTTGCCTCGACTCGGTCTCATCAACCCCAGGTGAAAGCTCACTGACCTGAGCACAAAGGCCTCCAGGTCTTCCTACTCCATGACTCGGCCCTCTTTCCTATTACTCAGCACGGTGTCCACCAGAAGCAAGTATCCTTATCTGAGGCCAGACAGTGTGTTGAAAACCACCCAGGAAAGTCTCTGTACGAACCAAGCTCAAGTGAGAGGCCTAGAGGCTACCAATGGCTGCACAGCTTAAACCCCAAACCCCAGCCCACCCCGATCTTGACCTCATTCCAAAAAAATTCATTAGCAAAATGAGAAAAGGAGGAGGTCAGGAGACGGAGCGGAATGAGGCCAAGAAGCCAAGAAGGGGATTTCTAATAAAGAATTGAAACTGCTCTGTCCAAGAGCTGGCACATTTCCAAGGACCTCTAAGGCTGGAAAGAGAAGAGCTTGAACAAAAAACAAGAAGAGGAGCAAGTTTCAAGCCAGTGCAGGGAAACCCCACCGCCTCCTCCAGCCCTGACCTAGTCTACTCATTGTCACCCAGCCTCCGGCCCCCACCCCCACCCCCAACCTAATTCTCAGCTTGTTGTTTCAGGACCTGCAGCCCCTGCAGGAGGAGGTGACAGTCACACTCCGGTTCTCATAGAGGAACTCGCTTGCAAGGTCAGGGAGGAAGAAGTGGGTGCAGCTGGTGGGTGCAGAGGAGAAAAGCTTGGAGCAGACCTCTCAGAAGTGTGGAGAAGGCATCTGAGCTCACGCAGTCCCCCATCACACTGCTACAGTGGTCTGACCCTTGAGCAGCCCTCAGTGTTGGGTCCAGAGTGGGTGAGTGTCCAAAAAGGAGAGACTGTGGAAGCAGAGGGGAAGAAAGAATACGCACACAAGTGTGGTGGACCATTCCTATAGGAGGAATTGCCCACATTTGCATTCACCTGGCAGGGCCCTTTCTGGAAGTGACAGTAGGTTGCTATTTGTTCTTTAGATGCTAATACCAAATATATTGCCTGACTGTAGTCTCACACATGCACCCAAGGGGGGTGTGTGTGTGGGTGGGTGTGTGGGTGTTAGTGATGGGAAGCAGTGGGAGGTAGTGGAAAGCAGTGAGGGGAGAAGATTAACTCTGCATTCCTCCAAACTCCTGGGGGAAAGAACTAGATAACAAGTTCAGAAAAGTTATTAAGTCTTGGGGGATTCTGAGCCAATTTTCCCACAGCAGGATATAAACACATCTGTCCTTCAGTCTTCTTCATCCCTAATTTTCTTTTGGAAAATTGACCGCTTTGGGATAAAAATGTCTGCATTCTTGAAAAACATAACCTATCACTTATGATTTCCACAGCAATGATACTTTGCCATAGGAAGCAGCATGGGGTAGTGGTAAGAACACATACCTCAGAACCCAATAGCCTTCAAAGACCTGGTTCTCACAATTACAAGCTGTGTGACTGGTTTGATCACCCATAAAACAGATGCTCCTATTTCTTCCCTCACAGGATTGTTGTAATTAATAAATGAGTGGTGCCTGGGTAGCTCAGTTGGTTGAGCAACCGACTCTTGGCTTAAGCTCAGGTCATGATCTTGTGGTTCATGAATTTGAGCCCTGCGTTGGGCTCCGTGCTGATAGTGTGGAGTCTGGTTGAGATTCTCTGTCTCTCTATCTCTACCCCTTTCCCTGCTCATACTCGCTCACTCTCTCAGAATAAATAAACTTAAAAAAAGAAAAAGAAAAAGAAAAAGGAAGGAAGGAAGGAAGGAAGGAAGGAAGGAAGGAAGAAAGAAAGAAAGAAAGAAAGAAAGAAAGAAAGAAAGAAAGAAAGAAAGAAAGAAAGAAAGAAAGAAAGAAAAGAGAACATGTACTAACCCCGGTACTCAGCAAGCCCTCAGGTAGCTAGGTGCCATGATCATATCATGAGGTCGGCACTCTCCACATGGCTTCACTCCCAGTATAGCTACTCAGGGTAGTGTAGTGATGGACTCAGCACTAGAGCAGGGTGGCAAACTATGGCTCGTGGACCAAATCCTGTCTGACACCTACTTTTATATGGCCAGAGAGCTAAGAACGTTTTTTACATTTTTAAACAGTTGGGGGAAAACATCAAACGAAGAATAATATTTTACAGCATGGGAAAAGTATATGAAATTCACACTTCAATGTCCATATCTTTTTCTGCAACACAGTCATACTCACTCACTCATATATCTTTTATGGCTGTTCATGCGTATGACCAGCAAGGCCTAAAATACTTAGTATCTGCAGAAAAAGTTGGTCAACTGTGCATTAAAGGATCAGTAGTCCAATTCCAGCCCTGTTTCCCACCTCCCAAACAGAAATACTATCTCCCCCTTTCCACCAAAAACATGCTCACCAGCATATACATTTACCATTTGGCTCACTCACCATGATGTTAACACCAGCTGGCCTACACTTTGGAAAGTGTAAGACAGGGATTGGATGTGAAGCATTACTGTTATTTTCTGAGCCAGCACTTGGGGGTGGTGCAATTCCAGTCACCCCTACTGAAAAAAAAAAACAAAAACCCTCAATGTGCTCTTTGTTCTCACAGCTCTTGATCTTTCACTCTAGTTACTATTTCTCAGGGCCTGCTGTGTCCATTTGTACTTGCTCAGCTGGGAGAAATATGCGTTGGGCTTTGTCCACACCTTTAATCAGTTTACTGAAATGGAGTCAAAACAAAAGATGGAGGAAGCATTAAAACATGCTTATTATACAACAGGCATTTGGGGGATTACAAGGAGGAATCAGGAAAGACCCCCCCAAGAGAGGAAGACACAACTATTGAGGCAAAGAGTTACAAAACACTGTAGTAACTACTGTGATAGAGGCAGGTGCAAAGCCCAGAAGGAGCAGAGAAAATGGTTTATTCTATTGAGGTATTGAAGACAAGCATCAGGAAAAGTCACAGGGAGGTGATAGCTTTAAAGAGTGGAGAAGAAAAAAAAAAAAGAGTGGAGAAGAGTTTGTTAGGTGTGAAGAGAGGGTGAAGCTACGGAGGTACAGGAGAATAGCGAGCACCAAAGCAGAAGTGGCAACAATGGCATGTTCAAGTGAAGAGAGTATCCAGGGCACACCCTTGACAAATAAGCTGGAGCTAGACTGTGGATGGCCCTACAAACAACAGTCAGGGAGTCACACTTTATTCTGGAGGTGATGCAGTGCTTTCAGCAACTTCATAGATTTCAAAGAAGGTAGAGAGCTCATCAGATGTGTGCTTTAAAAGTGATCATTGGTAACTATGAGGAAGGATACACTGGCACAGAGAAATCCTAGGTTGAAAACAAGTCATGGGTGATGATGTAGCAGGAAGAAAGATCTTGGTATAGAGTTAATAGAACCTAATGACGTTGAGCTCTTAGGTTAGGGAGCTCAACTGTGTTGTGATGAATGCCAGAAAAAAGCTGCTGGGTTTGCAAAAAAGACAGTGCTTGATGAGCTGAGCAGGAACAGCTTCAATAGAATAGTAGGAATACAGGCAAATTCTGCTGGCTTCAGGAATTAGTGGATCTGAAGAAGTAAGAGCAAGAAGCATAGCGTGAACATTCAAGAAGTGACATTCCTATAACTCCTCCTCCTCCTTCTCCTCCTTCTCTCCCTTCTGTCTCAAAAATCTATAGTCTGTCCTGGAAAATACCTCCGCTTTCCAATTCACTAACCCTGGGCATGATGTTCTGGAAATAGACCAACTTTTACAATGAACTTTTACAACTCTCCAAGGTGACATTTATCCTTTCACAGAATTTCAAGTGGGCCTTTTGGAAACCCATTATTTGAGGGATACTTGCTCTTGCCTACAAAATCATTTCTAGGTAAAATCAATTAAAAGTATCAAAAAGTCTTACTGTGAGGGTAGGCCCTGCAGGATGGATTCCTATGTCAGTGTGTCTGCCATGAGTCCATAGCAGAAGTCAGCCCTCCTCTCTGCCTAACTTAGTGCGTTGAACCAAGGAAGAAGGGAAATGAAGCTAGCTGTGCTCTTAAGCTTCACTTCTACCATGAAGTTCCCTTTTTCACTTTAGTCTGAGACGAAGAAAGAATACAGAACTTAGGACATTAAGGGACCAGCCCCGTGAAGACCTGACTTCTAGTTCCAGCTCCTCTTCCTTATCCACACATCAGACAAGAAAGATAGAGCTGTCCCTATTCCAGTCTGATTTGCTAAAACATCCAGTGGCTTCATCTTGCCTAGGATAAAGTTGAGTATCCTTAATAGGGCAAATAGTGCCCTCCACATCTAAGAGCTTCTACAACTCTCCTCAGATTATCCTGTTCAACCCATAGGATTGTTTTTTTTTTTTTCCTTCCAAAGTAATATACAGCTCTCTAGTTTTGTAACTTTGGAATGTGTTAACCCCCTGTCCAAATGGCCTCCATTGTTCCACTTTATCTGGCAACCTTAAACACATCTTAAGTTAGATGTCAGGTGCGCCAAGGAACTCTTTGAAATCCCCTAGGCTAGACTATCCCCTAGGTTAAATCTCTTAGATCAGACTATATGTTGCCTTCCTAGCACTCTTATGCCTATACTTGCTTAAGGTCAGTCTCTCCAACTAGAATATTAAACACTTAGAAAGCTGGTCCAACTTTTCACTGCTCTGATCTTAGCACTGAGCACAAAAACATGTGAATGGTATGTTCTTTTGTTCATTCATTCACTCATGTATCCATTCAACATGTTATAAGTAGCAGATCACATAATACGTGGAAAAGCTCTTTGAAAAAGTATAACACAAGGTTCAAATATCTGGAACATTTTCAGCAGAAAATGTGAAGTCAATATAAATACAATCAATACTCTTGAAAAAAAGTCAAAATATTTTACATAGGATAAGGATAGCCTTTATGATCAAAGGACAACACTATTATTATATATACCTCAAACAAGTGTTTATCTTATTGCTTTTATAATGAGAGGATAATATTATTATTACTATACATGATTTCAGACAATTCTTTATATCTTAGGACTGGAAGGGATCTAGGAGTTCCTCTAACCCTACTCTTCATATTTTCTGGGAATAGATCAAATTTAAATATCCCAGCCCTCATAAATTATTGACATCTTGTAGAAACTCTAATATTTCCTGCAGACAATATCAAAATAATTCAGGTCAATGAGCATTACAATGACTGAGTAAGCTGTATTCTTCAAATACACAAATGTAAACAAAATAATACTCTTTCAACTTCTATTGTCAATGAATGATAAACATTACAACTCAAATACATTATTAACTAACGTTTTTCTCCTTAACTCTTTTTATTGAAGTAAAGTGTCCAAGCCTTTGAATGACACTGGTTCTATTTTTACAAATATATACAACCATAAAGCTGCTACCCGGATCAAGCTATACTGTGTTATTTGCACCCTAGAAGCTTCCCTCTGCCCCTTTCTAGTCAACCCCCATCAAAGGCAACCAGTATCCTGACTTCTTTCACCATACAGTAGGTTTTCCTGTTCTTGAACTTCATATGAATACAATCATACAATATGTATTCTTTTATGTCTGGCTGGTTTTGCTCTATATTGTGTGGTGAGATTCACATACGTTTTTGCATGTGATAATAGTTTGGTCTTTTGTCATTACTGAATAGTGTTCCATTGAATATATATGCTACATGCATGTATCCATTCTACTGTTCAAAGACATGTGGATTGTTCCCAATTTTGAGCCATGGTGGCTAAAAGTGCTGTGAGCACGTTTGTGTTTTGGTTCACACATCCATACCTTTCTGTTGTGTGTTAGCTTTGGTATGAAATTGTTAAATCACAGGGCAAGCATTTATTTTTATTTTCTATTTTAGAGAGAGAACCAAGGAGAGAGGCAGCTGGAGAGAGAAAAAATCTTAAGCAGGCTCATGCTCAGCATAGAGGCCAACGTGGGGCTGGATCTCATGACCATGGGATCATGAGCTGAGCCGAAATCAAGAGTCTGACTGACACTCAACTGACTGACCCACACAGGTGCCCTGTGGCATATGTTGACTTTAGTAGATATTGCCCAAAAGCTTTCCAGTGTGATTATGTTAATTTAGTATGTCAATTTACCCACCCACAAGCAGAGTATGAGAATTCCAGCCACCCCATATCCTCTCTAACATTTGGTAGTGCACATTTTGTTTTATTTATTTATTTATTTGGTATCACATGTTTTTGTTTTATTTATTTATTTATTTATTTATTTATTTATTTATTTTTAGCTATTCTAGTAGAGAAGTACCTCCTTACAGTTTTCATTTGTTTTTCTTGATAAGTAATGATATTGGGCATTATTTTCATGGCTTATTAGCCACCTGGACATTCTCTTTTATAATGTACCTTATAGAAGAAGACCATAAAATAATGTCATGACCTTGGAATAGGCAAAGACATTTTAAAGAGAACACAAAAAAGACTAACCATAAAGGAGAAGGTTGGTAACATATACATCCTGAAAATTTAAATATTCTGTTCATCAAAGGACACCATAAAAAAAAGAAGAAGAAGAAGAAACAAGCTTTCTGAGTGAGCAAATATATTTGCAATCATAGTCAGAATATTAAAGAACTTTTGGAAACCGTATGAAAAAAGTCCAGATAATTCAGTGCAAAAGTGGGCAAATTCTAGAATTAAACCTTTTTTATTGTAAGGTATTACAAACATTTTAATGTAATATCCCAGGCGCCTGGGTAGCTCAGTCGGCTAAGCGTCTGACTTAGGCTCAGTTCATGATCTCACAGTTTGTGAGTTTAAGCTCCAAGCACTGTGCTGACAGCTTGGAGCCTGTTTCAGATTCCGTGTCTCCCTCTCTCTGCCCCATCCCCACTTGCATTCTGTGTCTCTCTTTCTCTCAAAAATAAATAAACATTTTTTTAAAAATGTTTTCACTGCACTTTCTTTGGTGTAATTATAGTTTTTAATAAAGACAGTTCATCCGATGCGATTTCATTGCTTTATATCTTTGCATGATCTTTTACATAAATAAAATCACAAATCAAGATGTAAACAATTTTTTTGTGCTATAGTTAATTCTATATTGATTTGGAAATATAGTCCAGCTCTCCACCCACCCTGAGCCCTTATCTGATCAATGAACTCCCTACTCTCAGGACCTCCAAATGCTCAACAAAACCAGGAGTGACTGCCCCTTCTGCCTTACAGGCTCAGGTGGATACTCGTGTTCAGATAAAGCTTTCCAAGCCTCCAGGCCCTTAGGGAAAATATACGACTTCATCTTTCTTAATCTCCCCTGGGACTGCCTCAGAAAGTTGCAGTGTCCCCCCAAACTACATACAAACTTCTCTTCTCTCCCTACCACCACCACTAGGACCACATTCTTTGAAAATCTTCAGAGTTATCCCAGAAGTAGACAGAAGAGGCAGTAAAAGCAGGAAGGAATTTCTGCAAGAGCAAGGGAGGTGGACCAGTGGCAAAACTAGGGTAGGTGCCAAAGCTCTCTTCTCTATAGATATGACATCTTCCTGAAGTCCCTTGGGGGCTGGACCACAGCCCAGGACTGAGAAATCTCTAGAAGTAAATGCAAATATCTTTTTTCCCCCTTTCTTCTCATCATATTCAAATTTTTAAAAGAAAGCAAAATGGATTGAGAACCTGAAATGGCAAAGGCAACAATGAAAAACAGGGCAGGGAGAGCCACCTGGATGGCTCAGTCAGTTAAGCCATTGAATCATCTGACCCAGGCTCAGGTCATAATCTCATGGTTTGGGAGTTAGAGCCCCTCATGAGGCTTGCTGCTGTCGCCACAGAGCCCTCTTCAGATCCTCTGTCCTCTCTCTCTCTCTCTCTGCCCTTCACTGCTTGTGCTTTCTCTCTCTCAAAAATAAACAAAAAGAAAAGAAAAGAAAACCAGGGAGAGATATAGACTCAAATATCTGCTAAATGCCCACCAAAGTCCAGGCATTATACTAAATACATCACTGCCCGCAAGACATTAAGTCTGGTATGGATGAGCAATAATAATAGAATAATAACAGTGACATTGATGTAGTGGTGACACTATGCTAGTGTAACATTTTAACATATATTTTAACATGTACTTTGATGTATAATAATATATAAATACAAAAATATATTTTAATATGTACCTACCAGATGTTATAATATATTCCTAGTATTTTTAATATCTTTAATCTTCATAGCACATTAAAGGGTAGAGATTATTTTCACCCCTTTTATAAATGAGTAAATTGAGGTATCAAGAGATTAAGTAACTTTCCTAAGGTCAAGAGACCCTAATGCAACCAGAGGGGAGTAATAACAAGTGCACAGATAGCAGTGAATATAAAGAATGCTGGGAGAGCAAAAGCAGGGCCTTCAGCCCAGCCTGGAGAGGTCACCTGAGGCTTCCTAGAGGGGGTGGTATGTGCCTTATCCTGAAGAGTGGGAAGATTTTCAAATGTGGTCATAGTGGTGGTGGTATGGGAGAAGAGGAGTTTGTATATAGCTTGCGGGCGGCGGGGCGGGATCCAACTTTCTGAGACAGTCCCAGGCAGATGAGGACAGAGATTTCAGGCAGGAATGTCAGAACCTGAACAGACACAGAGATGTGGGACAGTAGACCATGCAGGGAGCCTAGTTTTGGGTGGGAGACAGACCCAAAGTGGGTAGGCAGGACCCTCTCCAGGAAGCATTCTGTGTGTCAGCAAAGGAATGTGAAGAACTGGGCTTGGGGTGCCTGAGTGGCTCAGCTGGCTGAGTATCTGACTCGACTTTGGCTCAGGTCATGATCCCAGGGTCGTGGGATCAAGCCCCACGTTGAGCTCCATGCTGAATGTGGAGCCTCCTTAGGATTCTCTCTCTCGCTCACTCTTGAGCTTTCTCCCTCCACTTGTGCTCACTCTCTCTCTAAAAGAAAAAAAAAGAAAAAAAGAGGAAAGAATTGGGCTTTATCCCTAAGGCAATGAAGGTCTGCAGGAGGATTTTATTAGGTAGAGAAGGGAGGGAAGTCAAATCTGGATGGTGTTAAAAGATGATTTGCAGAGAGAAGGAGAGTGGCAAGGAAAGAGGTTAGGAGGGTATGGGAAGCCAAGGGAAAGAATCATTACGGAAATAAAAATCCCTTGACATGACCTCAGGACTGTACACACCCAGAGGTAGCAGCTTCCTGTAGTAGGCAAGACCGAGCCCCCAGTAAGCTGTGGCTAAGGCAGCTTCGTCCTAGCTCCTGACCCTGCAAACAGGTGCAGAGGCCATCCACACAGCACCCCCTGCAACCCACCATATCCAGGCTTCCCCGCCCTGTGCTACATTAAGAGCTTCATAAGGTAAGGATATTTTTCCATCATGCACTTGCAGCAGCACGTATGGCAAAGAACATAGGCTGTGGAGTCTGAGGATCCTAGAGGTGAATTTCAGCTAAACCATATAGATATGAGGCCTCTCAGGTTACTTGCTGTAGCATGTGAATAATAACATACAGCGGATTAAGCACTAGTGGGCTTGCAGGTAAAGTGCACTTTATTAATAAAGAATAAACTATTCTTGCTCTTATTGTCACACAGAGCCCTTACGATGTGGCTCCTACCCACTACTCTAGGCTCACTTCCTGCCAAATCCCCCCTTGCCTTGCACTTTACACCCCTTCAATATCATGCTGCCTATGTTTTCTCAGATAGGCGATTTGGTTTCACATACTCATGCCTTTTACATGCTATTCTCAATGCCTAAAATATCATAGGTTTCTTGCCTGTCATGGGACTTCCATTCCCATTTGTCTTTCAAAAAGGTTGGTACCTAAATCTGGTAAATATGGCAATCATGGCATTTTTATGGAACAAAACGCTGTTTATATGCTTCTTATAATTATCTTTGTAAATATACATGTTTTAGTGTGTAATATATAATATACAATCATATATTCTAATATAGAATATATTCAATATATGCTGTAATATATTTTTAATATCCTTAACCTCATAGCACATTTGTAAGGTAGATATTATTAACTAAACAGTTCCTTTGTCTACCAAGCAAAACCTGAGATAAACTAAACTCAAACTTTTGGACACAGGGAACATAGATCTTAGATGCATTAAAGCTTTCTACATTCATTTTAGGTTTTTGACACTCAGTTGGATAAACATATTATTTGTAAATTTAAACAAGTTTATTTTTAAATTTGCTAGCCAACGCACAAAACTGACCTGAAAACTTCAATAGAAGAATAACTTTTGAAGCTCCTTGGGAGGCCATGTTGGTTTCACTGTATCAGGGAAGCCTTTCCTCAGATTCTATCTCCCACCAGGCTCCCTATTGTGCTTTCTCTACATCTTGCAACTTGTATGCACTGCTATGCTTGCACTTATCCCTCTGATGATGTCCTACAGTGTATTTCTCTGACTGTTTGCTTGTCTCTAAGTGCCCAGTCCTTTTTGTACCCCCAACACATGGCCCAGGGCATAGGCTCTAGTAAGGAATCAATATGTCTCCATTGAATGAACGCTATGACAGAGAGCATAAATCTAAAAAGTCCATAGGTTCCTGGTAATGCCAGTCCCCAAGACAGGGAGAATAGAAGAACTGGTTTAGGGGTTGAGTTTGTCCAGTGGAGTTCTGGGAGGCAGGCATATAGCTAAAGATCAAATGAGAGAGAAGAACCTGATACAGTTTTGAGAACACAGTCCATGTCTATATGGTAAGTGAAGCTATGTTCTTGGTTACTGATGGTTATTCACAATCACAAGATTTGTGAATAGAATGAGAAAAGGAGAAAGCCAAGGACTCCAGAGGAACATCCATTTCAAAGGCCAGCCAAAGGAGGTGAAGATTAGAAGATAAGCAGCTGGAAATGCAGGAAGACAACCAAGAATTGGGTATCCCAAAAAGCCAAAGGGAGACAGAATTTCAAGAGATGGTGATAGTGCACAGATGCAAGTGGGTACGGATTTGGCAAAATGGAGGTCACTGGGGAATTTAGTGGAAGTGATTTCAACAAAAAATCAGAGGGATGGAGCATTTGGGATTGAAGGTTGTTACAGAGAAGGGATAAAAGGAAAAATGGGGGACCCACCCACCCGATCATTCAAATGAAACACTTTCTTCTTTGCTTAAAGATCTTAAGGCAATATCTGTAACTTCTCAGAGGATAGTCAGCAGCTCTAAGAGTTCACAGTGAGAATAACCTCACTGTGGTCTTTGTTTCTGGAAGATCAACTAATTTTCCAGTGTGATATCCGTTCACTTCCCTACAACTCAGAATAGACCTCAATTTATATAAATGTAAACACGGTAGTTGAGATGCAGGAGGCATCTTGCTCAAAGCCAGTAATGGGTGGATGCCCACATTTGGTACCCAAATCCTAATTCCAGACCCTCTCACAGGATCCTGGGAAAAAAGGCATGAGCACACATCTTCCAAATACTGAAAGGGGTCCAAAAATGGGTAAGAGAGAGGTGCTAGGTCAGATGGACTTCTAAAAGCTTTAATGGTCTCTGAGTAGATAGGGGCTGAACTGAGAACATACGAATAATTTGCTACAGCCTCATTTCTCTGAGATTTGAAATTTTCAAATGTGCATGCCTTCTACCTATGGTTAGATTGTAAGATCCTTGGAGAGAATGAGCATCCCCAAAGAGATAGGAATGCCCCTTAGAGATCATCTAGCTCAGCTGTATTGAATTACCCTGCAATAGCTTTCTTGTTGACTCATTGGTCTCCTCCACTTGATTATAAACTCCTCTGGGGCAGAGTCCCTGACTTAATCTTTTTTTTTTTTTTTTTTTTTCGGCACAACCCAGCTCTAAACTTGACCATAAAAGGCATTCAATAAATGTTTGATGAATAAATAAATGCATAAAGTCTACAAGATGTGAAAGAGGCAGTGAGTAACCTGTCCCTCCAGTCCTGGGATTAAATGTCACTTCCTCAAAGAGGACTTTCTTGCTCACTGGGCACCCACTCTAATTGCTTCACAGAACTTCTCAGTTTACATTTGCTTTGTTTACTTCTGTTTTATTCAAGTATAATTAACATACAGTGTTATATTGGTATCAGGTCTGCAATATGATGATTGAACAATCCTATACATTACTCAGTGCTCATCATGATAAGCATACTCTTAATCCCCTTCACCTATTTCACCCATTCCCCCACCCAACTCCCCTCTGGCAACCACCAGTTTCTTCTCTATACTTAAGAGCTGAGTGTTTTGGGTTTTTTTCTCCTTTTTTCCTTTGTTTCTCAAATTCCACATGAGTGAAATCATATGGTATTTGTCTGACTGACTTGTTTCACTTAGCATTATATCCTCTGTATCCATGGATGTTGTTGCAAATAGCAAGATCTCATTCTTTGTTATGCATGAGGGATATTCCATTGTTACATATCACCTCTTCTTAATCCATGCATCTATCCGTGGGCACTTGGGTTGCTTCCATATCTTGGCCATTGTAATAGTGCTGCAATAAACATAGAGGTGCGTATATCTTTTCAAATCAGTGTTTCCATTTTCTTTGGGTAGAGACCATATAATCCAGTAATTCCACTACTACTTTGTTTACTTTTCAATTGTCTGTTCTTAACTAGAATGTAAGTTTCAAGAAGTTGGAGATCTTCTATATCTTGTTCAGTGTTGTCCTCCATGCATAGCGCTAGCAAAGGCCTAACACAGAGTGGGCCCCCAATATCTGTGGAATGAATGAATGAGTGAGTGGAGCCAGAAGAAAGTAAGGCTAAAATAGAAGACTCAGATCTGTGAAGGAAGCAAGTCTTGGGCAACTCCACCTGGCCTGGGGGCTTTTTTATTCCCAAAGCAAAGCAGCTTCTAGTCATATTTCATTCCTTCCCACGATCCAAGGAATGGAGTAGAGCCTCTGGCCTCACATCTTTTCTTAACTCTCCATAGTTCAGTAATTTTTTAGATTGCAATTGTGACCCATACTCCCCAGATTAATCAGATAAACCCAGCTGAGTTAGCGCTGAGTTTCTACTCTTCTCTAATGTGAAGTTGTTGGTCTTTTTTAAATGTTTATTTGTTTATTTTGGGAGAGAGAGTATGTGAGCATGGGAAGGGGCAGAGAGAGGGGGAGAGAGAAAATGCCAAGCTTGCAGAGCCCAAATGTGGGGCTTGATCCCACAAACCAGGGGGTCACGACCTGAGCCAGAATCAAGACTCAGACGCTCAACCGATTGAGTTACCCAGGCACCCCTCTAACTTGAAGTTTTAACTCTCTTGTGTCTCCAGAAGTCCTTAAAAGGAGAGCTGGGGGAAAAAATTATTAGGGCTTTTCCAATCCCTACCCCACTTTGACTCTCCAAATGCTGCAAGCTCTCCCACCATACAAGCAGAAAGATGTGAAAGAGAAGACTTCTCGCCAGTAGCTTGGCTCATAGGTTATGGCATTCGGACTGATCCAGACTGGGTTCCAGCAACCTTTTGCCTTGTTTACTTGATTTACTGCTTATTTCAAGGCGGTGCTGGGAGAATCACTTGTGTCACCTTCTACGCCTAAAGGAAGATCTTTCACCACTGAAACTCGCTCACTTCATTCTGCCACCCTCCCAAGCTCATTCTCTATTCCTGGTTTGCTTCCTGGGCTTGCGGCTGAGGCTGGATGGCTCAGGGGCTTCTTCTGTTGATGCGGTTGATAGTGAGTTTTGCTTTGTCTTTCTCCTAATTTGGAATAAATAGAACAAGGAAATGAAGAACAGTTGACAATCCCAGAAGCCACTCATCTTTGGTAAATTTCTAAAGGAAAGTGGAAGCAAACAAACATCTGGTAAACAAATATTTGATGCACACTGAGGAGAGTGACATGGATCCAGATTAGTAGTAGCCAGTGGAAATGTAATGTAGCCATGCCTGTAATTTAAAATTTTAAGTGGGACGCCTGGGTGGCTCAGTTAAGTGTCTGACTTTGGCTCAGGTCATGATCTTGCAGCTCATGAGTTCGAGCCCCTCAGTGGGCTCTCTGCTGTCAGCACAGAGCCCACTTCGGATCCTCTGTCTCTCCTCCCCCTCTGCCCCACCCCCGCTCTCTCTCACTTTCTCTTTCTCTCTCTCCTTCTCTCAAAAATAAACATTTAAAAAACAAATAAATTTAAAAAATAAAAATTTAAGTCATCACATTAAAAAACTAAAAACACAAAAACGTTCTTCATTTTAAAATATATTTTCTTTAGCCCAACATATCCAAATATTATCATTTCAACATGTAATCAGTTAAAATTTATGAATATGATCTTTTCATACTAAATCTTCAAACTCTGGTGTATACATTATTCCTAAAACGCATCTCCATTCAGACTAGCTGCATTTCAAGCTATCAACAGCCACATGTGGGTCTAGTGGCTACCATATTGGACAGCACAGATCTAGATAGAAATGTGGGAAACTTAGAAAATAAGTAAGTAAAGAGACAATGACTAGATTATGATAAATGCTAGAAGTGAAATAATCGTGATGAGCCAGCCACCGAGCAGTAGGGATGGGAAGTGTTGTTACTTAGGGAAGAGTGTCATCTGGGGCCTCTCACAGGGAGAGCATTCGAGCACATACCTGCACCCTAAAAATGGAAGGTGAAGAAGTGGGCAAGAGCAATCCATGCAGAAAGAACAGTAGGATCAGAGGCCCCTCGGCATCCAAACACTCGGCTGGGAATGTTCTCTGTTGCGGCCATGGAACAATGGCCGCGGAAGAGGGTGCTGTGGGAAGACTTAAGGGGTGGGCAGAGGCAAAGCACGTGGGGCTTGCAGGCCTTGGAAAAGAACTTGATGTAATTCCAGGAACAAAGGAGAGCTGATGAAGGGATCAGGCAGGGAAGTGCTGTGATCGAGTTTGCAACTGTGAAAGATTTCTCCCTCTTCTGCCTGGAGCATGAACAAAAAAAGCAGCAAGAGAAGATGCACAAAAACTGCTGGGAAGAGGTTATCTGGCTGGGCAGGTGAGGGAAGGTAGAGGCTTGGTTGGGGTGACGGTAAAGGTAACAGGTGTAAGTGACCTTTGGATACACTCTGAAGGTGGTACTGACTGACTTGCTCACTGACTGACCACCTTGGTCATGAGGGGTGAGAAGGAGAGAACACATCAAGAAAGTCACCTATGATTTTGTCTTGAGCACATGTCTCAATCCCCCCTTCTTCACCCTTAGCCCCAGCTTCTACAACCCACATCCTGAGAATTTCTGGTCTCCCTGAGACTTTAGCTTTCCCAGGCATTGGATAGGAATTTGTCTCCAGAGTTTCAAGTCAGCGAGGAGGAGGTGTGTCCCTCCTCTACATCTGCTTCTGCTTCTGCACTCCTGAAATCTGTTAAATTTGAAATTTCAAGCTCCTGTGCCAGAACCACATTCCCAGAAGACCTGAGCCCAAGAAGTGCTGAGAAGGTGGCCCTATTCAAATCAGTCACAGCACTGGGCAAGCGAATCATTCCAAATTGGCATGTGAGTTTGTCCCGTTGATTGGAGAAAGGGTAGAAATTTATTCTAGGGGTGAGAGTCAATCAATACTGCATTCCAAAGAAAAAATCAGAAAAGCAAGCTTATGTGCATTGCACTGAAAAACAACTATAATAACAAAAGGTACTGGTCTGGTTTAAGATATAAATAAGATCACAAGGAATGAATTTCCTAACAGCACTTCCTTATTTACTCTAAGCAAATGTTGAGGCTTAGTACGGCTGATACAAAGACTAGACTGTATATGAAAACTCACATAAGCATTTAAATCTTATCATGGCTTGAAAACTAAGGGAGGCTTTGGGTGTGCATGTGTGAGCTCAAGGTAGTGAGGGGAGTGACAGTGAACTGCGGTAACAGGAAGAACATGCAAAAAGGGTGAATTGACGGTGGCAAATGCCTGACCCCCTCCCTTTCTCCCTGCTGCCTGGGCCAAGGTAATAGGAGGCATCCACGTAGCAACTATACAAAATAGAATAGCATTTTTGCTGCCCAGAAATAAGTATCCCCAACAGATGGCATTTCCCAGAAGAACTGATTAGCAGGCCTAAGAGGGCCTGAGCTTAAGTCCTGGAACTGAGTCACATTAAGTATGAAGAAAGAGTTGCCTGTTCAGTCTGGCTTTCAGTTTCTTCTGGAGCAAGACAGCCTCCCATCGGTTCCCCAGCCCAGGGACTGATGTTGCTAATGTGTTTCACTCAGTGCCATGACCCCTTCTCAGCAATGGGCATAAATCTTGGGGCTGGCTTTCCAGAAATAGTCAATCGTTCGCTGGGAAGGAAGCCTGACTTTCTCTTCACTTCAGGCCTGCTTCCTTTTCTGACACTTTCCCATGCCTTCACTAGGGGGCTGAGGAAGGCGATGTTGAGGAAAGGAGCCCCCAAAAGCTAATTCTAGAATATCATGACCTGAAGCCCATCCCCAAGAGACTCTCAGGGGAAGGGGCTGTCACCTTCCCACCAGACCCAAGACATAAATGGATGGGAGGGAGAAATGGAATAAGCAATGAAGGTAGGAAGATAAGTACTGGAAACAAGAAGCCATCAGCTAAATTCAAATGAATCAGGCCCCTTTGGACAACCAACAGGACTTTATTTTATTTTATTTTTTAAATTTTATTTATTTTTTAAGAGAGAGAGCGAGCAAGCGAACAGGGTAGGGCAGAGAGAGAGAGAGAGAGAGAGAGAGAGAGAGAGAATCCCAAGCAGGCTCCACACAGTCAGCACAGAGCTTGATGCAGGGCTCGAACTCATGAACTATGAGATCATGACCTGAGCCAAAACCAGGGGTCAGACACTTAACCAACTGAGCCACCCAGGTGCTCCAACCAATAAGACTTTAGATCCTGACCTAATAACCTTAATCGTACATGAACATTAACTTTTCATTACTCACCCTCCAAGTGATATCCACAACCTTCCCCAATAGCTTCCCCCGCCCCCACCATTTACTTGTGTTTTGTTTTCACTTCAAAGTGTTAACAAGCATGCACTCGTGTTTAATTAACAGTCTGTTTTTCTCCAGATCAGAACTGGCCTTGCAGTGGGTGGTGTGACATTTTCTCTAGAATTATTAAGGACTGAAAATTCTAATCAGCTGACCCCAGAACATTCTGATAATATTGTGTGCACACAATAAATTTGTGTGCATATGTAATCTGAGCAGGGCTGTTGTATCTAATCTAGTGCCTGGAGAGCAGAGACCCAGAAATCAGATGGCCTAGATTCAAATTTCAACTTTGCCATTGAGTTGTGAGACTTTCAACAGGTCACCCCTTCTTTCTACTGCCCACCTCCTTAGGTGAATTTAGGACAACACCAATTCAAAAATAGCAACAATTAGAGTTGCACAATGTTACATTGTTCCAGGAGTTTATTAAGGATTGAAAACGGAGTAGGGGGGTGGTATAAATCACTTGCATTTTTAAACAATAGATGTGCACATATAAAACCCCACTCAGCAACGAACAAAAACCTGACCTGAGATAAAATTCTGAACAATATTCTCCTTATGAGAATCCACAAGATTTTAAGAATTCCCTGACACTACCTGGTAGTTTGTCTTTCAGGGCTTTCAGATCATTTATTCTTGCATGGGCAGCAGCTATAATCAGGAGGGAGATTCTGCAAGGGGAAAGTACATTGCTGATCCTGGCCAAACAGACCTGTCTTTCATTTCTAGAGACCTGGAGTTATCCTGCCTGCCTGGGAGGCAGGGAGGAATCAAGGGTTAATCTAATCAGACTGGCTGCACAAAGCCACCCTATTCAAGCAGAAGGAGGGTCAGAGGACTGAGGGACTTAACTACACCCCTTCAAATTACAACTGAGAAGTTAAACTGAGTCTGTTTCTAGAAAGGTTTGACTTTTTCAGGAGAAGAAGAGTCAAAAATAAAGTTCAGAGAGAAATGCAAAGTCTAGTTAGACAGTAGTTCTTAAACTGTTTTTCTTTTTTTCTTTCAGTCTGTCATTAAGTGTTATTTTCATGTGTTATTATTTGCTTATCGTTTATTAGTTGCCTTTCTCATTAAAATGTAACTGCTATGAAGCTAGGGATCATATTTATTTTATTTCTATTATATTCTCTGGGACTAGTTGAGTATCTCACATACAGTGAACACTTGAAAAAATATTTGCTGACCGAATGAATCATGAATGAATTACTTAGCCTTTTTTTTTTTTTTTTAGGTCCTAGACTTCTTTTTATTTATTTTTTTTAAAGTTTTTTTTTCAATTTTTTTAGTGCTTTATTTATTTCTGAGAGAGAGAGAGAGAGAGAGAGAGAGAGATACAGCGTAAGCAGGGGAAGGTCAGAGAGAGGGGGAGACACAGAATCCAAAGCAGGCTCCAGGCTCTGAGCTAGCTGCCAGCACAGAGCCCGATGTGGGGCTTGAACCCACAAACCGTGAGATCATGACCTCAGTTGAAGTCGGACTCTTAACCGACTGAGCCACCCAGGTGCCCCCCCAGACTTCTTTTTAAAAACCAGGGTAGGCTTGTCTGTATGGCTCAGTCAGGTTAAATGTCCAACTCTTGATTTAAGCTCCTGGTTTTGGCTCAGGTCATAATCTCACTGTTTGTGAGTTTGAAACCCACATCGGGCTCTATGCTGATAGCACAAAAACCTGCTTGGGATTTTCTCTTCCCATCTCTCGGCTCCTCCACCTCAAAATAAATAAATAAACTTTAAAAAATTGGGGTAAAAGTTATAACTCCTCTCTCCATAAAAAATATATATTTGTATTTAATGTTATATTTATAAGTATTCATATTTTCATTTACAAATATTTATAAAATATTTATATTTTATGTTTTATAATATTTATGTATATGACTTTTCTCTCCATTATATATGTGTATATATAGAAATAGAAAATATAGATATAGATATAGACATAAACGTAGATCTAGATATAGATGATATAGATATATGGATAAATTGAATCTTCCTATGCAAAGACTCCAGTTTCCAAAGGATTTTCCTGCTTCATCTGTGACACTTAGTAACTCTCAAAAGCAGACAGAAAATCTCTAATGTCATATATTCTCTAGGGGAGCTATTCTGTAAAGGACTAAGATTGAGAACAGGGTCTTCTGACTCCTGGGCTAAGACATTTGAAATTGGCCCTTGCAGATGCTTAAAGGATCCAGGGTCACCTTTGGTCACATGTCCAGTAAAAGGAGATCCTGAGTGAAAGGGAACAGGAGAAAAAAAAATCCCAAATTTGCGATTCAGAACACTTGACTTGAAATCGGACCTTGCCCCTTACGAGCTGTGGTGTAATCATAGCCAGGGGCTGGCCCCCTCCTGTGAATTAAGCCATTGGGCCTAGGCCCCACCTCCCATAATACAATTACTTGTGAACCAGGCCCATGATGCAGTTGGCAGGACTAGAACACAACAGAATGTTGCTATGTAGTTCACATGTCTGGCTCACACAGTGATCCCCCACTATATGAAGAAAAGAACACAGTTTATGCTGAAGCAAGAGAGACTCTAAGCAAGATGTCAGGAAGAACCTTGAACTATCTAAGGATTGTGAGACACTGAGTCGGGTATCTGGATGGTGGTGGAATCTCCCTCCGAAGGTGAATGAGGATGATGACCCATCGCTCTCAGATGATCTATTCCCAATATTGTGTGGAAAGGAGTCCTCCAGTCAGATTGCCTCCAAATCCCAGCCACCCCTCTGATTTCAGGAAAAACCCTAGGCTTATGTTTGCCACAACTAAGATCGTGAGTGCAAAATTCCAATTGATTCTAATGGAATAGAATAGTGGTTGCCTTGAAGTGTTTTTCTTCTAGTCTGTTCTTTAATAAATAAAAACAAAACAAAACAAAACAAAACAAAACAAAACAAGAAAAACAACCCTGAAGGAAAGCAACATTGCTTGAGCAACTAGCTGGCAGTCTTTCCAGTTGCTATCTTATGTAATCCTACAGTAACCCTGAACGGCACATCTTTCCATTCCAATTTTACAGATAAGGAAGGGAACAGACACGGGGGGAGGGGGGGGGGGGGGGGGGGGGGGGGGTGAGACTGACTTTCGGTCACACATCTAGGAAATAGAACTTAAGTCCAGGTCTATCGGCCTTGGAAATTCTTTCCACAACACCTGGCTGCCAGGAGGGAGGAGCTAAATGGTGGTTGGGCAACCAAGGGGTTTCCAGGGCTCAGGCAGTGCTAGATACAGAGCACAGTTTACTTATTCTGCTCCCTGAGGGCCAGTGTACACTGGGGCCTTCTCTGTCTAATCTTTTCTCAAATTACTATCTCTGAGTATCTTCCTTAAAACAATGGACTTTTAAACCCCAGTACATAGCTGAAATTCAAACAGACATCTGCAAAAACAAAAAGATAATGAATTTGTGAAGAGATGCTCAACCTCATTAGAAATCAGGGAAGAGCAAATTAAAATCACAGTGAGAGAGCAGTTCGTACCCACTACAAAAGCAAAAATTAAGAAGTCTAATAATACCCTATGTGCAGGGAAGATATTGAACACAGGGAACTCGGGCACACCAACAGAAGAATAATATTTGTACCATCATTTTGGAAGACAGCTGGGCTTATCATGCAATGCTGCATATACCTATAACCTTTGACTCACCAAATGGTTGTATGCATCAACCATTTAATAGCAAAAATATCTTTGAGGCATCTGGGTGGCTCAGTTGGTTAAACATCCGACTTCAGCTCAGGTCATGATCTCAAAGTTTGTGGGTTCGAGCCCTGTGTCAGGATCAGTGCTGACAGCTCAGAGCCTGGAGCCTGCTTTGGTTCTGTGTCTCCCTCTCTCTCTGTCCCTCCCCTACTCATGCTCTGTCTCTCTCAAAAATAAATAAATGTTAAAAAAAAATTTTAAATAGTAAAAGTATCTTAAACAAATTAGAATATAGTCTTGATATACAAAGACATTGAGGGACTATGGGACAGAAGGGGTTCACAGCAGCCTTAGATGAAGAGGTTCCCAGTAGGGTGGCGTCATGGAACAAAGCAACAAGTGGCCCTCAAAGGGACTGAACTCACCAACTTGGTCTCATTCATTATGAATATGGACATGAGATAAGATACAGGATGTCCAGGAAATTGTAATTTCAGATAAAACAAAGAATAGTTTTCTTTGTGTTAAATATGTTCCATGAAATATCTGGGACACACTTATACTAAAATGATTGAACTAAAAAATTATTTATGTATCCGAAATTCAAAAATACTTGTACTCTTTATTTTTGTTTTTATTTTTTAATTTTTTGCTAAATCTGGCAACCCTAATAATGAACCTCTTATTATTTGTAAGGGAAATGTCTTTTGGACCATAAATCAAAACCAATTATTTGGCTGTTTCATAATAGTAGGATTTTCATAATGGGAATAGAATAGTACTGTTAAGAGTTTGAAATGTGAAATCAGGCAAATGTGATCCTGAGCAAGCTCTGCCACTCGCTAACTGTGGTCTAGAGTAAGTTATTCCTCCTCTGTATGTGTTATTGCTCATTAGGGCTTCTATGAGCATTAAGTGAGGTAAGATGCATGGCAGAAGCTTAGCACAGTGCCATGTACCACGTTATGTGCCCTCAATAATATCGAATTGCTCTTACCCACACACTGGGGCTCCTATAAAACTAAACACTAGAATAGATTGATAGCACCTTGGTGGCTGGGACATCATCCTCATTTCCGGGATATGTGGGATAAAACCAGAGGCAAGAGCCCCATCCCTCTAACCCCCCATTCACTCATTGTCTGAGAGCTAGAAGGCAGAAGAGGGGACCAGATGGCCTTCAAAATTCTCCCAGCACTAGCATTCAGTGGCCTTTATGTCCTCAGCAGTCTCATGTCCCTGATGGCCACTCTTCTTTACAACTGTGAGGGACATGTCAAGTTGTGTTCTATTCAGTATGAGTTTGTCCAGTCGGGGACACACTCTGAGGCTGGGAACCATGTACTCCCATCCTTACACTGGGAAATGCAATTTCCCATGCTTTCTCATTCCTATTCATAGCTCAAGTCATTACTCTGGATCCAGAGAAAACAACACACGTGATTACAATGAGGACTTGGCCAAGATTAAGGGACTTCAGGGACACCGACAGCAACATACCATCACCTGCAGAAATCCCTGCATCTCTCCACGTTGCTTTCCCTTTCCTTGCTGTCGTCTTCACTATCTCTATACTCCATAGTCTCTCTGTCTCTCTCCCTATATGCTACATTAAAGATTATTTTTATTAGCATAGGACAGGTATAATTAACAATTTCTGCCATTACATATTAACTTTAAGAGTGCAATTTATAAATAATAGATACTTGATATCATAGATTGATACTTGCCAATCATAAAAAAGTCCATGCCCTATGAATAAGGAATAAAGTATCTAGAACATACAATGTCATGCTCTGCATCAGTGGCCCTATAGCATCAAATGACTTAAAACTATGAACAGGGAGGTCCCCCTTAAGGGACATGATGGGCTGCAGGTTTTATTTCAACTGCAGGCCCTCAATTACACGGTGGCCACATTTTGTACATGACAACTTTTCACAGCATGGCTGAGAGGCCCAGAACTTAAACCTGGCCATCACTTCATGAGAGATGGAGGCACACAGGGCATCAAGTGAGGTCAGAGTCTTGGTGGGTTTCCCTGAGCTTGCGGTATGGCACACCCTGTTCAGTTTCCCTCTGTCTCCATCGTAAAACTCTCCATCTCATTTCGGCAAACTCACTGTGATTCGGTGCTCAGAAAAGCATCAAGCATGTTTTTAAAATCTTTAGTTTTAGGATAAGCAGTCTTTCTCAGCAGACTGGTCATTTCCTCCTTACCTCAACCCACGTGGGTCACCTTGTCACCTTTGTGACAAGGTAGCCAAGCCCTCACTAGGATGCTGGGGGACAGATCCTGCTAAAGGTTCCAAAAAGTGTCAGGTCGTGCTGCGCTTCAGGGAGCGCTCCAGCAGAACTCTTGACGTTAAGTAATGAATGCTGCTCCCACTTCAGTGTGAGGTTGTAGAAAGAGGCAGTATTGGGGTTACGAGTCCTGTGCAAGAGCCTCCCCTTTGGGCCTCCATCTGCTTTGAGAGGATGGGACAGGATCCCTAAGGTCACTCCTTGCTTTGACATTCTGTGATGTGCACTGTGTCATGGGAAAGGGAGCTGTCCCCTTGCTCTCAGGTGCAGATTCTGATGGCTCTCTATCACTAACCTCTTTCAAACGAGTAATATTTTTGTTGTTCTTTCCTTTTTCATTGAAAGGAAAGGAGGAAGGGAGGGAGGAAGACAGGAAACAAGGGGGAAAAAGGAGGGAGAAAAGCTTTGAAAACAAGCCAAATAAAAAAACGCAAAATAAAGCCAGGCGTTTCAGAGTGGGCTGGGGTGGGGTGATAGAGCGGCCCCCTCTGCAATGCAGGGCCTCTGTCAGCGGCACTCCGTCCCAGGGCCAGGAGTCTTTGACCTCACTTCATTATCCAACTTGTTTATCCTAAGTGAAATGTGGGACCCAAACCACTTGTCGGGTGGCAGGAGAGGCCTCCAATGGGTTAGGAGATGATGCCACATTCTTCCCTACTCCTGTCCCCAAAAGAGTTGCGCCTCTTGGCTTCGGCTTCGTAATCTAAAAATACCATTATTAGGTTTTCATTAGGATGACTAATGAAAACATCATCCATGGGATGCCTGGGTGGCATCCAACTCTTGATCTCAGCCCAGGCCATGATCCCTCGGTTCCTGGGATTGAGCTCAGCATCGGGATTCTCTCTTCTCTCTCTGCCCCTCCTTCTCTCTCTCTCTCTCTCAGAATAAATAAATAAACTTAAAAAAAGAAAAAAAGAAAACATCATCCATTAGCCCAAAATGGGTGTTTTGTTCAAAGAGTTTAAAACACTGAGAAGTCTTTAAGAAACGGCTGGACAGTCCTTCCAAACACAGGAATATTTTAATGTCTCTCCTCTTCCCACCAAAATTCAGAAGTGGAGAGCAGATTTTGCTGAGGGACTTGGGGATGGGCTTTCTCCCTGCCATCACCACAGTTAGACAAGCTGTCCCCAAACTGCAGGGACTACAGCAATGTTAATCATTACAAGGAAATGAAGACAGAATCACTTAGCCACGGGATCCAGGCAACCAGGGGTGCAACATTCAAATCCACTTAGTTCAAAAGGATTTCCAGAGGAAAATTCCACTTGATGTCCCCGAGGCCAGGGTTTTCCTGGCTGCCTATCACCTACTCCCAGAGCTTCCTCCTCCTCTTCCTCCACCCACCCTAACTGCCCTGTTAAAGAGCAGCCCCCATGTTCCACCCAGGCAGTAACTAATGTCATACCTCCAGGCAGCTTCACATCTGGAAGGGAAGAGAACTGGAACGGCCATTCACTCGGGACACTTCCTCTCCTACCTATCTGGGGACTGAGGCTGGAGGCTGTCCTGTGTGTGTGTGTACGAGATTGTTCTTGCATGCTTCCATGAAGTTTCCATCCTGAACAAAACAAAATTCCTCTTTTGGAAGAGAAAAGGTATCCATGGGCAGTGCTACTCTAAATGTGCACAGTAGAAAATGTCATAAGCAAAAATGCTCTCTGGCATTATTTCCAAAGACTGAGTTTAACAATATTAACCTGATTTCTTCACTACACATGCACAGTGAGTCTACAAAAAACAGATATGGGTTTCAGCATCCTCTGATTTCCCTTGACCATGGAACTCTTTTGTCACAGCATGACTCTATGGAACTAATATTCTTCAGAATACACTTTGGGAAAAGCTGTCTTTGGATAAAGATAAGAATTTCCCTTTTTCCCACTTTTTAACCTCTGGTTTAGATCTTTGGAGGGGGGGGTTGTATCCAGAATTGATTTAGAACTCAAGTCAAGAATATGACGGCTATTCATTTGGGGGACTTGAAACCATTATTTAGCTCTGCCTATTCTGGTACCCGAGGAGACAAAGATTTCATTGTCCACCAGGACTTTCTCTTTGGAAAAATAGCCTTTTATCTCAGAGGCCCAGGATATCTGTGTAGAAAGAGATGTGACCATTGCCCTGGAGCCCCTTACCTTTTCCATGATAATGTTGAGGTTAACTTGCTTTGACTTCTCCTTCTCAATCTGATCTCTCCTCTCAGGCTCCTTCCTGTGACTGGCCAGAAGATGTACTTTAATGGGGTTCAGGTGGAATGTGATCTTATGCAGTGTCTCCCCAACTATAGTCTCTGATGGCAAGAACGAAGGGAGATTGTGTATTCCTAGAAGAAATCAACCTGAAATCAAATGCTATGATTTTGTCCATTTTAAGGGTCAGCCCCAGGGACAAAACTGATGGCTGAACACATCCTTAGTTCTTGCTGTACACCCAAAACCCAACACCCCCTTCGAGAGCTCCCACCGCTGTCAGAGTAAAATCCAACTACAATCTGACTGCAACCACGTGCACCAACTGCCTAAAACATTCAGGCCTCTCAGCCCTCTGTCTCGGCCATCCTCGTATACCCCAGGCTCTTTGTCTCCTCAGAGGCTTTGACATTGCTAACCTTGCTGTTGGAATAGTGTTCTGGCTCGTTAAAAGGATGGCCTATTCTCATTTTTTTTAGAGAGATAAAGAGAGAGCGTGAGTGAAGAAAAGGCAGAGAGAGAGAGTGCAAGAGAGGGGGATAAGGGCAGAGCAAGAGGGAGAATCCCAAGCAGGCTCCACACTCAGCACAGAGCCTGACCTTGGGTTCAATCTCCTGACCCTGAGATCACGACCTGACCTGAAATCAAGAGTCAGAAATTCAACCGACTGAGCCTCCTAGGAGCCCCCTGTTCTCATTCTTCAGGTCTCAGCTTAGATATTACCAACTCAGGGAAGCCCTTGCTGACCTCTCTAGGTCATTCCCCCCCGTGTTTATTTCAGCAACCACCTTATTGATTTCCTTCATTGTACTCACAACAATGTTTCTCTTGTTATTTGCGGGCCCCATTTGTTTATGGCCAGCTTCATTAATTTCCTTTGGTTGAGGACATTTCCTGTCCTGAAAAGTACTCTAGCCACAGCCTTCAGTAAATATTTGCAGAATGAATGAAGGTATAAAAGAGAGTTCCTCAAGACAGGGGTCTCCCAGCATCTCTGTCCAGCTCCTCATTTAATGATGTCATGTTAAAACCCCGAATTTTCTATACTGAATGAATTTATGCTATGCAAATAGGCAAATACTACAAATCAATGCTTGATTTATGGTTTTGTTGACTGTCAGATTTAAGTAATGGAGAAAATGTTAATAATGCATTGGAAAACTCAAAGTGTATCATACCTGTAGCCACTGTATTATAAATGTCACAGAAAATTGAGGGGCATTTGGGTGGCTCAGTCGATCAAGTGCCTGACTTTGGCTCAGGTCATGATCTCATGCTTCGTGAGTTTGAGACCCCATGGGGCTCTGTGGTGACAGCTCAGTACCTGGAGCCTGCTTCAGATTCTGTGTCTCTCTTTCTCTGCCCTCTCCTCTGCTTGCATTGTCTCTGTCTCTCAAAAATAAATAAATATTAAAAAAAATTTTTTAAATGTCAGGGAAAATTGAGAAAATATTCATATATATATATATATATATGAAGAGCCAGTTAGTAGTTAGTAACCATTTACCAGAACACAATTGGCTTGGACACTGCCAGTAGTCCTATGGACTACTATTTGCAATGTAGTGTGACAAGTGCTGTGATGATATGTATGCAAGGGAAAGATCTATCAGAAAAGGGGGAGCAATAACTTTACCAGGAGCCACTGGGGAAGACATTAAAGAGAAAGTGACTCAAGTTTTATTGTAAGGACAGAAGTTTCCAAGTTAAATGAAATGGGGATGGGAATTCCAGGAAAAGAATCCACAAAGACTATAAAACCTTGTTTTGTGCAAATTCCACACCCTGCTTTGTTTGCTCTGTTATTGGCCCTTAAATCAGGGGAATCATGGCATATATATTCTTCTATGATTTGGTTTTTTCACTTAGTATTATATTGTTGAATTTAATCTGTTGATGCACAACTATAGTTCATTCATTTTTGCTGTTTACAGAGTTTGATATTGTATCTACCTAATGGTTGATTTATTCTTCTACTATAGATGTACATTTGAAAACTTACATAAAGTTATAGTGAAGTAAATTATATTACAAGTAAAAGTAATACTCCTCCTTTCTTTTTAAAAAAAAAATTTTTTTAACATTTATTTTTGAGAGACAGAGCACGAGTTGGTGAGGGGCAGAGAGAGAGGGAGACATAGAATCTGAAGCAGGCTCCAGGCTCCGAGCTGGCAGCACAGAGCCCAACATGGGCCTCGAACTCACAAACCACGAGATCATGACCTGTGCCAAAGTCAGATACTTAACTGACTGAGCCACCCAGGTGCCCCTATATGTGTCTTGTAGATGGGCAAGCATTGAATAACCCTCTAGGAGCGAACCACTGAGTCATAAAGCATGCAGGCACATTTACAACCCTGTTTCGGGGTGCCCCTCTTTTTCAAAGGGGTTAAACCACTGGCAATCTACCAGTGTTTTTATTATATACCACATGGTGTTGTTGACACTTGCTTTTGTCATACCTTTTAATTTTTGCCCATCTTGTAGCAGGATTCTCACACAGAGAGTCATGACATTGAGGCTTTTCTTTCCAGGAAGCAACTTTATTCTTACCAGCACCGCTCAGTTGGGTTCCTACCCAAAGAATTGAGCCTCATACACCACGTGGCGTGGTTTTACACGTGTGTGTGTGTATATATATATATATATATATACATATATATATATACATATATATATATTTTTTTTACTTCTTTACCTCCTATATGTGGTAACACACAAACATGTAGTCTGATTAAGTGGTCTCATGTACAAGGACCTGAGGGGTGTTGTCACTATGTGCATAGGCAGGTTACCTTGAGTTATTTTTTTTTTTTCTTTCCATAGGGAGGGGACCCTACCACAGTCTGATGGGTGTGAAATAGTTTTGCATTATCAGTTTAATTTGCTATTTCTTTGTTTTTAATGAGTTTTGTTATTTAGCAAATTTTCCTAATGGCGCAACTGTTCTGCCCCTTGTGTTGAAAGGAAATAAATTACTCTATCTTTTCTTATTACAATAGAAATTGTATGACTGACACTATTATGCCCAGGTGATATGTTTGCCATTTCCCGGGGTATCAAAAATACATTCATGTCCTAACCTGAATTTGGTTTCTAATCATACAATGCTGATTCTATGTTAGTTTGAATCAGAATCAGATATTTGGGGGGAATAGCGAGTTCCTTCAGACAGGGTAGGTCTACCTCACTGGGCTTTCAGACCTTCTCTTGATAGGGAAAAATCTGTTATAAGATGACCGACAGGACTGATAAGGAAATACCTGTCCCTGATCAAAAACCACCCCTTCCGGGTACTTCTTCCCACCCTGCTTGTTGCGCACAGTAATGAAGAATGCAGAAGTAACAGCCTATAAATTGTTCCCTCTGCTGGTGCTCTGGGCTCAGACCTCTGGTGAAAGATCTCCTCTGAGCGCACCGATGTAAAATAAACCTCCTGCCTTCCAAGATCTCCGAGTGCCTCTTAGTTCTTCCGCCAGGTGATCCAGACCAGATTCCGTGACACTCTCTCATCCAAAGGAGAGAGAGAAGTAGGTGGTGTCATTAACTTATTCAGCATTTTCAGAATATATCAGGCCCTGGGAATAATTAAGATTATGGCCCCTACTTTTCTGAAATCTGCATTCCAGTGACACATATTAGTAATTAATAGTCTAGCACAACTCCCCTTCCCACCGGGCCCTTCCTTCATTCAACCAGCATTACTGCACACAGGCTCTGGGCCTTGGCATTGTGTGAAGTGTCAGGGTTACCTCTCATTATAAATGCTGTCTCCAGGAACCCCACCTGGCAGCCCCACTTCAAGGTTAGCTGAGGAATCACTTAGTCCTGTAAAGGAGGAATTCACTGAATTGCTCTTTGGTGGTAGCCACTTTAAGCAGCTCTGTTTTTTAAACTGCAGTTTTCTTGCAGTCAGGAACTCTTTTCCATGCCTATTGATAATGCAAATTCCAGCAGCCCTACCCAAATGAGCTACTGATTCAGCAAGTGCAAGAATCTGCACTTTCACTAGCTCTTAGAGAATTCTGAAGCCTGAAGTTTGAAAAACACTGTCCTTCTAAAGTCACGCAGGTAGAGAATGTTGGAACCTAGAGGATATAACTAACAGATATAAAACTGTAGATCGGGCCCCAGGACTAGGAGGTGGAAACCCCGAGGTTGTGGCTCCCTGTCCAGTGTTCTTGGCTCTAAGGAAACGTGTCCAGGGAGAATCTAAAGCAGTAGGCTGCACTGTACCCACTGTGCTGAGGTTGGCTCAGTTGGTCAGTCAGCGAACTTTGCTACTGGGATTGCCCGAGGGAGATGTGCTGCATGACCATTCCACACATCTCTGGTTATTTCTCCAGGGAACACACATGCTGAAACATTCCAGCCCCTAGATGGCCCCTCTGGGTGGTTAATGGCATCAATTTACAAACATAGCCTGCTTGGAGCCCCACTGACTCCCAAAAGGAATCTAGCTGAAGAGAAAAACAATAAGCACAATGGACTATAGCCAACACGGACCCAAACATGAACAGCTGGGAGAAGTGACCTCCTTAGGCCTAAGACATAGAGGAGTGGGTGTTACTTCCTGAGTTCCTGCTGGGAGGAGGGGAGGATCCCCGTCTCTTAGCAGGTGCTCCATAAATGCCAGCTGCATGCTGGAAGAAGGGTGACAAAGAGCTGAAGCATTTGGGGACAGATGGCTGTGGGAGGAGATGGGTCTCTGTATAGATTGGATTATCATGTCCTCAAAGAGAGCAGACCTCTCAGACATTTGTCCTTTTTTAAATGTTTATTTATTTATTTAAAATGTTTATTTATTTTGAGAGAGAGAGAGAGAGAAACAGAGAAAGCAGGGGAGGGGCAGAGAGAGAGGGAGACAGAGAACCTCAAGCAGGCTCCACGCTGTGAGCTAAGAGCCTGACGTGGGACTTGAACACATGAACCATGAGATCATGACCTGAGCCGAAATCAAGAGCTGGAGGCTTAACTGACTGAGACACCCAGGTGCCCCTATTTATTTATTTTGAGAGACAGAGAGAGGGAGAGCAAGAGAGAGCATGAGTTGGGAGAGGGGCAGAGGGAGAGAGAACCTTAAGTAGGTTCCATGCACAGCACAGAGCCTAATGCGAGGCTCCAACTCATAACCATGGGATCATGACCAGAGCCAAAATAAAGAGTCAGACACTTAATCATCTGAGCCACCCAGGCACCCTGACATTTGTCTTTGTACCGCACCTTCTCACCAGGAGCCCTCAGGTTGGACTCCTGTGTGACTTAGCTTGTCCTATAGCACTGCTTTCCAAACACCGGCCAGTCGTGCAAATTCGAGACTCTGGACCAGGAATGTGGGGTAAAGCCATAGATAATGAAGGCGGTGTACCTCGTATTAAACTGGCTATCTGTGTAGCACTATATATTTTGTAAAGCCTTTTTACTTTTTGTTAGCCCATAACTCTGCTTGGAAACCTTCCGCCTGGTTGACAGCGCTGGCTTCTTCTCAGCTTGTAGGTGGAGGTTTTTAAATAAATTTCACCTCCTCCGGGTTCCTCTTAGATGTCATCATTCTGTTTGTCTCCCTCAGAGCGCTTGCCACATTCGGTAATTATCTTATTTCCCTGCTTCCTTGCTAGTTGTCTCCTCACTCAGGAACGCAGTTTTCATGAAGGCAGGGACCACGGCTATCTTGTTCAGCACCATATCCCAACACCGGGCAGAGCTGGCACACAATCTTTATTAATGATTAGTACGATTCTAAGGCAGAATTCATTTAGAGGAGTCCCTGGGGCATAGAGAGAGAGAAAGTTTGCTGCCCTTCCCTGAACACCTGGTGAGTGGCGAACCCTGTGCTCGAAGCTGAGATCTCTGGCTCCTAGTCCAATGGTTAGCAGGATCCCAGCACCTGTCCTTATTCTGCAAAGGAAAGAAAACTCGAACGCATGCCTGCGGCAGAAAGAAATGGAGAGCCAGACGCAAGGCCAAATCCAGTGCCAAAGTCTGTCATCTCTACAACCAGTGTTTGCAACTGATTTCCTACTCTGTGCTGGGAACCTGGGGTGGAGGAGAGAGTTTGGGTCCAGGTTGAGCTGCACCCAAAGGTGCATCCTCACACATCAGCATCGCCTTCTTCCTGAGCCTCGCCACAACCCGGAGGTGAAGACTCAGGTCAGTTGAGACTGTCTTAGCTTGGGCTGTGTTAACAATATACTGCAGACTTTGTGGCTCAAACAGAAATTTACTTTCTCACAGTTCTGGAGGCTGGAAGTTGGAGATCAGGGTGCCAGGATAGCGGGGTTCTGATGAGGACTCGCTGCTGGTTTCCAGGTGGCCACCTTCTTGATGGATCCTCACATGAGGGGGGTGGGTAGGACATTGGTCTCTAACTTTTCTCATAAGGGCACTAATACCATCACGGAAGCTCTACCTTAATGACCTCATCTCAGTCCACCTCCCAAAGGCCCCACCTCCGAACACTATCACACTGGACCGTCGGGGCTTCTCCATACGAATTTTGGAAAACCATGAATGTTCCATTTATATCAGGGACCCAGGAAGTGGCAACCTGGGGGCAAAGAGGAACCAAATGTGAAACTTCTGTAATCTGTGGCCAAAGAGAGAAGAGAAGAACAGGAAGTGAGCAGGGACATGGAGAATTCCACCAATGGTTCTTGCCAACAGCCCTCCAATGGTTCCCGTGGGTTTCCTGGGCTCACCAGACACCGCTGGGAAGGAAGGCTGCTCAGCTGGACCTCATTAGCAGGCCTTGTTTTCCATTCCGCTTTGCCACTGACCTGCCGCTGGTTAGCATGCTGCCCCAGGCTGGGAAGGAGCGGGGCACCACCTCACGCTGAGTCACCCAGCTCAGGGACCGGGAAACTTACATAACGAGCCCCATTCTGAGTGTTGGTACATGAGGCTCAAGCTCCAGGGACGGGAAAGAAGGAAGCGAGCCCAGGGGCAGCATGCGGGCATGGGAGATGGAGGTCCTGGGGACCCTGAGTCTGTCGGTGCCAGGAAGTCGCTGTGGACCCAGGCGCCCAAGAGGGGTCATGCGTGATATGGTAGGATTCCTCCGGATTACAGATGCAGATTAAGGAGAGCAAGGACAGCACTGAACACCAGCTTTAAATCAGCACAGCCCGGTTCCCGTGCAGGCTGTTCTCTGCAGCCGGGGAATGTGAAGCTGGTCCAAAAAGAACACAGGTGGCAAATGAGGAACTTAATAAAAATGTGAACTCCTGAACTGCCTAAGCTCTGTCTTCAGGGTATTGTTACAGCCACGGGAGATCGCCCTGCAGTGACACAGGACGATGTTGTTTGCGTAGGGAAAACAGCCCGAGGGCTAGAAAAATGTGAGTGGGCGGCCGTTTGAACTTTGTTGCAAAGCTCCTTTCAGTGAAGACCCCTTAACAGATGAAAATCAAGAGACTGGCTATGGTAGGAGACATTCCTGAGAACTCGTGAAAAGGGGATACTTTCCTTTGCAGGACTATTTTTCCATCCTAGCCCTTTGATTGCTTCTGAAAACGCAGCCTTCCAGAACCCTGCCCACCCACTCCCACCACCCCGCATACCCTATAAGACGCGTCAAAGGAAAGTTGTCTACAGGGGAAGCAAATCCCTCTTTCCCACCAAAAACTGAGTGTCCGTTGCTTTAGTGGAACTTTTTTCAACATGCACACAATTTCTTGGCAGTCTGGGTACAGACAAAGTGGCACAATGCTGTACAATGTCTGATCTGTATAGCATGAGAAAAGAATCACTCCCAGAGTGAGAAAGACCTCAGTTGAATCGTAGATCCACTTTCTGTCATCTGCCTGCCTCTCT
Source organism: Hyaena hyaena (assembly GCF_003009895.1). Lineage (NCBI taxonomy): Eukaryota > Metazoa > Chordata > Mammalia > Carnivora > Hyaenidae > Hyaena > Hyaena hyaena. The sequence goes on from NW_024080966.1 coordinate 1,823,986, forward strand.
GAGCCTCAGTTTCCTCCTCTGTAAAACGCGGTGGTCAGAGCACTTAACCTCACGGGGTGTCTCTAAAAGCTTTTAAAAGAGCTCTCACTGAGAGCTTTGGATACTTAACATTTCTGGACAAATATTTGTTAATGCTTTTTATTGTTTTACTCGTTAGAAAACAAGAAAGCGAATACACAGTGAAAACAAGAACATGTAGAGATAATAAAGGGATATATCGAAAGGACAGTATCGTTACTCTTTTTATTAATAACTTCTTGGTCTCAAACACACACACACACACACACACACACACACACACCACACAAGAATCTGGTAAAAACTATGGCCAAAGTCTCTAGGGGAAAAGTACACACATTCATCAAATTTTCGCACAATTACAGGTTTCTAGATTTTCTGAGGGCCAATATAAATCTCAAGATAAAAGTCCTATAATGTAAAAGGATTAGTACTCACAAGACCCATGCCTGCCTCTTGGGAATCTACAGGAGCAAGGAGACACCAACAGTGAAAAACTTCAACACAGACCCTCTCTCCACTAGGGGACAAACACCTTACACTCTCCTCTCAGAGTCCAGAGATGACTTCTGGAAACGATTCTGTGCATAGTATAAGTCTGGAGCTTGTAGGGGAGTCTCCCCTTGTCCGCTGGCTGGACCCACCTTCTTGCCCTTTAGCCTGGAGAGAGTGTCAGGGAGTATGGGCTCTGAGTGCAGGTCTCTGCTTAGCTCAGAGAACCGAGGCTGGGTTCTAAAGAGGGAGAAAGGAAAATACAGGCAATGTTTCCAGCACCAAGTGCTCCTGCTGCCCCTCTCTGTGGGATGATGCAGACATCACAGAGGCAGTGAATTCTCCTCACATGCCCATGAATCCAGACCAGCCCTAGGAGACAATGACCAGGTAGGTCCTCCAGATCCCAGAACATAAGACTCTGCACCTTTATTCTAAACAATCCCTCAGAAGTTGGACTCAGTGCCCCTTCTCCATCACTCTGTGCTACCTTCTCCTTGCTCAATGGCTCAACAAGAAAATAGCAGAGCTCAATGTACTAAGGCTAAGAGAAACAAAGAGAGGTCTGGGTAAGGGTCAAATGGGAGCAAATACTTTTGCTGTCTACAGAGCATTCATCGTGAGCTTATTCTTAGGGCAAGACTGAAGAGAGGCCTTTCGGTTGGCAGAGAAGACAGGGCTTCCTGTATCAGCAGTGTGTTCCCACTGCTTCCCCTATGTGCCAAATGTTTCCTTCATGACTTCCTCCTTTAGATCATGGCTTCAAAAACTTTTGTGAAAATGTAAGTGTTGATCATGTCTAAACAGCTCCTTAAATACCAGCCTTAATGGATACAGTTTTATCTATCACATGAACTAGCAAGAAACAGAGGCTTAAGAAAATGGAACACAGGATAGATAGAAAACTAGAAATAAACTGGGCGGTGGAATGCTATCTAGAACAGATGATTGGGGTGGGGCTCTTGAGGGGCTTGGGGCATTAAGCAAAGTTCACTGGATGCCTGGGGGAAGCAGGCTGTGCGATGAGAACATCGCCATCACATCATCACACCCAACAATTACTGAGACTGCTATGTAAGAACTCCTTGAGCAGTTGACCTACTTTTCCTCATTTCAAACTCATGGCACCACAACCTTATGAGGTAGGTACCATTACCACCGCAATGAAGAAACTGAATGAGTAACAGAGCCATTGTTAAGGATGGCACAAGCCAGAAAGAAGGAGAATTAGCCTCAAGTCATCTAACTCCATCTGCCTTTTACATGCACGTGAGTATCATTTCTGTGCTACCGGCTCCCAAAGATAGAACCTCTGGCCCAGGCATCGCTCCTGACTGTCAGACTCCTGATTTCTTAAAAAACAAACAAACAAACAAAAAAGTTTTCCAGGACTCCTTACTCAACACTTGCACCGCCAAAAACTGACTCAAATTCAACATGGTTAATCTGAACTCTTGCCTCCTCCCTCAAATAAAACAAAAGCCTGTAATATGCATGGTGGTTCTGTTTCAGCTAATGGTAGCTTCATCTTTCTAGTTGTTCAGGCCCAAATCCCCAGAATCATCCTTGACTCCTCCCCTTTCTCTTAGGTCACACATCGAAACCATCAGGAAATCCTGTTGACTTATCTTCAAACTACATTCAGAATCTGACCACTTTGCACCACTTCCTCTAGTATGACCCACCATCTTCTGTCTCATCTAAATAATAGTCAGAGCCTCCTACTTGGTCTCCCTGCTTCTACCCTTGTACCTCCATAATTTATTCTTAACATTATAGCCAGAGTGATCCCCACCTTTTTTATTTCTTACCATTTTATTGTGAAAAAAACATACAGATACAGAAAGTTACAAATGTCTAGTTTAATGAATTCGTGTGAGGTAAACCCTCTGTAACCACCACCCAGATCAAGAAACAGAATGTGACAGGCCACCATAGGACCCCTTCCATGTGCCTCATCCCAATCACACAGTCCTTCTGTGCCCCCAACAGTAAGCGTTTTCCTGACTTTTATAGCACTCACTTCCTTGTGTTTCTTTATGGTTTCTTACCATGGGCATCTCCATGTACTACATCTCAGACTTGCCTACTTTTTAATACTTGATATGTTTTCTAAGTCTTTTTTAATCTACAGAATCCCCTCCATTGCTTTCTTTTCCTTTCTTTTTTCCTGTTGAAGAACCTGGGCCGTGTGGCCTGTAAACTCTCCTGCAGTGTGGGTTTTACAGACTGAACTCCATGATGCATTTCAACATGCTCCTCTGTCCTCTGTATGTCCTGCACATTGAAAGCTGGATCCAGAGTCAGATCAGACTCTGATCTGATCCCTTTGGCAAACTGTGGTATGTGTTTCCCACTGAAAGCCTGGCGTTCTTTCTTTTGGTTTTATTGTTTTCAAAAAACTTCATTTTTCAGCTTTCATTTCTTTTTGATGTTAGCAGCCAATGACGTTCATTGCTTAGACCAATTAATTCATCAGAGTTTGCAAAATGGGCATACTCTAATTGCATGATTTTGTTTCCACTTATTAGCTGCAATAATTGTATGAGGAGATGTTTCCTTCTGTTAGTATTACAGTTTACATAAGAAAGGCAGGAAATGTGCTTAGTTCTTCCCATTAATTTCCTCAGCTTTCAAGAGAATGAATTGATTTCCTGTGATCCTCAAAAACTGACTAATTTTTGTGTCCTATGTGTGTGTGTCTTTAATTTTGAACCAATAGATTTAAACATAGATGATAAGTTTCAGTTTTTTGCATTTCTTATCCTTACCGAAGCTCAAAAAAAACATATATTTATCAGAAACTCCAACCAAGTTTACTGAAATGAACAGATGTTCGTGACCCTTCGGTTTTCATCTGAGATTGTGACTTTCTTTTTTTCCATTTACTTGTCTGACAGTAATTATCCAAGTTGAAGAGGCTCCTCTGGGAGAAAATATTTCATCCAGATTTTGGCCAATGAAAGCCTCTTCCAATGGAGTTATTTTGACATGATCAAATACTAATCTGTACTGAGTAGAATAGCATCCTCCCAAAATATGTGGCCATCCAGAACCTATGATCATGACCTTATTTGGAAATAGGGTCTTTGAGGATCTAGTCAAATTAAGATGAGGTCATGTTGGACTAGGGTAGGCCCTCAATTCAATATGACTGGTGCCCTTATAAGAAGAGGGACATTTGGACACACAGACACACAGGGAAAATGTCGTGAAATAGAAGCAGAGATTGAAGTAATGCGTCTACCAGCCAAGAATTGCCAGCAACAACCAGAAGGCAGGGGAAAGGCATGGAACATATTCTTCACAGAGCTTCCATAAAGAGCCACTCTTTATGACACGTTGATTTCAAATTTTCAGATCCAGAACTGTGAGAGAATAAATATCTGTTGTTTTAAACATTCCAGTTTCTGGTACTTTGTTAGGGTTACCCTGGGAAGCTAATACATAGCCTTTGATAACTTTTTCACTCTCTGGTATGAAAAATCCTTCCAGGCTCCTCTTGGCCATATTGTGACCCAGACCTGGAGTATTTTCTTGGCCGTTTTAGTAGACAGAACTAGGGGGAGGGGGAATAAACATATTTGAAGATAAAATGAAGATAACATTCTCATGAATACATAATGATATTTCCAATTCAAATAGGATTCTGAGAGTCCTATTTCTCAAGGATCTAGAGAAAACAGAATATATTAAAATAACTTACTTGCTTTATCCTATGTTATAAATACAACAGTCTCAGAATACTAATACTGTCACCATCAATTATGATTATTAAAACAATTTAAAAACTTTTGCTTGTGTTATTCCTATTCTCTTTTTATTTTTTAATGGTTATACTACATTTACATTGTCAGAACATATAGCCTACATATAGTAGGCCCCATGCCTTTTAACTCTCAGTTAATCTAATTCTACAGGTAATTATATATGTAATACTAACAGCTCTTGTGCTGATTCTTCTCAAGTCATTTTGTTGCCTGAAGCACGTTTTTTTCAGAAAAGTCATAGAGAAGAGCTCATTGGAACAAAATTCCTTAAGTCCTTATATGTTGATATATTTGTCAAGGTCCTTCCTTAAATTTTGCTGGACTTAAAATCTTTAGTTCACATTTTCCTTCCTTGAAGACCTTAAACATGGCACTCAATTTGCTGCTGGCATAAACCATTGCTGTCAAAAATCTGATGATAAACTAACTTTCTTTCCCTTATAAGTAACATGCTCTTTTTACAGAAGTGCCCAGAACATCTTTCATTTTCTTTAAAATCTAAAACTCCACTACCATGTGTTTATTCCAGCACATTTTATGTTCTTTCATTTTTACAGTTCAGGCAGGTTTTCTTAAGTCATACTATTCAGTTTCATTCTGTTTCCTTGTTTTGGTTTTCTTCTTTGGGATTCCCATTATCTTTAGATTGTATCTTTTTGCCAAGCTGAAATACTTGTCATGTTCTCTCAAATCCTTGTGTTCTTCATTTCTTTTTAATATTTAAGAGGTTGTGACTTTTTTCAGAATGGCAAAAATCAAAAACACAAGAAACAACAGATGTTTGTGAGGATGCAGAGAAAGGGGAACCTTTTTGCACTGTTAGTGGAAATGAAAACTGGTACAGTCTCTCTGGAAAACAGTATGGAGTTTCTTTAAAAAGTTAAAAGTACAACTACCCTATGATCCAGGAGATGCATTACCAGGTATTTATCCAAAAAATACAAAAACACTAACATAAAGGATGCATGCACCCCTATGTTTATTGCAGCTTCATCTACAATAGCCAAACCATGGAAGCAGCCCAAGTGTCCATTGATAGATGAATGGATAAAGAAGATGTGGTATACTTACACAATGGAGTATTACTGAGTAATAAAAAAGAATGAAATCTTGCCATTTGCAATGACATGGATAGAGCTAAAGGGTATAATGCTAAGTGAAATAAGTTAGAGAAAGACAAATACCAAATGATTTCAGTTATATGTGGAATTTAAGAAACAAAACTAATGAGCAAAGAAAAGAAAGAGAGAGAGAAATCAAGAAGTAGACTCTTAACTATAGAGAATAAACTGATGGTTACCAGTGGGGTAGGGGGAGGGGTGGGAGAAATAGGGGATGGGTATTAAATGCTACACTTATTATGATGAAAGAAATACAGTACAATACAATATGAAAAAAATATTATGTCTTTTTACTTTCTATTTCTGTTAAGGTATTAGTTTGTATGTCAGTTTGCTTCTGTAGTCCTTCCCATTTGATATTACTTTGATTTTTTTCCTTCTGATTCCAATTCTTTCTTGACTTTAATCACCTCATTTCTGAGCTTATCTAATTCTGATATAAGACATTGGGGCGCCTGGGTGGCCTAGTCGGTTGAGCGTCCAACTTCGGCTCAGGTCATGATCTCATGGTTAGTGGGTTTGAGCCCTGTGTCAGGCTGTGCTGACAGCTAGCTCAGAGCCTGGAGCCTGTTTCAGATTTTGTGTCTCCCTCTCTCTCTCCTCCTCCCCCATTCATGCTGTGTTTCTCTCTGTCTCAATAATAATAAACATTTAAAAAAATTTTTTAAAGACATTAAAAATTTTTTTAATGCTTAATTTTGACAGAGAGAGAGAGACAGAGTGCAAGTGGGGGAGGGGCAGAGAGAGAGGGAGACAGAATCCAAAGCAGGCTCCAGGCTCTGAGCTGTCAGCACAGAGCCCAATGCAGGGCTTAAACCCACGAACCATGAGAAAATGGCCTGAGCCGAAGCTGGAGACAACTGACTGAGCCACCCAGGCGCCCCAAGACATTTCTTCAGTGTTTTACTTCATTCTGATAAAACATATTCTATTTTTGGTCTTTTTTTTTTTTTTTTTTTTTTGAGCATACCTTTTTGGCATGACTTCATAATCTGTAGGGATATTTTTCCATTTTTCTTATAATGTTTTTACATGGATTTAAAAATGACACTTTTTGTTGCTCACTGTTATGCAAATTAAAAATTCTAACACTGCTGGAAAGAGCCTGGATTTAAGGTAGCTTCTCTAATTTCACAGAGCTTCCTCCTCCGTTCTTTTTGTGAAAAACAAACGAAATGAAATGAAACGAGCCGTTGCAGCTCCCTCTCTCAGATCTGCTGGTTCTGTTCCCTCCACCGCTTTTGCTCTGGGGCTCCTCTTCCCACGTCTCTTTTATCGTATTTTGTTCTATTTTGAGCCCACCCCAGCAGCTTTTCCTTGGAGAGGATAGTGCCCAGGAAGGGAGCCTGGAGTGGGCATTTCAAACACTCAGGGGGCTGGCGTGCTTCAGGCCCCTACGTTCCTCCCCCAGTGAAATGCTCTTCTCAGACTGGTCTCCTGAGCCTTCCGGTGAATAACTGACTGTTGACTATTTTGTGGCTCTCCTGTGCCTCACCCTGTGGTGGCAGCTTTCAGCCCTAAGTTTTTTTCTAACCCGTTTATGTTCCATGCCCAGTGTGGGGCTTGAACTCACGACCCTTAGATCAAGAGTCACATGCTCTACCGACTGAGCCAGCCAGTAATCTCTACACCCAATGTGGGACTCAAACTCAGCACCCTGAGATCAAGAATCCCATGCTCATCTGACAGAGTCAACTGGGCGCCCTGCAAATCACAAGCTCTGATCAAATTATTAATTACTGTCTTTGGCCATGTGCATCATTTTTCCTCCCCTTTTGGGCTTTTTTACAATTAAAATTTAATACTTTCATGCTCAAAAAAAAAAAAAAAAGGGCAGGTCCCGTTCCTTTCCTCTGCAGAGATGCTGATACCAGGCAAGTCTTGTGGCTTTGGGTGATTGGTTTTTGTCCACGTTTTCTTTTTTTTTTTTAAGTTTATTTATTTTTGAGAGAGAGTGAGAGAGAGCAAGCAGGGGAGGGGCAGAGAGCAAGGGAGTCCCAGGATCCAAAGCAGGCTCCAGGCTGACAGCAGAGAACCTGACGCTTAACCCCCTGAGCCACCCAGGCGCCTCAGTTTCTGTCCACTTCTACTTTGGTGTTTGTGAGGATACCCTGTCACCTAGCTTTGAGCGAAACACTGGGCAAAGGTTTTTAGTTTTCATTCTAGTCTCTCCATCAGTTGTGACATGAAGATTCGGAAAGGTCCCAAAACAATGCTGTCACCATCTTTCCAGAGCGCTCCTTCTGAAACACGTCAGATCATGTTACTTCTCAAAAGGGCTGAACAACTCCCTATTTCACTCCAAGTAAAAGTCCAAGTCTGCGACGGCATATGAGGCCCTAGGGCCTCTCTGGTACTCACTCCTCAGACCCTTTCTTATGCTCTTCCCCTGTCTGCTCTCTCTGCTCTGACACCACTGGCTTCACGCTGTTCCTTGAACATGCCACACCTCTTCCCATCATTTGCCTTTGCTCTACAAGTTTCCTTTACCTCGATTACCCTTCCCTCAGATAGGAACTACGTTAACCACTTCCTTCAAGTGTTTAAAATCTCTTTCTCGATGACATTTGGTCTGACCACCATGTCTGTCTGATACGGCAACCTCCCCACTAGCACCACGATCCCTTTCCTCTGCTCTGTAGTTTCTTCTCTCCGTAGTATTCAGCATCTCCTAACTTCAAACAGTTCACTAGTTTACTATGCTTATTGTGAATTATCTATCTTCACCTTGCTAGCATATAAAATCCATGAAAGCAGGAACGTTTAAGTCTGGTTTGTTCTTTTATGTATATCGAGTGCCCGTAACAATGTCTGGCAGACTTGGCTGCTTAATAAATGCATGAATGAATAAATAAATGAGGCAGCCAGAGGTGCAGTTTGCTCGGACGCAGCCACTGGAGAGCAACTGGGGTGCCAGGTCACCACCTCCATCAGCCTCCTGCCTCCAGAGGGGCCGGGGTCTGTAAACCTATGTGTCTGAATGAGTACTGAGCACAGTCAGGCAGTTTGCCCTTGAGCCTCATGGATTATCAGAAGGCAAGCAGTGTCAGAAACATTCTTTCTAGGACTTCTGAGTTCAACCCAAGCCAGAAATAGCACCCCAGCCATGTGCCTTCTAGCATTTCAGCACATCTGCTCCCTATCCCACTGGAAAAGTAGAGAAGCCTGGAGGGCAAAAAAAAAAAAGAGAGAGAGAGACAGAGAGAGAGAGAGAGACAGAGAGACAGCTTCAGCCCCTGGCAAAGGGGCTCACAAGTAGGGAAGACGTTGAGAATGCGTGAGAGTTGTCCCTGCCCCTGGGCGCCAGCCAGCCCCAGCTGTATGCTGGGATGTGCTGAAAGTCTGTAACCTGAGTCAGTTGCGTCCCTGTCCCTTTGGATGGAACTGGGGACTATTATTTACTTGGTGTTCTCAACTTAGTCTCAGGGCACAGACGTCACATCGCCCATCTTTTAGCCCTTCCAGCATAAGTAACAAACTGAGGACTGACTCAAGCAAGCGTCAGGCTCAACGGTCTTACTCTCTAAGCAAACCCAAGTGGGTCTCAGGCAAGCAGTACCTCTCTCCTTCCCTAAGAAGAAGGAAGCCTAAAATGGAGGCCTTTTTAACAGGGATGCCCTGCAGCAAACAGTCTCTCTGCAACTCAAATTAGTCTTGGAAAATGCATCCTGAGCGTAGATGGCTGAAGGATCATTGCCCAATCAGGAGAATGCAAGCCTATTGCCAGGGCCAAGAAAACAGATAAAAGGTCAAAACTGAGGCCTTTTCCAGCCCAAGCTTAGGATCCTAGCTCTTTCCTTCGGTTCCTTTTTTATTCTGCTGGAAACTGCCAGCACAGCAGCCAAGATAAGCTTCCATACTCTCCCCACATGTCAGGGAGAATTGTGTCAGTCCCTCCCCTGAGCCTTCACCGCCTTGTCTCCAGGGCAGTACGAGCAGCTCTTGAAGCTCTCTTCGCTTCTTTTGTTCCCTCATTCCCAGTTAGCGGATACATGGTGCTTAACCAGTAAAACTCAGTGAGCTCCACTGCTATCAGCTAAGAGCAAGCCACAAATTACAGGAGCCAGAAATTCACATCATCTCTCAAGTTTTCCTGAGTTTCCCTTGAACTCGGACCAAATATTCAGTAGTTCCGTCCAGCCCCACCAGCCACCAGGGTCCCCAGCCCAGTTGAGAAAGATACTACTGTGCATCAGACCTAGTACACATGATATCTTATTTATTCCGTGTAAGCCCCTTAAGATAAATACCCTTGTGCCCATTCTATACATGAGAACACTGAGTTCAGTGGTTTATGCAAGGTCATGCCACTTGGGAAAGGCCCCATCAACTTTTACTGCCTTATGAGGTCTTCCAGTCAGCCTGTACAGATGTGTTCTCTGTGTTTAAATGTGTCAGGGACAATCACCTCCAGGTTTCTGAAATACTATGGAAATAGAACTTCCAAACAGGGAGAGCACGCATCCTGGTTTCCCCAGGACAGTTCTGATATCCTTGTGTATTATTAACAGGGATCTCTTTTCAAAACCGTCTTGCTTTGGACAGTAAGGTACCTAGTCCTCCTATCCCAGATCCAAGATAAACCAGGAGCAAAGGCGTAGGAAAACCAAACAACAACAACAACAACAACAGCAACAAAAAACCCAACAACTGGTTCACGAGGTCACTGAGCAATAGGAGTAGAAAGGCCTCATTAGGGCTTTAATATTCTTGGGGTCTGCCCCACCTCAGCTTCTCTTGCTGGCTTTGCTTCAGATGTTCCTTTCCAAACTGCCCATACTTCTCCTGACACAATGCCAGAAGGTTCTCAGCACCCCAGATGACCCTTCCAGTGGATCCCTGCATTACTGAAAACAAACTAAGTCTCTGTGCAGGTGACCCATGTCTTGTCTCTGTGCAGACATTTAATGGAAAACAAGGCATTGAATCACAAACGAAATACACAAAATATGGCTTATCAGAGGTAAAAAAGATAAAGAGTACTTGAGATATGTCACTACTAAGAAATATTATCAATCAAGGTCACCATCTGGAAAGAGGAATTAAATTCATTCATTAGCCTTCTGCTTCTATTTCGATTCCCAAACCTTGTTTAAACTAGTAAGTTAGAACTTCCTGGCTCTGGCATAGCAAATGAAAACAAATCATAAGTTAGTCTAATTGTTCTTCTTGGTTAGATATTAGCTAGTAGATCATGAGGTCTTGCCTTCTTTTCCTTTTTTTTTTTTTAAATATTTTTATTTATTTCTAGGAGACAGAGAGAGAGACAGCGTGAGCAGGGGAGGGTCAGAGGGAGAGGGAGACACAGACTCTGAAGTAGGCTCCAGGCTCTGAGCTGGCAATCAGCACAGAGCCCGACGCGGGGCTCGAACCCACGAACCCCGAGATCATGACCTAAGCGAAAGTCGGACGCTTAACCGACTAAGCCACCCAGGCGCCCCTTGCCTTCTTTTCCATTTTTCCTCTTTTTGCCCCAAGTTTGAAGCAGCCGTTGTCAAGGCGGGGAGATCACTCCCCAGGGGACATTTGGCAATGTCTGGAGATAATTTGATTGTCAAAATGGAGGTGGGGGAACAAAGTGCTATGGCACCTAGTAGGTAGGGACCAGGGGTGTTGCTAAACATCCTGCAAAGCACAGGATAAAACCCTGAAGGGAAAAAAAAAAAAAAAAGATCCAGCGCAATATGTCAATGGTGCTGAGACTCAGAAACTCTGGACCAAATCCGAGTAAGCTGAGAACGACCTTGTAAAGAAAAAAGAGAAGATGGGATTCAGAAAATGTGTAGCTTTCTTAATCATGATAATGCGAGAAGAGAATTAGGCAGGTACTTAAAACCAAAGCTCTCACAGCGTTTCAAGAGAGAACAGAAAAAGGGCTGCTTTTGGCTTCCCAGACTGGAGACCCCACGGCTGCTACTCCAGCCCTTCAGTGATTGTAATTTATGAGCTCTAAACTGAGTGATCAAGGATTTCCTTTTCTGATTAGTGAATTTATTTACATGAAAATTTTAAGCAGTAAAAAAATTATATCGCATATATATGTATGTGTGTGTCTATATCTATGCACACACACATATATGGCAATTCCCTTTTATTAAAAAGAATTATCCTATGGAAACAACTTCAATATCCAACAATGGAACGCTACTAAAATTCATTAGGGCACATATCTTTATATCAGTGTCTCTGTGTATCCATTACAGATAGTAAAGAAGAACAAAAATGGAAAGATGACATGTTGTAAGGGATTTGCTTAAAATCCCACAACAGGGGCGCCTGGGTGGCTTAGTCGGTTAAGTGTCCAACTTCGGCTCAGGTCATGATCTCATGGTTTGTGAGTTTGAGCCCCGCATCAGGCTCTGTGCTGGCAGCTCAGAGCCTGGAGCCTGCTTCAGATTCTGTGTCTGCCTCCCTTTCTGCCCCTCCCCTGCTCATGCTCTCTCTGTCTCTCTCCCAAAGATAAATAAACTAAAAAAAAAAAAAAATTTTTTTAATCCCACAACAAATATGTTTAAAGTAGAAGAGTAGACTTAAAAGTTGGCAAATTATCAATTGCTGAAGCTGGGTGGAGGTTATATGAGAGGTTAAATTTTCTATACATTAAATATTAAATCTCCACAATAGAAAAAGTCAAAAATAATCATTAGGAAGCACTCTGTGTTCTTGGATGGAAATTTCTGGAAGATATAATGTGAATGGAAAGAAGTGAGGAACAGTGTGGGAGGGGGCACAGCGGGGAAATATTAAAAACATTTTTTAACATGTTTCAGGAGTTAAGAAATTACAGAACAACACCCAAGAAATTAATTAAAGTGGTTAGCTGGGGCATGGATAGAAGGGTCGGAAACTGGAAAGACAGGGAATAAGGATGTGAGCAAGACTTTTCAATGTGTACCTTTTTGTACTTTTGAATTTTTCAGCCATGTGAATGTATTCCATATTTAAAGACTTAAAAAATATGAAATGCAAGTTCATCAGATAAAAACTAATCTGTTCTAAGAAATGGAGGACACATTGCTGCCACACATTCTAGCCTTGAAAAGAACACATACTACTTTCACAAATATTATTTTATTTATCTTCACAAAAACCCTGAGAAATTAAAAATGAGCACAGTGGAGTGAGGAACCAGCCTGATACAGGCTGGACACATCATGTGAAAATGGGAATTATGTTTGTTCTCCCTGGTTTTGGGAAGTAGAAAAGAACCAAAATGGAACATTAGAGAGAGAAGGAGAGAGAGCTCATTAGACTCAATAGAAAGAATTTTCTAACACAGAAAATAGTCTAGGGGCACCTAGGTGGCTCAGTCGGTTAACTGTCCGACTCTTGGTTTCAGCTGAGGTCATGACCTCACGATCCGAGGGTTTGATCCCTATATTGGGCCCTGTGCTGACAACTCAGACCCTGCTTGGCATTTTTCTCTCTCCCTCTCTCCCTGACCTCCCCCTGCTTGTTTGTGCTATAAATAAATAAATAAATAAGTAAATAGTCTAAAGAGGCCTCAGGAGGGGCGCCTGGGTGGCTCAGTCGGTTAAGCAACCGACTTCGGCTCAGGTCATGATTTCACAGTTCGTGGGTTCGAGCCCTGCGTCGGGCTCTGTGCTGACAGCCAGCTCAGAGCCTGGAGCCTGTTTCAGATTCTGAGTCTCCCTCTCTCTCTGAACCTCCCCTGCTCACACTGTGTCTCTCTCTCTCTCTCTCTCAGAAATAAATAAAATATTAAATAAATAAATAAATAAGCCTCAGGATACATAAAATTCCCTGTATAACCTCCATACAAAATCTTGGTGGAGCACGCAATTTAACAAAGTTGATTGGGCTTAGACTGTGCTAGGCCCAAAGGTAGACCTGAGCTGAAGATGGAAAAAACACATTCTTGGATCTGAGTATCTCTGTCGGGGAGTAAGAGTCACCTGGCAGTATCTTTAAAGATCTAAAATGCCCACATCCTAAAACCCAGAAATTTCATTTTATAATATCCACATGTGCAAAACAATTGCATGTATAACTTGCATCATTGTTTCAGAATAGCCTGAGATGGAAATGACCTATGTGTCAATTAATAAGGGATTGGCTAGATAAAGCACAGTATTATATATCCATATTAGGAAATACCACAAACTAGTTTGGAAAATAAAAGACAACTTTGGAGAAGCTACATCTAATAAAAGAATAGATTGCCAAGATATTAAAAAAAAAACCCAAAAACAAAAGAAAATGAAAGGCAGTTGAAGGATCATCCATATCATATGATACAAATGACATTTTTTAAAAAAGCTCCATGTTTTTCATGGTTACACATGCATATATGAAATGTATAAGACAAGGTGTGAAGGAGAAACAAAAAGTGTATCAGTGTTCATTTCCGGGGATTAGGAAAAGGGATGGTGAAGAGATGGGATTGTCAAAGGGGCCTTTAGCCTTCTCTGGAGTATTTTTAAATTTTACAAAGCAAGTGAATTTAGGATCACTTGTTTACTTAAAATAGTTGCTCTCATACTTAAGAGCAGAGAAGAGGAGAAGGCAGCATCTTTGTTCGGCACACTCATAATCTTTTAAATGATGCATTAAAATATAATTCAATATGATCTGTAAGTAGGAACAATTATTACCACTATCTTGGAGGTATGATAACTGAGGCCCTGAGTGACTTGACCAAGCTCATAACGCTAGTGAGTACAGAACAGGGATTTGAACACATGTTTCTGACTCCACAGAGTCTAGACTCTTAACCTCCACGCTGTCTTGCCCAAGTGGAGAGAGACCATAGATGATCTAAGGTGGTAGAACCGGAGAGGTTTGTGAACTTGAATGGGGGTGCTTAGGGAGAGAGTACAGTTATGGTGGACAGGGCTACCATCACAGATAGCCTTTTCCCCTTTCTTTTTCACGAAAAGAACCCTGACTTGGTGCTAGGGGTCAACACTCATTTAAAACTCTCACAGCCGCCTTTGCACAGAGGGGAGCCGAGTGACTTGGTGCTGGTGGGTGGGATGCAGGCAGAAGTTGTTTGCAAGGGGACCTATTAAAGGGGCCAGTGCAGGTGATAAGTACCACTTTGGCCTTTTGCCCGTCACTCTTTCTTCCTTATATTTTCTCTCCAGAAATAATTCTGGAGATGTAAAAGCCATCTAAAAGGAGTTTGCTACATTAATTATATCCTGGTGCTGCTGCATAGCCTAGCGAGCTACCTCTGACTTGTGCGGGAAAAATAAACCTCTTTTTGATTAAGTCCACAGTCAGTTTCCATGCTGACACATGTAGTCTAATGAACACATGGGGGCCTAGACAGGCTCACTGCGGGGAAAGAACAGGATGCCCGAAAGGTCTTAGCCTCACCTGGTTCTGAAAATGGAAAAAATTTGCTGCTGCCCTCCCAGTTCCCTTGGGACCACCAGGCACCGGGCATGTGCCAGCCCCAGCCGGTCAGCAGACAGAGCCACAGATCACAAAGACACAGGGAAATGTGGAATGGAGCCAGAGGCTCCTTGGGGCTTCAGATCCTCCTCAGCAAAAACCTAGGGCGGAAGGAGAGTTGGCTAGTGTTGGGTATCTGCAACTTGACTCCGTGTTTAGGGCTATAGATCCCAGTCTGCTTATAGCAGCAGCAAGCGCCCACAGGGGTGAGGGTGGAGCTTTGGCAGCTGTTTGTTTTGAACCTGCCCGGGCAGCTTCCAGAACATTTGTTTCAAAAGCAGGCAAGGGAGGGGGGCGTTTTGGGGAGTGGAAAAAGGATCTGAGGAGCAGGGAAAAGGAGAAAGGCACACGCTCTCTAGTGAGGTAGGGAGATCTAACTCTCCAGAGGTTCTGTTTCTCAAGACAGTTCCCTGAGCCCCACCACCCCCAAAGGCTGGCCTCTTCCAAGGCTCAGCTCAGTACTAGAGGCTGTTTGAAAGTCAAAAAAGAAGATGGGGAAAGAGCAGGAGACAGGAGTGTCAGTCACTGACGCTAAAGGGGAGGAGCCTTTTGAGAAAGAGTCAGCTGGGTCCCACTCCTTAGCCAGGGGAGGATGGGGATGTGGCCATCTGGCCTGGCAATGTCGGTGGCTGGGGTTGACCATCCTGCCTTAACGTGGGTCAGTGAAGGAACAAATATGGCAGTAGCTCACCAGCATGGTGGAAAGGAGGAAGGAAGCGCTGTCTAGGCAAAAGAAGTAGCTGGTAGGACTTGAAGGGGCAAACTTAGAGGGGATTTTAGATTGGGGCAACTTCCAGCCATGCCCCGTCTGCCACTCGCCTCCCATGGTGCCTGCTCTTCCTTTTTTGCTGTAGGGTCCTTCAGTCTTTTTTTGCTTTTAGGATATCCCGGAGAGTTTGAACTTCAGCTAGCAGATCTTAAAACTTTTCTAATATCCAAAGACATAAAGTTATCACCGTATGCCTAGTGATGAGGGCACTGTGATCATTGAAATGACCTTTTATTAAATGACATTTTTATGTAAATGATCATTTAAATCATTTAAATGACTCTACACGGAACCAGCCCTTGATAGAAACTTGAGAGTATTTTCCAATGCCTAAAAAGCGGTCAGAAGCCTAGAGCTTCAAAGGTAGAAAGGAATCTGGATCGCCTAACCCAACCCTCTTACTTTATCAATGTCACCCCAGCTAGTTTGGGGATTATAAAAGCAAACATAGAGCACATATAGTACCTCCTCACTTCTACATCCGTTCATTCATTTGAGTTTTATGTCAGTCCTCTTTAGACTGTCCTCAGATAGTCTGACAGGCAAAGTCATTCACATGAGGTCACACATAGTCAGGGGCAGAGCTGGGATTTGAACCCACACAATCTGGCTCCTGGAGTCTGTGCTCTTAACCACTTCTTTCTATTCCTTTGGGTCTCTAAGCAGCCTTTTCTCCACTCTCCTGAGCTACTTCCACTGTGCCTCAGTCTTATCATGCTCTCCCACTCCCCTACCCCATCGCCTCCTTTCAATGTCAACAGAAGTCCTCACCTTGTTCCCAGCCTCTGATGGAGGCAGGTAAGAAGGATGGTTTTCTCTGGTGTGAAAACAATGGTAAAAGAAGAATAAAAGGGACTTGGCTACCATGGCGACCAGGAAGGGGCTGAGGCAGAAGCCAAAGAGGCTCAGGCCCTACAGCCCCTCCTGAGTATAAGGGGTGAACTGGCCTTCCTTTGGAGCAGGAAGTGGTAGTGTAGAGCCTGGAGACTTGGTGAGGTGGGGAAGATGACCCCCAGGAAATGGTATGCAAAATCCTGATCGTGTGCATTTTTTAACATCCCTCCGCCTCTGATACAAAGGCTGATCTACAATGAACAAGACTATTGGTGTTGCTCTCTCCCACATCTCCTGAGATCCCAGGAAAGACAGCCATGATACAGAGGCAAGAGCACTGGGGATGGAGTTAGGAAACTAGAGTTCAAATCCTGACTGCCTCTTAACTAGCTTTGCGGCCTTAAGCAGATCCCATTGCTTCCTGGAGCTTCAGCTTCTTTCTCTCTCGTGTAAGAATAACCTTCCTCTCCCATAGCTGTGAGAATCAGATGAAAACTAGCTGCAAGCGAGTGCTTGCCTAGCTCAAGACAGGTAGCCTTTGCAGACTGCCAAATGTGGGGAGACATTCAGCCTTAGTCTCAGGGAAGACCCCAGCTTGGCAGGACTCTCAGATGAAGGGTCTTAGTGGCAGAATCTGTTAGAAAGAGAGCCTTGGGCTATTTGATTTAAAGCTGGATTTGCATAGCAAGCAAGGGGTTGTTTTTTGAAGTGAATTTTAATTCAAAATTCTGTTTTGTCCTAGCATAAACCTCCCCATTAGGAAACGAATGTTAAATGTTTTCATTATAAAGTAATGCATTTTCATGATTCAACACTTACAAAGACTAGGAAAATCACCTTTTGCTCCTCCATTTAATTTTAACATCGAATATATTTTTCCAGGTTTCTTAAAGCACACTTTTCATTTTGACTTTGGTAAGATGTTGATAAAAACTATCTAATTGGATTTTGTTTGCTCTTGGGCCAAAACTGTAAATACAGATTGAGAGAGGAGTGAGATAGAGACCAAGACAGGGAGAGAGAGAGAGGGAAGGAGGAAGACCGAGAAGAGGGAGGGGGATTTATTTTAAGGAATTGGCTCACCCTGTTGTGGAGGCTTGGCGGGTTCAAAATCTGGTAAGGTCAGCCTGCAGGCTGGAGATTCAGGAAGAGTCAGTTCCAGTCAAAGCAGAATTCCTTCTTGCTCAGAAAAAGTCAGCCTTTGTTCCATTAAAGGCCATTAATAGACTGGATGAGGCCAACCCACATTTTTTAAAATGTTTATTTATTTATTTATTTGGAGACAGAGAAAAAGTGCACACATATGCACGGGCAGGAATGGGGGAGGGAGCAGAGACAGAGGGAGAAAGAATCCCAAGCAGGTTCTGTATTGTCAGCCCAGAGCCTAATGTGCCTAGATCTCCTGATCTCCCAGGTGTCCCGTGAGCCTATAAAGGCCAACCCACATTTTTAACGGTAGACTTTACCCAAAGTCTACCAATTTAAATGTTAACTTGATTCACAATTATCTTCAGTGAAAACATCCAGGATAATATTTGACCAAATATCTAGGCATCATGGTTCAGCCTCATTGATACATAAAATTAACACTTTGTAAAATAAAAGCTTTTTATAAATAAAAGCTAGAAGGGTCAAATGAACCTCTATAAGTTGTTTTTCATACCATAATGGTCTTTGTGCAAAGCTTTGCGGAAACCATGTCAAGCATTCATCCTTGAGCAAGTTCAGCTTAATTCCAGGAGTTTTCTAGTAGGTAATGGCAGTGGTGCTGTGAGTGGAATGGGTTTACTCTCTAGAGTTAGCAAGCACACCTGCTTTTGTTTAGATTATATGATGGGCATGGGAGCAAGTAGATCTGATGGGAATGTGGTGGGGGTGGTTAAATCACATGACTTCCCTTGGGAGGGGCACCAAGCATGAAGGAGCCACGTGGGACAATGACCTCCTGACAGTGCCTCTTAAGGAAATAATGAAATGTTCTTGTCTGTTTCTCTAGATCATGGCCTCTGTCCTCCAGAAAGTCGGCCAGCTCAACCCTGCGGCTTTGACAAAGCTCCATCATCCTCAGGAGAGGGCTTAAGGCAGCCAAGGCAACAGTGGAGAAAGGAAATTAAAACTCTGGCAACAGTGGAGAAAGACTTCAG
The DNA here is from genome assembly GCF_003009895.1 of Hyaena hyaena. Lineage (NCBI taxonomy): Eukaryota > Metazoa > Chordata > Mammalia > Carnivora > Hyaenidae > Hyaena > Hyaena hyaena. The sequence goes on from NW_024080966.1 coordinate 1,842,554, forward strand.
GCCAAGGAGGGGATGGGAGTTGGAGCCCCGAGCTCTGCTATTTCTAACTTCTCAGAGATTACCAGTCTGGATGGCAGGCATCTCTATCAAGAGAAATTTGGAGAGCATGAGAGCCAGTAGGTCATATGGGTCTGAGGACGGTATGGCCCCACCCCTGCCCCACCTCCCAACACAGCCCCAGCAACCTTCGTCATCAGCAACCTTAGTCATCCCCAGCCTAAGATAGAGATGTTCTGGAGCCTTAACAGGAAAGGTCAGTTGATTTAAATAGCCATGGCATCTACAGCAACCTTCCTGGCCTAAGAAAGGAAACCCAAGCCACGAGAGATGATGGCTCTACCTATGACGGGGGACAGAAGGTGGGCCTGACAAGAATTTGTTAGCCATTTACCGTGTTCCCTACTAGCGTGCTCTGGCACGTCCACATAGTGGCCTTGCTTAATCCCAAGGGCTGTACATCATTATAACCATGTTGTGGGTGATGAAAATTCTCAGTACAATTAAGTGACTTGCCGGAAGATAATAGGATTAGACATCTCTCCTTCACTGACCAAGTGTTGTAGACTTAATGCCATGGGGCTAAAAAGCGTAGACTTTTCCTCAAAAGATCATAAATGCATATTTTTTTTAAACTGTAAACTGTGGGGAAAAACAAACACAAACAGTTCTTACCTAGCCCCATCTCTAGTTAAGTCACTACCATCAGTATTTTACATTTTTCCAGGAACAGTCTATGAATATAAGTGTATAAGTTTGTGTGTCTATGCATGTGTATGTTACATGCACACACATTACACACACAAATGGTAGAATACGGTATACTCTTTTGCACCTTGCTTTTTCACTTAACAATATAGCTCCAATTTCCCTATCGGTACAAATAGACTTTATTCATTTTTGTGAACAACTGCATAATATATATGGATGCATCATATTTATCAATTAGTTCCAATAGTTTGCTAATATAAACGATGTGGCAATGATCTTTCCTGTACACGTCTTTATGCACCTATGCAAGCATATACATTCCTAGAAAGAAAGTGTTGGGTGTCAAAAGGATATGTGCATTGGAGGGACACCTCGGTACCTCAGGTAGTTAAGCGTCCGACTTCTGCTCAGGTCATGATCTCAGAGTTCGTGAGTTGGAGCCTCGCATTGGCCTCTGTGCCAATAGCCCAGAGCCTAGAGCCTGCTTTAGATTCTGTGTCTTCCTCTCTCTCTGTCCCTCCCCGGTTTGTACTCTGTCTCTCAAAAATAAAAAAAATAAAAAAGACGAGTAAACAGACTGAGCCCCAGGAAACCGTGGAATTAGACTGCCTGGGATCAGGTCCTAACTCAGCTTCTTACTAGTGTGTGGCCCTTGGCAAATCACTTAATCTTTAAGGACTTCTCTGTAAAATGGGACTAGTAAAATAGTAAGGCCACTGCAAAGGGTTGTTGCACAGTTAAATGAGTCAACAGCCCCTGACGTGTAGTAATTACCAAGGCAGAGAGCAGGAAATCTTTACAGATAAAGTCTTTTATGATATAGATTTTTGTAGCATTTATAATCTTTTAAAGCGGATGCTCAAAAGGTAGAAGAAGAATACAGATAAGTGACTCAGGTCCATAAGAACTCATCTATTCATTCAGAAAGATTTATTGAGTATTTTCCCGGAACTTAGATAGACTTTAGGAGCAGGTGCCAAAGATAGGGTAGAGGGCTCTGAATTTATTTGAAGGGACGTTTTGTGGGTGTGAATTCAGAACCCTCTACCCTAACTTTGGCACCTGGTTCTGCTGTCTCCCCACGTTCCTGGAAGCGGACTATTACCTTCTGAAATACAGCAAAGGAAAAACGCCTACATCTCCAGGCCCCTTTGGAGCTTCCTCTCTCCCCAAACCCCTGACTCATGTGCTAAGCATGGCATGGTGATGGAGGCTGAGTGAATGGTGACAATGTCACACCTGTTTTTTTTCCCGCAGGAACACTCAGTGTTGCACCATGCCAGGCTGTTACGGACCCAAGAGAGGCACCAGTGGGCCCCAGGGTGACGCCTGCAGGCAGCTGGCACTCAGTGATCCTCTGCAGATAGTGAACCGAAGGAGGCCTCTTGGACAGCTAAAATAGGAGGGGGGCGGGGAGAAGAATTTTCAGGTAGTGTATGCTGTCAGTGGAGACCAAGAACCTATGAATAAGCAGTAGAAATTAAATGGTCTCGCTCTGTCTCCTCCCTGCCCATTTGTTCTCTCTCTCGTCTCTTTCTTTCTTCTTGCTCTTTCTTCATTCTCCCTCCATTTCTTTCTTCTTCTCCTCCCCTTCTGTTGTGACCTCTAAGCTGGCTCGGTGTCACTGTTCCAGATCTTACATAATATGGCTTATGAAAGCAAAATAACCCTGCCGCCTGCCGTGCCAGGCTGGGTGAAGCCCAGAGTGGAAGGAAAACACCTGGTGCTCTTGGACTTTCTTGGACTGTTGGCAAGGAGGATGGGCAGCAGAGGGCTCGTGGGTCCCGAGTGCACCAGACACCTGAGTCTCTTCGAAGATGAACTCAGTCAGGTCTTGGAGTTTCCCAATCTGTTCAAAGGCAGAGAAAGAACAAATCAGAGACAAGGGAGGGTGGGGGCGGACTGTGTGTTGGTAGAGACCCAATCGTTAAATAATGTGAAGATTGGGGCAAGAGTCTTCCATCCTTCCCCCCCTGTGTGACTGTCTCTGGAATTCTTAGCCTCTCTCCCCAAAACTGCACAATCCACATCAGTTTAGTGGCTCCTGGAAGTGGTTCTTGGTTTTTCAATAGTTGTGTAGACAAAGGGGCAGGGTCATACAGATATTTTGAAGCTTCCCGAAGTGACTTATGTTAGCCTTGTCGCCTGGGGGATGTCCCCTGGCTCCCACATCCTAATTACTGAGGCAGAAAATTTAATTGAGCCCCCTTAGGCTCCCTCCCGGAATGCTATGCCAAGAATATAGAAGTCTTTTGGGGTATCTGAGTTCTTTTGGGGTTCTTTCTGCTGAGCATTTACTTTTCTTAAGTATCAGAAGAAGGGACATTTGTTTGTTTGTTTGTTTGTTTGTCTTTTAAGATTAGAGAAAGATTAGCCTGAGGTTAAGAGGGAATCAATCACACTCTATGTATATATCTTCTCCTAACACTTTAATCCAGGTGAAATGTGGTTACAAAGACTCTCAAGGTCATCCTTGATGGGAAGAAGATGTCTCACAGAGTAGCCTGCAGGCATGGGCTCAAGGTGGGTCTAACATGAATGCGCAGGTTGCAAGAGGTTTTGGAAGGCCTGTGGGGGTCTAGTCTAGCTATTACTTTATATGCATAAACACACACTTTTGGCCTTTTTTTGGTCCCTGTAAACATGGTGTCTTTCTTTCTGCTCCAGTCTCCCTGAATGGCTCCCAAAGGACCCTCCTGTTGTTTGGGATGGAGAAAGGGAGAGGAGTAATCACCATTATCCCTCACATACAATGAAGTACAGAAATTGTACTGGAAATCCTTAATTCCACTCTCTGAAAAACAAGAGAGTATAATTAGAACAAGAGTCAAAGGAAGGAAACCGGAAACCTTAAATAAAAGACTTTCTCCCTAGGATAATACTTTAATCTTTACTAGTGTGTCAGGGTCAAAGCTGCCCATTGTGGTGAATTTTAAAGTTTACCCACAACTTCTTTGGTACTCATCTCCTCAAGAGGTGTAGCTTTTCCTTCCTCTAGGAATTTAGTGACTCACTTCTAGCTGAATTTAGTGACTCAGTTCTAGCATACAGAGTATGGCAAAAGTGATGGGCTATCACTTCTAAGATTAGGTTATTAAAAAACTGTGACTTCCACATTCTCTGTCTCTCTCTCTCTCCCTCCCTCCTCTTTACCTCTCTTTGATTTTCTTCCTTGGCTCACTCACTTACTCTGGGGAAAGACATGTCATGAGTAGCACTATGGAGAGGCTCATGTGGCAAAGAACTGAAGCCTCCTGCCAACAGTCATGTGAATGCTCTTGGAAACTAGTCCTTCAGTTCTAGTCAAATCTTCATGGGCTGCAGTCCTGACAGTTTGCAACCTCCAAAGAAACCGAGGCAGAACCACCTAGCTAAGTCACTCCCAGATTCCTGGCCCTAGGAAACTGAATGAAATCAGACATTTTCTGTTTTCAAAGAGCTGCTTTTTGGGGTAAATTGTTGTGCAACAATAATAGATAATACACTTATGATGCTTTCAAATGATATGCATGCCTCAGGGATGGAGAGCACTGGGCCGAGCCACCTAAGGAAGATTATTACCCAGCTTTAGGATGCCTGTACTTGAAGCTGGATCTTCGAACAAGGACATGATTCTCTCTAACCTGGAAGAAATGAGTTTAATCACTTATGGTTAAATATCCCTATTACTACTCATACTAAAATGTCACCTCATAATTTTACCCCCAAAGAAATGCTGTATTAAAATATGGCTTGCTCATTTCTTTCACACTTCTCTAACATATCTGACTTTCTGAATTCAGCTGAGAATCCTGATGGCAAATAAGTAATCATAAATTGGAAGAGCACTCTTAACCTCCGAGAAAGCAAATTTAAGACTGAACTGCTTCATTTCCATTTTGGACGTGATAGTTCACAGCATAGAATTCTAAATCTGGAAGGAATTTCATCCCTTACCAAGGGAAGAAAAGAACCTGGAAGACTCAGTTGCTTCCAGCATATAGCAGTTGGGATGATCACCCCAAAAGACCCTGCGTTTGGGATCAGGGAGAAGATATTTCTGGAATTAACTACAGGAGTGGAGCAGCTCATACACAAACCATTAACACCTAAGATTAATGCATGTGAATAAACTGCCCCACCCCTAACCCCCAGTCTTTTATCCACTTCCTTTAGCCAGTGATACTGGTGGTGACTTTTCTCTAACAACCTCATTCAACAAACATTTACTGAAGGCTTACTTTGCTAAATGCCTTAAGCGGGCTAGGTCATAATGTATTTCTGTGAAAATGTTCATAGGTTGGGGGTTCTGGATCCTAAGCCCACCTAGGAAAGAGTCTGGTGGTAGGTTCTTTGGGGAGGAGAATTCCAGTACATTCATTTTATGATCTCTTCTAAAGGAAGGCCTAGGGAAGTGGATTCTCCTGCTGTACTGTCTCTCTAAACTTTGTTCCTAATGAATCATAGATTCCTTCCCAGAGACAGTGTTTACTTCTTCCAAACAGAAACGAAAAAACAATCGTCTCTCCCTCTTACCAATAAAATACTGTACTTCTTTATATATAACATTATTTGAGTAGAGTTATCAAAACAGCTTGTAAAATTGTTTGAGGATAAGCTAGTATACATAGTGACAGAACTAAAAATCCCATATGGCTTGGTGATGCCCATGACATTCTTTTAGCTGTAAGAAGAGGAGGGCATAAGAAGATGAAGAGAAGAATGTCCATTCATTTGACTCCCTTGTCATGTGCTTGCACCAAAATACCAAAAATAGTGCCTATTTGGTGCCCATTTTATTAAATTTTGGAGCTATGTGAATGCGTCTTCCATTTTATGTCAGTATAATAGCAATATAATAGTTACAGGGGAGAAGTTCTTCTGAACTTGTATTGCAAGCCAGTGCAGAAAGGTTTCCAGGCAGAGTTTAGATCAGTGCGTGCCCCAAGGCCCTGTGGTGGAGGAACTGAGCAAACTGAGACACACTGGAATCTCAGGACTATGCAAGTAACTCAATCTGAAATCCATGAGAAAGTAGACAATTTTCTGCGGTCCTAGGCCTCCAGACAACAACCCATTAAATGATCATAGGAACCATGCAAACACTTCTCTGGTACGATGGGACTAGGACACCATTTCCTGACATCAGAGGGCTCCGGGCAGTGAATCAGAGGCAAATACTTCTAAACTGACAGTGCCTGAAAACTCGTTCCGTAAAGCAGAGGGCAGGGTGGAATTAGAAAGAGTTGGCCACAGAACCATGCTTTAAGACTTAGAGCTTCTAAGGCCTGACTTTCCATTAAATGTCACTGCTAGTGACAGCTTATCAGCCCCATGAATTCTATTGACTGTGGACTGCTTCATAAGTTCTGGTCTCCTTTGTAAAAGATTGCCATGTTGGGGAAAAGGTTCATGTGGAATACTTGTATCGTATGGGGCGCCTGGGTGGCTTAGTCGGTTAAGAGTCCGACTTTCGCTTAGGTCATGATCTCACGGTTCGTGGGTTCGAGCCCGTGTTGGGCTCTGTGCTGACAGCCAGCTCAGAGCCTGGAGCCTGTTTCAGTCTGTGACTCCCTCTCTCTCTGACCCTCCCCTGTTCACGCTGTCTCTCTCTATCCTAGAAATAAATAAAAATATTTATATATAAAAAAAAGAATACTTGTATCGTATATCCAATGTGTACATATATGCATGTCCAAATATGGTGTATGCCTATACTGTGCCTATGTGAATCCGAGCACATCTGCATGTTGTAAAACCAACTACGACATTTTTTTAAATGAGTGGTTGGTGATTGAGCTAAAGGCTATAAAATGGCAGGGCTCTAATCAGCTCAAATTTGTTTACAGTTGCAATTTACCTGAAGCCTTTGGAATTACATAATGAATTGCCACTTTATATTATTGTAACTCATAAAGCACCACAAGGCTCATGGCAGCCTGACTCCAGCCGGATTAACCAAGTCAGCAGTCATTAAGCTCAGTAAAACAGAATTTAACTTGAGTGCCATGGCCAGGGTCAAAACACAGCCAAACCACAAAGACCTCGTGGGTTTGATATCACCAATAGAGTTAAAAGGCTTAGAACTCACAAAACTGATACTTAAAAAATAATTCATTAAGCAAGTATTGCAGGCACCATGACAGGTCTGGAACATAGTCCAGAGAGAGAAGACCAGGATCACTGCTTTCCTGAAGTTTATAATTAAAAAGTCCTGTGGAGTGATAGGTTTTCTTTAGGACAGAAAGTTTCCTTCTAGACTTGATTTTGTTGGTGTTAAGGGCCGAGCAATAGTTGGAATTATCTGAGTGAAGCCTTTGGTGAGAGATTTGAAGCCTTGGTAACACGGGTATATTCTGGAACTTCTGTTCTCTCCTCGTGTGTGATTCCACCCAGGAGCACAGATCTGGTTTGTTAAATAGTGCCAACACGACCATCCAAGGAAATCCTTGTGATACTCCATTTGCTCCCTGACATTCCTCTATTAGCTTATGCAGCCATTTACCACCTACCTAGTAACTGGCAGGATGAAATTAAGGAAACATGTGTAAAATGGAGAACGCCTTTTGTGAACACTGGCCTCTGTCTCTTTAAGGCTGAAGGCTTGGCTGCCATTCTGTTTAATCTACCACAGATAACTTATCATGTAACCCAGTGTCTGTTAAATGAGCTATAAAAAAACACCTTAGAAATACAAGGGGATTGCACTGTGACCTGTGGGTCAAAGCTAATTCTAGGTGAGAGGGTAGAGAAGGAAATAAGCTTGTTTCCACCTAAGTTCTTGATCATACGAATTTAGAATTCCTTTTCATGTTATCTTTGCTAGGGAATTCTGCTCAGGCCATTGCCTCAATCTAGTGCTTGTGTTACATATAGCACCCTCCCAAACCCCCTGGACTGCAAGGGGTGAAGTGAAAGGAAGCCAATTTCATCTGGGAGGAGGAAAGTAGAGCTTCAATGGAAAGAACACTCCACAATTTATCAGCAAAACCAGGAAAATGCTGAGTGACAGAGGGCATTCCTAATAATCATGCTGAAGTAACCAGTACAAACTAAGACCATACTCAGCAAACCGCTAAGACCATCCTACTTTGAACTGTCAGGACCCAACCCTTCCTAGGGATAAAAAAAAAAAAAAAGTCTAGGATTGGCTAAAACTAGAGCAAAATATACACTTGCCCAAAAGAAACAGCCCTATCTCAGTTTGCTGGGACAGGCCTCCAAACTGATAAGAGGACATTACCTTTTGAAGACCGTAATTATTACCCACAATGCCTGGCACATCAAAGTGTTGGATGAATAGTGCTTTTTTGCTAGAGGTATGTACAAGTATGCACATGGCACTATTGAAAAGGGTGTTCCTACCTGGCATGGTGTGGAAATGAACGAAGAAACAAGGGCTGGACGGGAGAACTACCTTCCAAGTAAAGGAATGAAGAACGAGGTCATGGAGGGGTCACATGGGCACATGGAGCTTTTGGGAGAACCATAAACAGCTCATGGGGCAAGCGCAAGGTAAGACATATCCAAAGCATCTGGGCTGGCTGGGCTTCAGCCCAGCCAGCCTTGGGAGGTTTCAACCAGGGTAGCCAGAGGGTCAGTGCTTGCTATTAAGAGGAAGGGATAGTGAGAACCCTCGATAACACATTAATGACTTCAGGCTGCTATAAAATTAAGCCAGAGGGGTGCTTAAAACATGTTGTAGCATTACAAGTCAAAGCCAAGCTCTGGAGCACAGGGAGGAGAGAATTGGGTTTTATACCCCACTGCCAAACTCTAGGGCTAGGGTATTTCTTAATCCCAAGATTCTAAAAACCCAAAGTGCAGGGAAGAGCCAGTTGCCAACATGACTCAAGATAGATTTTTTAAAAATCCCTAGAACAGGTAAACCTGAGCTTACTCTGCCTCTTTAAAAAAAAAAAAAAAACCAAAACCCAAACCCCCAAATTCCCCTTAACTTTGGTAAGAAAGAAAAGAATGAAACAGCACAGGGGGGTTTAAAAGAATACACAAAGAATCAAGTCGGAAGAGATCTTATAAATGTTAGGTTGATTTATGAAAGCTGCTCTGGGCAGTTAACAGTTTGTTTACAGTGAGGAGTTATCTAACTCTGAACATACTGTACATGGCAATTAGAAGTCGTCATGACAAAAGAAAACCACAGCCGGCCCGCCGCAGCCAACATGGAAACAGCCAGAAACAGTAGGAAAAATGTAGGGGGGGAGGCGGGGTTTGCTTTTTATTACACAAAAGAAAAAATAACTCCTCAGGAACCTTCCCAAAGGAAAGGAGTAGCTCATACTCAGAGAATAGACAGCAGGATACAAAATTACAAGTGTTTTGACGCCAGGCCTCTCCCCGCCTCTCCTCAGAGGGCAGAGATGGGAAGGAGACAGTTGAAGCAAACAAGCAATCTCTGTAAAACAAAAGACTCAGAAACCCTACAAATAGAGGATTAAAACCTAAACCTGTTTTGCTTTTTAAAAATGTTTAATATATCAAAAGGCCTGCTTTAGTGACATGCGAGTCCCACCAGAAAATAATCTCCCAAAACCTGTCAGGAACATGCTCAAGTTGACCAGCCAACTCTTAACTCTAAACCTCTGTGTGTACGTGTGTGTCTTTTAAATCTAAGCCACAGGGCCCAGGTGACTGCTCCTTCCACAACGTGCGTGCTCCGGTTACCCAGTGTCTACCCGCTCCCCAGAGTGGCCAGGGCACAGAAGCCCAGTGGTGGCGGTGAGGGAACAGACAGTCCCACACAGCCAACTTTTTCAAGCACGCCTCCCTCACCCTCACTCAAAAGGAGATCCCTTCTTTCTAGCCAGACTATTCATGTCAAATTTTGGCTCCCGGGGATCAGAATGTTTTTCCTACTTTAGGAAAACAAAACAAAACAACACACATATCTGCACACCCATATATATAATTTTTTTTGTTTTTACATTTAAATATAAAAATACTATTCTGCTTTGTGTTATAAACGGAGGACCAAGCAATAAGAACTTTTTCTTCTAAGGTAGGTCAATCCATCCTTCTGCTGAACTTGTCTTCAGGTGAGGGCATTTAAGCCCCAGGTAAGGGAAGCGCTGTACCAGGAGGACAGGGCCCATTTTCCTGCCTGGTTCTCTCCTAAGTCTCACTTTTAACAGAAAGCTGGTTATAACTTTATACAAAGTGGAACTTCCCACCAAGAGAGGAAATCCTAACTTAACCTAGAGTAAGTAACCCGCCCTCCCCACCCCCACCCCAGCACTCAGCTACCTGGAAGAAAAAGCCCTCCCCCTCCCTTCACAAATACTATGCTCTGTCCGGATAGCTACACCTATTGGACAAACACACCTGATTAAATGGAAACAGTGGTTATGTCTCCCCACCCCCTCCCCACTAATGTACTAGACAGCTTCAGTGACGGGAAGAAAAAGGGGGGGATGTAAAAAGATTAAGAACTTGACCCCTCTATTCTGGCCAAAGAAAGCAAGAGATGTTAACTGGGCATGAGGAATAATAAAAGACCTTGATACTCTGCCCTTTGAGTTATAGCTATTAGGACAGTCAAGAGAGGGGCAAACACGGAGGCAGGATGGAAAGTTAGGAGGGGTTGGATGGCTGCAGGTCTAGTCCACTTAGTTTTTGTACTGGAAGGGTTCATCGCCAGTTTCGTTGAGAAGACATGTGCGGATGAGGGCTTCTGTCACCGAAAAGGGGTCACAGTTGGCAGAGGGGCGACGGTCTTCGAAGTAACCCTTCTTCTCCTGGCCGACAGTCCGGGGAATGCGGATGCTAGCGCTTCGGTTGGCCACGCCGGCAGAAAAATCGTTGATGTTGGACGTTTCGTGGAATCCAGTTAGACGCCGGGCATTATCCAGGCCCCCCTTGGGATCGTAGGCTCGGATATGGTACTGGTGCCGCTTACTCAGTTTCTCTATGGACTCTTCAATGTACCTGAAGGAAACGGAAAAGAATGGGGGTCTAATCTGGCACCAGGAAATCGCCCTTCAAGGGCAAGGGTTCAGGAAGTATGGGTCCAAAAACGGAGGGACTTGGGGCGCCTGGGTGGCTCAGTCGGTTAAGCGTCTGACTTCAGCTCAGGTCATGATCTCATGGTTCATGGGTTTGAGCCCCATGTTGGGCTCTGTGCTGACAGCCAGTTCAGCGCCTGGAGCCTGTTTCAGATTCTGTGTCTCCCTCCCTGTCTGACCCTCCCCTGCTCATGCTCTTTTCCTCAGAAATTTAAAAAAAAAATTGGAGGGACTCGTCCATCAAAGACAGTTTCTAATTCACCAAAATCTGTGATGCCCACAGATCAAATATTCCAGGAGGCTAGCAACTCTGCCTTGTTACCTATGTGTCCCACCCAGTGCCTCAGAATGGTACTAGACACTCAGTTGATGGTACTTGTTGAATGAAAAGACCCTAATCAAAGATTTTCCCCCACCCATTACATAAGCACTAGGTTCATTCACATGCTTATATTATTTCTATTTCATATTAAAGATTTTCAAACGCATTAATTTAAGTCCTCTTTTCCCCATCACAAGTTTTGAATTCTATTCCTAGAGTATTTTTTGGTACTCTTCAAATAGGAAAAAACAATAGGACTGGAAGACAATTTTTGAAGCCAAGTGCTAAAAGCTAAGGCAAAAACCAACATGTCTGGTTACTTGGCCCCAATACCTCACACTCTATGGCAAAGAAAATAAGATGGTTCCAGCAGGAAGAAGGCACTCACTTCAGACCATTCTCCTCTCGCATGGCCTTGGTGCTGAAGTTGGTGTGGCAGCCGGCACCATTCCAGTTCCCAGGAATGGGCTTAGGATCAAAGGTTGCTATCACTCCAAAGTCTTCACATACACGATGCAAGATGAAACGGGCCACCCAGAGATGATCTCCCATGTCGATTCCTTCACAGGGTCCTATCTGGAATTCCCACTAGAGAGAACAAGGCTGGCCTTTAAAAGAAAGCCAACTGCGTCCCCCAATTCAGAAGCTCCAAAACCTCTTTTCTCACCTCTGTTCCAACCCACGTAAGATTCTGGTTAACGAGGGGTGCCAGCAAAGTCCCCACCTGCCCACAGGTCCTCTAGATGAACAGGTCACTTACCTGGGCAGGCATGACTTCAGCATTTGTCCCGGCAATCTTGATGCCGGCGTACAAGCAGGCCCGATAGTGAGCCTCCACAATGTCCCTGCCGTAAGCTCTGTCTGCTCCCACACCACAGTAGTATGGACCTGCAGAGGCAGTTAAGATGAAATGTCAAGAGCCAGGAAAACCAAGAAATCCTTTTCACAAAAGTCAGAAATCAGAAAGCTCTCAACACTTGCTCTCCGGAATCACTATGCCTGCCCTCACCTGGGGGTGGGGTGTGGTAGGCAGGGGGCTCCTTCTGGCCATAACCTCAGTGGAACCAAAGGGTTTCCCTCCATATTAATGTCTAAATAGCCATGTCTGGATATGGGTAAGAGGAGGGCTCCAGGAGGCCTCTTCACAGTATTATTTCAGCCAGCCTCAGGGATGGATACTCCCATAGCTTTTCTGATACATAAGCAGTCACTCTCATCTCTGGGGACAGGGAATTTCCTTGGCAATTAAGCAACTAGGTAGCAGGAGGTTCATCTCTCACCAAGGGAACTTACCTTGAGGCCCAGGGAACCCATTGGAAGGCCAACCAAAAGGGTGCCCATCTGTGCCCATGAGAGTATATTCCTGCTCCATTCCAAACCAGGGGTGTTGATTGCTCACCATGTCCATTATCCGTTTACAGGTATGCCTTAAATTGGTCTCTAAAAAGAAAGAGTCAATGTGCCATTAAAGACATATGGACAAATACACTGAATCATAGCGCTGATGGGTAAAAGGTCTTCAGATTCCATAAAGTTCAAATGAAAACTAGAAGCTGAACTGACGAAGAATAAACCTTTTTTTGGTGTCCCATCAACGTAAGTGGGGAAAACGGGAGAAGTCGTAATCATACATCTGTAGGGATACTCCTGGGTCACAAACAATCACATGGCAGTAGATCAGAACAGGGCAAGTTTGCACCTTATCGGCATGCTGGCGGCTTCCCAAGTACCACATGTCAGGCACTTAAAACTCTCTATTCACAAGACAGCTGCTTTGAGTTGTCAAACTTCTCCCTAGTTTCTCAGGCATTTAGAGCCAAACTACAATTTTCACTGAGAGAATCACGGTCTATTAGGGCCCTCACATTCCAGGTGAGAGGGTTAAGGGTCGAGTTGGCTAGCACAAAAGTAAAATATTAAAATGAGATGAGCTCATCTGGAAACAAATTCTAACCTCAAAAAGAACTTTAAAACAAGTAAACATAGGGGCGTCTGGGTGCCCCAGTCGGTTAAGTGTCCAATTTTCGATTTCAACTCAGGTCATGATCTCATGGTTTGCAAGACTGAGCCCTGTGCTGGGCTCCACAATGGGCGTGGAGTCTGCTTGAGATTCTCTCCCTGTGTCCCTCTCCCCTGCTCTCTTGTGCATGCATTCTCACTCCCTCCTAAAATAAATAAATAGACATTTAAAAAAATAAGTAAATGTACACTTATTATCAGCTGCTTAACTATCTCCCAATAACCATTTCAAGACCTCTACATTATGGAAAATCCACAATTGCATCTTCCTAGCCACCCTGAAGTGGGTATTAGAAGCCTCCAATTTTACAAATGAGAAAATGCAGCTCAGCTCTGGGCCATCAGATGGCCTGCCCAAGTTACAGGGCAAGTAGCAGAGCCGGGAAACCTGTGGTTACCTTGGCTTCAGAGCTCATGCCCTTTACCACAACATGGTACACTGCCTCTCAAAACAAAAGCAGTTAAGGCCCAAGCACTACTTGACTTGCTGCAAGCACAGTGGGAGACCTAACAGTGGTGGATCTTCGGCTGAATTTAAAAAGATGAATGGCTAAGAATTGGGATCAACAGCCACGTCAGGCAAAAACCAAAAATGCAGTTACAGTGACCCTTGAGGCACATTTATGTTATTGGTGAACCCAGACAGGAGATGGATTCCCGCCCCCACTTTAAAATCAGGGAAAGGAAGTATGACGATAAATCACTTGACAAGGTTTTATAGCCAGTAAGTGACAGATCCAAAATTTAGACCCAACATTCTGATTTCAGAATCCAGCTTTTTCAAATGTATAGGCAGGCAGGAGGGCTGGGTCATGGGAGAACGCTACTGGAAAACAGATTTAAAGGAATTCACTGTTCTATACAACAAATACGGGATCGTGGGAAGATGGGCCACATACCTGCTTTGAATGAGGCAGTTCGGGGTGGAGATATATGTCCAATTGCCCCAACTCCTGGAATAGTTCTAAGACTGTCTAGTGTTCCCAGTACCGATTCTAGAATATCCTGTCCCTCCTCTTTACAACATTCATGGATTGGGGATGAATAGCCATACCTATCCTATACACACCTGCAGGCTTTCGGTTGTACTTGAAGACTTCACAGAACACCAGCTTGTTGGGGTCCTTGCGGAAAGGGTCCCGAAACATGGCAGCAGGGACAAGATACATGTCACTGTTGGAGCCTTCAGACTGAAAAGTACTAGAGCCATCAAAATTCCACTCAGGCAACTCTGGGGTAAAAAGAGAAGGAACAATTAACTTACAAATGCATGGCTTTTCAGGTAAGAGTACAGCCCCTCATTTACATTTCTATCTCTAAAGACATAGACTCTTTTACCGCAGGAAGTCAGTGATTCATTAATATGCAAACTCTATTGTTAGATTAACTGTGCCAAGAGCTTTAATGTCCTTCCCATGTGAGTTCGTACCACCACTGCATCACTTCAAGAAAAATAAGTCATAAGAACAACCCAAGAATGACATCTTCGCTAAGGAGGGAGACAAATTGAAATATTCTGGCGGGGGTGGGGCGCCTGGGTGGCTAAGTCGGTTAAGCGTCCCACTCTTGGTTTCAGCTCAGGTCACGACCTCATGGTTTTGTGGGTTCGAGCCTGGAGTCAGGCTCTGCAAGGACGCTGTGGTGGAGGCTGTGTGGGATTCTGTCTTCTCCCCTCTAAGCCCACCTCTCAAAAATAAACACTGAACTATTCTGACATCTTAGTTATCAGTTAAAAAACTGAAACAGGAGAAACAAAGATTCTGATTCACCCACCGGGCCACATGTACTGCTTCTTTAATTTTTCTCCCCACTGTGTCTATAGACTGTTCTAGCTCAAGTTATATCCTTATTTCATAGATAAGGAAACGGACAACAGGAGAACTTACTCAAGGATGCTCCCATTATCATTTACCCACGTTCCCAATTAGATTAAAAAAAATTTTCTTTATGTTTTATTTTTATAAGACAGTGCAAGCAGGGGAGGCACAGAGAGAGAGGGAGACACAGAATCTAAAGCAGGCTCCAGGCTCTGAGCTGTCTCACGTACTGCAAGATCATGACGTGAGCCCAAAGTTGGATGCTTAACCAACTGAGCCACCCAGGCACCCCACTCTACTATGTTTTAAAAGCTGGTTTCTACAGCTCTCAAGTTGACTACAAGTTCCCTGAAGGCAGAAGACACCAGACTCTTACCTTGTACCCCCAGTGCCTGTCTAATACCTGCCACACAGCAGGTATACAATATATACCTTATTTTATGGTCATGCATTCACTCCTGTGTGAATATTATCAAAAGAGTAAGCCATCTTAAAAGTAGGTAAAAAGGTGGTATTTTTTCTCTGGTTCCTTCCAAAAAGAAGAGAGCTATGGCTTGGTCTAGACTGAAAAATGAAGGTCACAACTCATGTAATAGCTCCTAGGGTGATAAGCAATCAGGTGATTTAAGAATTTCCAAAAGTGGCATCAACTAAAAACAAATGAATGGCTAGTCGTATTTAGAAACCACTTTACAGAGTTTGCTTTCCATCTAGAACCTCGCTGATAAAGAGTGCGAAACAGTATTCAAAGGGTTTGTAAAGCAGATGGCATGGTCAGGTTAGAGCAGTGGTTTTCAAATCAGGTTCTTGGGGACGCCTTAGAGCCAACTATGTAGGGATGCCTAAGTCAGCCAAGTCTGCAGCCCCCCTCATGCCCCAACTAGACTTTTAATCTTTTTTCTTCAATATGCTGGCTTACATGCGAGTTTCTTTTTCAATAAAGGGGTCCATTGTTGTTAGGTTTTGAGGCAGTGTAGGAGCTTAAAGTCGACTGAAGTCTGAAAAACCCTGCGTTATAAAAGCTTTACAAATAGAATAATAAAGTAGCCAAATCTAGTAGCTCAGTTTCAGTCAGCTCCCACCCCTGCCCCACCTGGTTCCCAGTCTGCTCAGTCTCTCACCTTCTATACACTTGGGCTCACTGTCCAAGGTCCGGGTCTTGCATCTCAGGCCTTCTCCAGTACCATCAACCCATATGTACATAGCTTGGACTTTCTCGCCCTGAGGCAGGGACATGTACACCTGCTTGATGCCTTTGTTCAAGTGGGAACTCGCAGAGGTGGCCATGGTGGAAGTTGTTCTGCAGAGAAAAACCAACAAAACCAAACTTAAGACCACATGCTCCAAACCGGACCCTCCATCCTCCACCAGAAGAACTCAATAGGGACGATTAAATCACAAAGTCACAGGAGGAAGGTCATCCCCTCCCTTTGGAAGTCACACTCTCAAAGGCACATTTTATTCATTCTGCTTTCAGTGAGATTTAAGTTTTGATATTAGACAAAAATCTCCTTATAGGTTTCCTCAAGCTAGAATCTACACTTGTGAGGACTAAGCTCTATTTCCTCAGTGTAGCCAATGTAGGGGAAGTCTCTTATTTTTGCTACTTAGACATGGGGGGAAGGGGGTCAGCCAAAAAACAAAACCACACAAGGTTTCTTGGTCAGTCTTGCCTTTTCTTTGCAACCAAGCCAGCATCTCAGTGAAAAATCCTCTTTGGAGATTCGTCCACGTCTCCACAAGGCACACCGCACACTGACATGGTAGGAAGAAACAAGGGGCAGGGCGGCTAAGCTAGAAGATTTACAAGGCTGGGGGGCTTCCTAAAAGCAGTACAGCTATTACAATCTCCCAATCCCCAAGATGTCCAAAGAGCTGATCTGTTGGATTCTAAGATGCACACTGGCATCATTTCCATGGGTCTTTTCCCACTTAGGAAGACAGATTTAAGTTTGTGATGGACATTCTCAGATTCCACCAGAGAACTTTTCAAAGTAATGAGGAAATTCCCACTTGGGTAACAAAAAGATCTTGGTTTTCAAAAGCTGAGGCCCACTATAAACTGCAAGCCACTGCCACAAAGCCTCTGAAAGAGGAGAAAACCGCCAACACAAGAGGAAATGTTGTACCCCTCCCTCCCAGCTCAGTGGCCCAGAGTGACTGGAAAGGGAACATATTGTTCTCCTCCAACGACTTGGGCAACTTTCTGAAGTACAGTGGCTAAGTTTCTGTGGGCAACTGTCCAGGTCTGCCCGGCTGAAAACAGAACTGCTTCTCCCTCCAAGAGCCTCACCCCTTCCCTTGGGGAAGAGCAGAACCTCCTCTTGTCTGGTCTCCTGCATTGGAGAACCTTTGCGTACCTCCTCCAGAGGTCCTTGGTCGGTCACATACCCCCCTCATCCCTGCCCCACCCCTCTCCCTGCCTTTGAAGGCCGAAGGAACAATACCTTTTGCCTTCAGCTCCCACTAAAAGCTACAACCCAAGTCTCTGGCCTTCCTCCCCAACCTGCTACACCTCCAACACCAAGCCACACTTTCTCCCTTTAAGCCTCCGTTCCAGATTTCCCGCTCTTTTCGGTGAGAGGAGCTGGATGCCAACATTCTAGTCTACTGTCACAGACTGGTGCCTCCGAGGTGCCGAGTTTACAAGCTTGGGGGGTGAAAATGGGAGTCTGCACTTTCTAGCGGTTTCTGCAGCTGTCGCCGGTTCCGGGGTCGTCCTCTCTGCCTCTTCACTCACCCCAGCCACAGAAAGTCAATCGGATTGTTGGGGTTGCCCTCCCTGGCCCTTCTCCTTTTGGAGTGGCGTTCGCGTCTCTCTGGGTTCTCCAGCTCTCGCTGGTCCACGCACCGGAGCTTTCTGGGCGAGGGAGACGGAGAGGGAGACGGAGAAGGGGTCTGGGAGCGATCGGGATCGCACCGGGACGAGCAGGAATACGCAGGCTGGTGGGTCACGGCCTTAATCTTCACTCGCGATCTCTCTCCCGAGTTCACGGAGTAGGTGACGAAGCCGAAGCAGTTGGAGGCGGACTCCGAGGAGGGCGACGCCTGGTCGTCTTCATCTTCGTTGTTTGTGGTCTTCGCGGATTTGCGGCTGGGGGGGGATCCCCGCTTCCCGCCCCCCGGGCAGTTAGGATAATCCACTTTGAGAGCAGCCCTTTCCCACTTTAAGGTCCTGAAAGTCAGCGCCGGCCCCTCGGGCCCGCGTCCGGATCTCAGGACCTCGCCCAAGGGGCCATATCTCTCCGAGGGCCGAGGCTGGCGGGGTGTGGGGGCCTCGGGGGCGGGGCAGCGCACCGCCGCTGCCTCGGCCGAGCCAGGCCTCTCCAACTGGCCACACCGCGACCAGGGCTCTCCCCATTGTTCAGTCACAGTGCAGGGCCCCCAGGACTGGCGACGCTCACTGCCACTCGCCTCAAGCTAGGCGTCTACAGATCCTCAAGACCACGACGGTCCCCCAAGGCCCGCCACCGCAGAGGAGAGAGCGAGGGTCCCACGGGGCCACCCGGCCACTCCATCCACAGCGCACACAACACGCAGCGCCGGGCTCGAGTAGTGGCTCCGCCGCTCGCCTCGCTGAGCGACCTCCAGGGGCGGCGCTTTGGGCCGGGAGCCGCGAAAGAAAGATCAAAACAACTCCCCGCCCTCCTCCAAGGCAGGCGACCAGCGCGCCCCACAATCGCCAGCCCAGAGTCGCCGGGAGCCGCGGCGCGGGCGACGAAAGGACACGGAGGGCGCGGGGGCAGAGGCGCACCGTAGAGGCGGGAGGAGAAAGGGGCCGCTCTGGGCCCCAGTGCAGGGGTGGGGAGGGGGGGGTGTCAGGCGACTCGGGTGGCTCGGAGAACGGCGCGCAGCACTTCGAGTCCCCGGGCCGGCGGCGCGCTTACCTGGGCTGCGAGCAGGCGGCAGGGCGGGCGGGCCGCGAGAGCGAGATGCGGCGAGGAGAGGAGGCCGGGAGTGCTGTTCAGAAGCTCGGCTCTTCTCCCATTCTCGGCTCTGCAGGGTCGCCGGCGGCCCTGCTCCCTTTATCCGCGGCCCGGACCGCCCCCGGCGCCCTGATTGGCTCTCAGCGGCCGGGAGCCGGGGCGGATCGGCTGATGCCCGCCCGGGCCCCGCGGCCATTGGGCGAGCGGCAGAGCGGGCGCCGCCGGGGTGGGAGCGCGAGGACCCGGAATGAAAGAAAGGGAAAGGGCCGTGGGGGGAGGGGGCGCGCGGGGGGAGGGGAGCAGAGGAAGGGCCGGCCCGCGCGGAGCGCGGATCGGTGAGTTCCTGCCCGGAAGGACCCCGCCTGGCCCGGCTGCCGCTCGCCTCCGCCGGCCGACCCCTGGCCCGGCGCCGTCCCCGCAGCCCCCCCTCCCCACTACCCCCTTCCCCGGGCCCGAGCGAGCGAGGAGCCCACTAGACCGCCCGGCCTCTGGCCCTTGCCGCTTTTAGGTTGAAGAGTTTTGCTCTAGAGGCCTGTGTTTTTCGAGGTCGTGCCGCACACCCCACGGCTCCCGGAGGACATTCCGACCCCCGGGAACGTAATTTTGTCTTTTGTTGTTAGAGAACCTCCAGCCGTCCCTTCGCGCTCGTTAAGTTTGAGGCGCGGCGCCGAGGCGGCTGCCGGCCCTCGCGGTGGGACTGGGGACGCGAACCACAGTCAGCGTTCTCCCGGCTGGAATCAGTGTGCTGAGCTGCTGCCATTCCCCAGAGAGGAGCCTGGCGGGCCTAGCAAGGGTCAGGAGACCTGTCCGATTCCGCCTGTCACTCCTGAGACCAGTCTCTCGGTGGCTCTCTGGGCCTGGGTTTCCTCATCTGCAAATAAAGCGGTGCAAGAGAGCAACTGTAGAGCTGCCCGCCAGATTTGAAAGTCTGTGTGCAAGCTGTTCCCCGGAGGGCAGCTGAAAGCAAAGTGAGGTCTTCTCATGCCTCCTTTGAAGCTCAGGGTACGTCAGCATTTTAGAATTTTCAGAATAATGCTTTGCTTTTTGTTTTTCAAGTAAGTTCTTGTGCCTTTAAAAAAAAAAAAGTTTATTTATTTCTTTAGAACAGGCACAGTGGGGGAGGAACCGATGGGGGGAGAGAGAGAATCCCAAGCAGGCTCTGCCCTGCCAGCACAGAGCCCCATGCAGGGCTCAGACTCCATAAACCGTGAGATCATGACCTGAGCTGGAGTGGAGAGTTGGACCCTTAACAACTGAGCCACCCAGGTGCCCCTTGTGTGCCCTTTTTAATCTGGAAAATGAAAGTCAAGACCCCTTCCTCCTCAGCCATGCTATGATGGTTGGGAAAATAGGTATGTGAATACAATCTTAAAACGGATGCTTGTCAACTGAGGTATGGTAACTATGTGTATATAGAAAGACACAACAGGACACACACACGTATGATATTCCCATTGCTACCATGCTCCTTACTTGACTACTTTACTGTCCAAAATCCACCACCTGAGGGTGTCTAGCTTTTATTGCATCTCTTCAAGATCCCTCGTATTTGAGACTTCGAGATTTTTCTGTTTGAAGACCGGGAAGTCAGGCTTCAGTGCCTTTGGAAGAGGAAGGGAAGAAGTTTGCTCTTGTGGTTATATTTTGTACCACAAATATGGAAAAAGAAATGTTGCCTGTGACCACACACACACACACACACACACACACACACACATAACTTGGCTTCTTTGGTCAACATCCTTCTAATCCCGGAGTGTGTCTGGCACTGTAACACCTTTAAAGGACAGATGCAGCTTTCATCTCAAACAGGATTTTGGTATATTTCAGACAGGTGACATTCTGCACTGGGTTAAGGAGTCTTGCAAACGTGATGGATTCCATTTTAAGTTTCAGTGCGTTTGAAGCATTGTGGTGTGGTGGTTGAAGGCTGGGCTTCAGGTCATACAAACACAGGTTCAAATCTGAGCTTTACTTCTTACTCGCTTTGTGTTAGCTTTCTTAGCCACATGAGACCACAGTTTTCTTGCCTACAAAATAAGGGTAACAGCCACCTTGTATATTGAAGGATTAATTCTGATAGCATATACTCTATATGAATATAGTAAACTTAAAAAACAATAATAAGGTTAAGGTAATCCAAAGAGATTGGATTATTTTATTCCCCATGAAGTACAACTTTCTCAGTCGAGTTTAAATAGTTGAGGGGGAGGGTAAGGTGGGGAAGAGGAAAGGTGATGTTTTTATTTTAAAAGATGTTAATTTCAGACGCCAAACTGCCTAAGCATAAACCAGAGCCTTCTAGGCTCATCACCATCAGCATCTGAGATGCAAATGGCAAATATAATAGAAAATGGGATAGTAGGAACCGAATGCAGTTTTTAAAACTTACGGTGTTACGTTTTGCTATGTGAGTACCTGCTTCACTTGCTAGGTATCTTCACCTCCTTGAGCAATGCCTTCATCTTTCTATCCTCCAATGGTGTCCCAAGTGAGTGTTCAATAAATTGTGTTTGTTGATCACACAGAAATGACTGACAGCGGCACCATCAAGGGAACATGTGCTTTGAGCTGCTTTTCCAAGAATGGAAATGGATTTTCTTTGATCCATTCATGTGACCAGAGGCATACTTTGTGAGGGTTAGAAATGTAATACATGACCACTGAGTCTTTCAGGAGGGAACAAGAGGCCTTGTCCTTGGTCAGCCTCAAACTTACCAACCCAATTAGGGCCCAAAGGAGCCCAAGGACTGATTGGGGAAGCTTGAAAAAGTACGAGGGAAGGAAAAGCAGACAAAGTTAACTGGTTCACCCCCAGAAACCCAGATTGTACTTTTAATGAAGTTAAAAGTAGGACTGCCTGTTCCATTCAGTTTGACTTTGTTCTGTCTGTTGCCCTTTGTTCTCTTCCCCCTTCTCTAAATTGCCACTCGCCCCCATTTTCCACCCTCTCCATAAAAAGGGCATTAGAATGCTTGAACCCGTGAACTATTGCATCTCGTGGTACACCCAGTATCAAAGCTGACAGGGCATTCTATTATTACCTGTGCTTTGAAGTCTGGATTTTCTCTTAGAATAGGGTAGTTGCATCCAACAGGTGAGAGGAATGGGAGAGCAGTATTACAGGTAAAAATTGTTCCAAATCTGCAGAAAGGGCTGGGCACTGAAAGCATTTCTTCAGTGTTGTTCTCTACCTGCAGTAAAGGCTTTGGCTTGGGTAGGCTTTACCTGTGAGTTCTTCTCTCAGTTTCTTTCTGTCTCTTCTAAAGGACCCATTCCCACTCTGCAAGTTGTGAAGTTCTCAGTCGAGTGATTTGGAAGTGCCTTTCTAGGGCCTGTGTGGTTGTCTTGCACTCGTTACAGACAAGATTGGCGTAGGGCTCAAACCTAATCAAACCTTCAACCATAACAGGCAGTTTGGGAAATGGAGTTTCCCTATATTTGAATGATTTCAGTAGACATTCAACAAAACTCTTAGCTCAGGCTAAAGAAACATAGCTGAGACCCAGGCTTGAGGAACACCCTGGAAACCCAACCCAGAATTGTAAATTCTTTTTTTTTTTTTTTAAGTAAGCCAACACCAGTTCTTTCCCAAAGAATAGACCATAATATAACCTTGAAACCAAAATAAAACAAAACCACAAAAACAAAAAAGAAACAGCCTTGGAAGTTGATGTCATTACTTGTAAACCAAATTTTGGGGAGAAACTACTGTTGGCCAAGCTTTCCAGTTTCACGTATATAATGAAAGAAGGAAAGGCCAGGTTTTACCTCAATTCAGTACCGAACATGGAACACAAAAGAATTGTTCTTTATGTCCTTTCTGATTGTTTGATATTCTTAAGCGCAGGATAGGAAATTAGAAGTTCAAATTTAAGCAGTTTTTTAGCCTAATAGGCGTTTTGTTGAAGGCCCCTCAAAATCATTTGAATATAGGGAACACTCCATTTCCCAAATTGTGTGTTATGACGGAAGCTTAAGTGTGTTTGAGCCTTACCCTAAATGTTGACTCAAGTAGGAAACTGGGGGAGCTGGGAAGAATTAAGTTCATCGTAGCTTACAACAGGGGAAAATAAGCCTTGCTGAGAAAATTGAATCCGTGTAATTCTAGAACTAGTCTGCACATCTTTCTACCAGATGAGGAGGCTGAGAGAGGCTGCTATCACATGTAGTCACTTGCTGAAGTCAACTTTGGGCAGCCTAATACATTTCCCAGGTGTAACTCCCTTGAGAGCATTTTGTGTTTCCCTTCCTCCAGTGTCCTCAGGCCTCTCGGCTAGTGCATTCCTGGGCCACCACCACTGCAACACTGCAATCTCTCTTGTCCCCATTAAGGAAAGGACTCAGTGAGGGGACTGACCAGTTTACCTCTGAATTCTACATTGGGGCTCACTCAGTGCCTTCCATATGGTAGACATTCAATATACTCTTTGGGAATAACTAGATGACCAGGAAAAAAAAAAAAAGTAAACGCTTTATGTCAGGTTCTCCTTAAAGGAATCTTTGGAGATCATTTTGCGTATTTAATCATCTGTCCCCAGTTTCATTATTTTGTGAATCTGGAAATTTCATAGATAAATCTTGTTCCTTATTCCCAATATATGGATGGATCTCCCTTTGTTCTCTGGATTGATTAGAACATTTGTGAAGCTTAATTTTAAAAGCTTAGGAAATTTAGCATTATGATCAAAAATATATATATACATATATATTTATCTATATATATGTATATATATATATATATTGCACAGACCAGAGTGTGTCCTTTAGTTGGTTCCCTTCCCAGAGATGTCCTCAACTGGATCCACAGTCCTGCTTCCCTCACCCTCTAACCCATTAGTTGATTGGAATCCCTGTTTACTTCACATTCACATGCCAAATTTTAATGAGAAACAAACAACCCTGAGATACGTTGTCTGGATGCTTGGGCAATAGTTAAACTTAGTTTTGTTTTTCCTGACCTCCTTTCCCTTCGCCCCCCCACCCCCTTTTAAACCAGTTCTGAGAAGACTTGTTTACCGGGTTGGAGAGCCAGAGGCTTGGCTGGGGTGGTGTGAACGTAGCGCTCTCTGGTGTTAACATTTGAGAATTACAAACATCTCTCCCAAGCTTAAGAGTGGGAATTTTTTTTTCCTCGCTGGCCTTCAAGGGGAGAGCCTCTGTGTTATATCTCAAATATAGTAAATTAATAACATGCACATTTATTACCTACAATGGATATTTAAGAGAATCTATTTTGGGAGTATCAACTGATTACCAGACATTTGTTTATTATAAAATTAGGCTTCAAATGACTAGAAAAGAGCAGCTTAACAGTATTTTGTGCTTTTTCATCATCTCCCACCAGTGTGTAGAAGAGGTAAAGAGAAAGTCCCCCAAGAAGGGTAACTGAAAAGCGTGTAGCACCCAAGAGTTAAAGGGGGAAATGGAGAGGACCAGAAAATGTGGCTACAAATCTTATCCTCAGCCCTTACTCGGATCTGAGCCCAGAAATTTAAGACCCAGCCAGAAGTTGAGTCTGCCAGACTCTCAATCCCAGGGGAGGCTGGGGTAAGGGTATGTTATACCCAGATCGCGGTATCCTCACCGACCAGAGACCACCAGGGAGACCGAGTCACGCATGCAAAGGCAAAGGGCTTTATTACGGGCTTAAGCTCGGACTCACAGACTTCACCAGCGCATGGATCCGTGCTGAGAGCCCCGAACAAGGGCAGAGTAGGGTTTTTATGGGGTTTGAGACTGGGGAGTTACAGAAGTGGTGACATGGGAACAGTGATCCAGTCATAATTATTCAACATCATTGACAGCGGGTTTGACCATACACATTGTCTAGAGTATTCGTTACTTTTGGCGGGATCCAATTACAGCATTTAGAGTACGTTTAAATTCAACCAATCACAGAGCGAGCCTAGGGTCTTGTTCGGTGACTAACAGATTAACTTTTTTTTTTTTAATATTTTTTTAATTATTTATTTCTAGGAGAGAGAGAGAGGGAGACAGCATGAGCAGGGGAGGGTCAGAGAGAGAGGGAGTCACAGACTTTGAAACAGGCTCCAGGCTCTGGGCTGGCAGTCAGCATAGAGCCCGACGCGGGGCTCGAACCCACGAACCGTGAGATAATGACCTAAGTGAAAGTCGGACGCTTAACCGACTAAGCCACCCAGGCGCCCCAAACAGATTAACTTTAACATTAGGTAACAGGGTCCTATCTATAGTTTCTATCTCCAGGCCTCTCTCCCTTAACAATGTGGAGGGTGGTCGCTGGCCTTTCTTGATTGGGTGTTGCAAGGGTGGTTACTCCTGCCTTGGGCAATGTGTAACTACCTGATAGTTTCCGGGAAGCTGAAACTCAGGCCTTCTAGTTTAGAGGGGAAACTTAAAGCCTGTCATGGAGTCAGTTTGGTTTAGACGTTTAGACTTGTGGCCTTACAGGTATTGGGTGGTGGGCAGAAAGTCTGACAGAGACATGCTCTGTAGGAGACGTCTAGAGTATGTTCATGTGCCACATTTTTCTAGCTGGGCCTTCTGGGTGGCCATTTGTCCTTCCTCCATCCCTCCCTTTTCCTCTTTCTTGTTTTTTAAAACACTTTCAATTTGGAGCACCTGGGTGGCTCGGTTGGTTAAGCACCCAATTTTGGCTCAGGTCATGATCTCATGGCTCATGAGGTCAAGCTGACAGCTCAGAGCCTGGAGCCTACTTCAGTTTCTGTGTCTCCCTCTCTCTCTGCCCCTCCTCTGCTCACACTCTGTCTCTCTCTTCTTCAAAAATAAATCAGTATTTTAAAAAATTGAAAAAATTTCAATTTGAGGATCACTTCCTTTACCATTGCCATTAGCAAAGTCACTGTGACCCAGAGGACAGTTACTGGCTTGAGTCAAACATACCTGCACTCAAATTCCTGTCTTTCCTTGTACCAGCTGTAAGACTTGGGTAAGTCAACCTGCTGAGTTTCAGTTTTCTGGAAGTTCCTTACAGATTAAAAAGCACTAACAGAGTAAACAATTCAGAAATAGGTTGGTGGATTTTGTTTTCCCAGGAATGAGGAAGAAAGTGGAGTCATTACTAAGGAGATGACTCAAGCTTGGAGACTGTTGGTATTTCCCACAGGTTCACAGAATCTTGGACCTGTGCTGAAACACATTTAGAAGGAACAGGGGTAGGCAGAGATTCTGGAAGCAAATAAGCCTTTATTTTTAAAAAAAATTTTAATGTTTTATTTATTTCTGCAAGAGGGAGAGACAGAGCATGAGCAGGGGAGGGTCAGAGAGAGAGGGAGACACAGAATCCGAAGCAGGCTCCAGCCTCTGACCTGGCTGTCAGCACAGAGCCCGTTGTGGGGCTTGAACCCATGAACTATGAGATCATGACCTGAGCTGAAGTTGGATGCTTAACCGACTGAGCCACCCAGGCGCCCCCAAATAAGCCTTTATTATGCATCACTTATACTACATTTTGGGACATACATAGGAAATTATGTAACTTGGATACCATAAAGTCCTTACCCTTTAGGAATCTATGCTTTAGGTGGTGAGGAAAAACTTACCCAAAAGAAATTATTTCAAAGAGAGTACAAAGCACAGTGTATCAGCTGCAGGGGCAATTTAACAAAGCAGGTTTATTATACACACCTATGAATTCCAGAACAAAGGGGTCAGTAAGAGCTTGGAGAAGGCCCCCTTGGGGGAGCTCAGTGGGGTGAGAGTGAAGGTGGGTTTTATGCTGGGTATCAAAAAACAGGGTAAAACTGTGATTGTCTGATGGCTTTCTGTAAGATGCAAGGGACTGAAACTTGCAAAGACCCAAGGATACGCTCTAGGAAACTACATGTGCAAAATTGGTGATTGTGAAATAGATAAACTTTGGTGGGAATAGGAGTAGTAAAATATGAAGTTGGAAAAGCACTGAGCACTTGAATTCTATATTTGAATATTTCACATGTGAAATGTTGCTATATTAAAGCATTAATAAAGTCTCACTTTATTAATTTGGATTTGAAATGAAGGCAATCATTAAAAATGGGAAGGGGATATAAAAATAATTTCAACCAGTATAAATTAATGATAAATTCTGTTTATATTACTTCCACATGGCAGAGCAACTTTAGTGAGCAACCTGAAGTACTCACTTTATCAGGATGAGACTTAAATGATTCCAGTTTTGAATTGCAAGAAATCATTATACTTTCAAGTAAAAGGCAATCACTTGTGCCTGGAGAAGTCACTGGTGACAGCATGACTGCTGGACACTGCTGTCCATTTGAAGGTCTCCCTTTGATTGCATCTTCTGCCCCCATGGCTTTTCTCACACATTTACCTACTCCCCTGGTGCTCTCCCTACCACCCCACCAATCCCATCAGCATCTCTTAAGTTCCTCTCTCCTCATCTCTTCAGCAATTAGAAGTTCAAGGGTAGGAGATGTACCAGCACATAGAGACTAACTGCTGTCTATTACCTTCACTGGGGACCAAAAAGGCTACAGTGCACTGTCTGAGTGAACACACAAGGAGGAAGATGGGTGGACAATGTGCCAGGCATTCTAGGCCCTGTCTCAGGAAGAGCTCCTTGAAAGGAGAAGAGCCTGGTCCTCTTTCTCTGACTGTTGCACTTCCCGCAGCAATTTGTAGAGGGGTCCTACAGTGCCCCTGTGACATGGAGTTTCTTTGGATCCCATCAGCTTCAAGCTGGGACGGTAACAACAATGCCACAAGGAAGAGATTCCATAGATTCCCAGCAGACACAAAGCATTGATCATCACATGCCAACAGAAGAAGGTGGTGATAAACATGATGTCACTGATGTCATCATCCTGCCATGGGTAGCCAGTGACTGGTCTGTACAGAATAAAGCCTCCCTGTATCAGCCAGGAGCCCATCATCAGGAACAGAAAAGTCTCAATTAGCAAGAGGTGAAATGTGTCAGGAGTCCACAGCTGTATGGTCAATACCAGCATCAACAGGAACACCACCACGATGAGCAGATAATGAATCTGAAGCTCTATCCCTGTTGAGTCCTGGACATGTGACGACAACAACAACAGGAGCACATAGAAGGTCAGGACCAAGGTACCTTTCTCTAGGACCACACACCTCTGAGGTAGCAAGTTCTTGCTCGTGATATCTACACAGCCATTGAGCGTAAGGAGGGTGAACATAGTGAGGTGCTGCCACTCTTTGGGGTACATAAATCTTGGTGGCAGCTCTCTGTTCATCAGTATCAACCCTCCTTTAATGCAGCTGATCTCATAAGCTATCAAAATGGAGCCCACCAACATCTTCAGCAAACCTCCATAGGATATTTTCCACAGCCTGGCCCATCTTCTGTTATTCCGAGGATGGCATGAAGGATCCAGGAGAGAGTCTTTGAATATCATAGCTTTGGAGACTACTATTGCCTGACACAGTCCATATGAGATTAGAAACAGCCCTGGGTACACATGACCAATAAAGGTTCCCATTGAGCTACACAGATCTGTCTAACAAAGGAGAGAAGAGCAAATTTTGGGCAAGTCCACAACTTCTGGGGCCACTGCAAAGTCTGGGCTTTGGAAAGAATTGCCTTCCACCAACTTTTATCATCTTACCCCACCCACTGCTCCCACACAGAGGAAATGTTCCTTGAAACAAGCCTACAGATTTGGTGAGGTAAAGTCTCATTATTCCATTCCATTCTGGAACATTGAGAACTAACTGATTTATGACAAAGAAGAACACTTGTGAATATGATTTTAGCTCCTGTCTATGGCCCTTGAGGCACTTCTGTTCACACCTGTCCCTTTCTCCCATGGCTTTCTTCCCCTTGTGTTTCCAAGCACTCAAACAAAGAGAGGAGTATGGGATGGGGGTAGGGGTTGCTGTGGTATCCTCAGGAAGCCTGGGCACTCACAAACCCTACAGTTGTTCTCAGACATAACTCTGTTCCATTTGTAAGGTTTTCTTTCTGGACACATATATTTAGAAACATTTGGATATGTGACCATATAATATATACCTAGTGTCTATCTGGCTTTTCTGTCTCTTAAATACACATTCCAAAGATCACTAAGAAAGCTTCCTTCACCTCCTCCTCCTCTTCAGATCTCCATCCATACCCGCATCTCTACTTCAACATCTCAACTGGCCAATAAATGGATCTGAAAATCTATCTTTTCATATTGATTTTCAGGGATTGTGGTGGTTTTGTAGTGTGTTATCCTAACTAAGCTTAAGCCATATTTCCCAGAATTTGCTTCCTTATAGACAGTTCCATGTTGGGTTGGCTATAGGAGAGATTTACATGAGAATCAGAAGGTGGGAGTGTGTAGAGTGCCAGGTGCCACATAGCTCATGTGTTCTGTTATTGATCTGTGGACCCATCTCCTTGGCATGGGCAGCAACCAGGCCTATAGCTTCCTCAGCTTCTCTTCGTGTCAAGGGCACCAGCTTCTGCAGGTCACTTGCCACTGAAGTATGAGGTGGTGAGAGGCACATACAGACTCAATTTTGTTCTCATCCATTTTGGTTTGTCCTTGATATTCTCTAACTTCCTGCAATATACTTCTTCCTGACTGCTGCCATATTGACCTGAAATGATCTCAGACCTTATCACATAGCAGAAAGGCCACAGCCTCCCATAGACTTCTTCAATACGAATGTATAAGGTCTAATAGCCATAAGAAAATCATATTTCATACTACTTTGCTCCCTTGATTCATTCTTAACTGATACAAGGGAATGAGGTATAATTCTTCAAATGCAGATACCAATGAATGTGTGACTCTAGTGAGTTGGTGTTGGTCATTTGTATTTTAATGTGAATTAGCCCATCAGCTTCATTTATCTGTTACTCCACTAGTGTCTAATGCACCTCACAAGACAGAGTCCTAGGTATTGGGTACCAGGAAGCTGAGTATAAGGCAGAGAGGATGGTGGAGAAAAAGGTACAGGGAATGTGAGGCATGCCCTAGACCCACACATGGTGTTGGGTTTATTGCAGGAGGTACTGAAATAGGAGTTTTTCGGAGTGTGGCAATTGTGCTAAGGCAAAGGTGGGGGGGGGAGGTTTGGGAGAGGAAGTCCATCACTCAGCATGAACCACGTTGACATCACAGTCTTCTGCATAATCATCACTCCTCACAGTACAAGCAATGTCATGGGGGAAGAGAGGCAGCACCGGTATGCCGATAGCACCTCTAGAAGAGAGGAGGTGAAAATTCACCTAGGTCATAGCATTGCTTCTGAGCCCTCACCCCATCCAAATACTTAGTCTTTCTCAAGTGCACTTAATTCCAGAAAAATTAAATATCTCTCTCTCTTTGCCCTTGAGAATGGCAATAATTCAGATTGCTTCTTACTATTGAGAGATTTGGCAGGATTAAGATTTCAGCGTGAAGGCAAGTTGGAAGAACAAAGCTTAATTCTGCTTTATTAAGGAATTTGCTTATTTTAAAATTTAGTTTTAGACTTTTTTCGATTAATGTATAGTCATTTTAGAAAAATCATGTAAATATATAAGCAAAAAGAACAATATTAAAAATGATCTTGGGGTGCATGGGTGGCTCAGTCAATTGAGCGTCCAACTTCGGCTCAGGTCATGATCTCGTGGTTGACGAGCCTACTTCGGATTCTGTGTCTCCCTTGCTCTCTGCCCTTCCCCTGCTCATGCTCTCTCTCTGTCTCAAAAATAAATACATATTTTAAAAATATTTTTAAAAATGATCTTTAACTCTATAATCTGGAGGTGACCATTGCTACCATTGAGGTATACAAATGCAGTTTTAAGAAGGCAACCTAAGGAAGTGGAAAATGCATTACTGGAAGTCATAAATCTGGGTTCTAATTCTGGTTCTCTCTTTATTTGCTGGATGTCATACCTCTTATGTGAAAAAAACATTGAATGTTGAACTTAACTTTCTATTGATGTGAAAGTAAAAGATCATGCATGTTGTCACAGAAGTGAACATATTTATCTACTGTCTCTTTATCTCTTTTGAATTAACAAAAAGCTTGGGGAGCATGGTAGACCTCAATGCTCAGAGGGAGGAGATCCAAAGGGAAAAGCTCAGTGACACTTCTGAAGTAAGGGAGGAGAGGACCCCAGGGATTCTCTTTGGTTTTTGGATTTGCTCTGGGAGAAACACAGAGTTCATCACTCCCCTAAGTAACAGGAGGGGTGGGCTGGTGTGTGCATGGTCCACAGGCCTCAGGCAACTGCATTCAGTCACTTTTAATGTTGCTTCTCATACTTCAAGGCTGTGGTCCAAATGAAATGAGGGCAGCAGAGTTCAGGCCAGCTCCCACACTCATCTCCCCAGTTGTTTCTGGCAGCTGTAAGTTGGTTGCCAGTGGTCAGAGAAGAAGGGAGGTTGACAGCACTGACCCATCAGCAAGGTTGGAAGTGCAAGGTTGAAAGTGGCACATATGAGGACAAGTAGCCCCATTGAAGGTCCCATCTGGGATGCTCAGGACCCCATCTTGGCCAGGCACCAGCACTACATGTTGTTCATTAAAACATGGACATCCTGATGTCAGACTTTGAAGATAGGAATCACCTATCCCAAACCAGACACTGCCCACGAGTAGCCGAGAAGGAAGCCAAAGGTGGTGAATGATTAGCAGAGCTATCAGACAGCTCCAAAGTCTCTGGACAATGAGTGCCTGGACAGGCTGTTTCTGAGAGAAACTTTTCTTGCCCACAGGAGCCCATGGAGGTCCTTCATGTCCTGGCTGCTCTACATTGAGACTCCCCTCAGACCTGCCCTACCTCCCTCCCCACATTCTAGTGGGTCCCCAGGCACAGCCACTGCCAATTGTTTGGCGTAAAATGCTAGAATGAGCAAGAAAGTCTTCAAATTCCTGAAGAATTTGCTACTACTGTGGATTCTACTGAATATAACAGGGCATATAAAAAAGTATATGACATAGTTCTTACCCTCAAAGAGCTTACAATTTAGTTGAAGGCACAAGTCTCTACACACACACACACAATACAGTTATTAGAGAACTATAGACTACTTCTCTTCCTTAGAAATAAAATATGGCATGTAATTTTAAATTTCCTAACAGCACATTAAAAACATAAAATGGTGAAATTAATTTCAATGAAGTATTATTTTTACCCAATATATCTAAAATGTTATTTCAGCATGTAATTAATATAAAAATGGAAAGTGAAGTATGTGAGGTTCCTCATTTCATACTAAGTCTTCAAACTCCAGTGTATATTTTATACCCATAGTGCATCTCAGTTCAGACAAGCCATATTACAAGCACTCAGTACCTCTATGTGGTTAGTGGATGCCATATTGGATTATGCAGATTTAGACAGTATGGAATGACATATTGAGTGAATTTTAGAGTTTTAGTGAAAAGAACAGATCATGGAGGAGACAGAAGTTTGGTCAAAAATGGCATCTAGAGAACTACAGTATAAAGTTCTTGATAGCTGTGGGGTTTTAGTATGGTGCTTCTGAAAGCATCTTTTAATTTACCTCTTTTTGTTTAGGAGGAACATCATCAGCATCATCATCAACAACAAATGACTGCAACTCACCTTGCTGCAAGGCAGAATATACCACAGAAAGAAAGAAAGCTGGAGCCTGGGAACTCAAGCAGAACAACAGAAGAAGTGGGTACATGGAAATAGGCACAAGGTCAGAGATAGCCCATCTGTTCATGGGCCAAACTTTCATCTCATTTCCAGTAAGGGTTACCAAACCTTGGGGTTTGTCATTGACTTACCAAAACAAGGCTCACAGAAGATGGAAAACAACATTCTAATTTCTTTGTTTGAAAGGATATACATGCTTTATTTCTCTTGGCACACCAGCCTATAATTTTCCTCTTAGAAATTTTCTAAAATGTGAGCTTTATACCTCATTGCATAATTATGACTTAGGTTTCACAGTTTGTATAATTGATTTCAGGTACTTTTTGATGATCATATTTCAACAGCTGCAAATTTATTTTTCTTCTGGAAACTTTTGGCAAGGTATACGTATATACTCACCTTACCTCTGTTATACCTATTTCTTCTTTTATGACTATGCTATTAACTCATACCCATGGCCAAGGACAGAACTCAAGGACCCTGAGTCTGGTTTTTTCCATAGATCATTTCTCTTCTAAACCAGAATTTGCATGCCCCAATTACGAGTTAACCTTTGATCTCTCTTGTGCAGAAATTTTGATTCTGCAGTTTTGGAACCCCTTGGTAAATCTCAAAATTCCCTGTGAGAGATACAGCTATCTGACCACTGAATACTCTTGCTCCCTTCCTACAATGTAGAGTGTTGCTGGGACCACACTTCCCAGCCACTCAGTGACTGTGTTTGGGCCAGTGGAATGTGTGTGGAAGTGATGTACACCACTTCAAGACAGGGCCTATAGTGGGGCGCCTGGGTGGCTTAGTCGGTTAAGGGTCCAACTTTCGCTTAGGTCATGATCTCGCGGTTTGTGGGTTCGAGTCCCGCGTCGGGCTCTATGCTGACTGCCAGCTCAGAGCCTGGAGCCTATTTCAGAGTCTGTGTCTCCCTCTCTCTCTGACCCTCCCCTGCTCACGCTGTCTCTCTCTCAAAAAAAAAAATAAAAATATTAAAAAAAAAAAACACAGGGCCTATAGAAACTTCCTTTTACTCCTCACCCTTTCTTTTTCCATATCTGCTGGCTTAATACAGAAGACTGTGAGGCACTAGAGAAGGTCAAAGTCACAAGATGAAAGTCACATCTAAAAGACCAGGTAGAAGACTTATGAGTGTGGGAGAAATAACTTTCTTTTGTGTTAAGCCAATAAGGTTTAGATTTATCTGTTTTAAATCAGTTAGTTAGTATACATTGCCTGCCAAGCCTCCAAGAAGACCTGGGAAGCTCATGAAAATTCAACACTTGGCCATCAACATTAACGCAGCAAATTACCCGAAGGGTTAAGTTGATTTCTCCCAATCAATTCCCTTCTCTGCTTTCGGTATCTCAAAGTCTAGAATTATTCTCATGTGCCTTGTTCAAACCAGTGTTTGAACCAGGTCCCAGGAAACTAAATTCACAAAGCTACCTTATAATTAATTATAGACAGAGCAAAGGAACTTGATAGTCCTGAAGCTTCTCATTCTCATTAGGAGCCCTGCTTCATTTTGGCTACAATCCTCCACTCATGGGGCCACACATGTTCTTTGTTTTTTTTTTTTGTTTGTTTTAATTTATTTTTTATTTAAATCCAAGTTAGTTAACATATGGTGTAAAAATGACTTCAGGAATAGAATTTAGTGATTCATCACTTACATATAATACCCAGTGCTCATCCTAATACGTGCCTTCCTCAACTCCCCTTGTCCATTTAGCGCATCCCCCCACCCAACACCCTTCCAGCAACCTTCAGTTTGTTCTCTGTATTTACGAGTCTCTTATGCTTTGTTTCTCTCTCTGTTTTTATCTTATTTTTGCTTCCCTTTTCGTATGTTCATCCATTTTTTAAACATCTCTCTCTTGTTCTTTTATTTTCTTAATTAAAAAAAATTTTTTAATGTTTTATTTATTTCTCAGAGAGAGAAGGAGAGATAGCGTGAGCAGGGGAGAGGCAGAGAGAGAGGGAGGTACAGAATCTGAAACAGGCTCCAGGCTCTGAGCTGGCTGTCAGCATAGAGCCCGATGCGGGGCTTGAACTCACGAACTGTGAGATCATGACCTGAGCTGAAGTTGGACGCTTAACTGACTGAGCCAACCAGGCGCCCCATCTCGTTCTCTCTT
Source organism: Hyaena hyaena (assembly GCF_003009895.1). Lineage (NCBI taxonomy): Eukaryota > Metazoa > Chordata > Mammalia > Carnivora > Hyaenidae > Hyaena > Hyaena hyaena. Next base: position 1,877,064 of record NW_024080966.1, read on the forward strand.
TTAAATTTACATTCAAGTTAGCTAGCATATAGTGCAATAATGATTTAAGTAGAATTCAGTGATTCATCACCTATATGTAACACCCAGTGCTCATCCCAACAAGTGCCCTCCTCAATGTCCCTTGTCCATTTAGCCCATCCCCCCAGCAAAAACCCCTCCAGCAACCCTTAGTTCGTTCTCTGTATTTAAGAGTTTCTTATGTTTTGTCTCCCTCCCTGTTTTTATATTAGTTTTGCTTCCTTTCCATTATGTTCACCTGTTTTGTATCTTAAATTCTACATGACTGAAGTCATATGACACATGTGTTTCTCTGACTGACTAATTTCACTTAGCATAGTACACTCTAGTTCCATCTACTTTGTTGCAAATGGCAAGATTTCATTCTTTTTGATTGCCAAGTAGTATTCCATTGTGTATATACCACATCTTCTTTATCTATTCATCAGTTGATGGACATTTGGGCTTTTTCCATAATTTGGCTATTTTTGATAGTGCTATATAATAAACATTGGGGAACATGTACCCCTTTGAATCAGCACTCCTATATCCTTTGGATAAATACCTAGTAGTACAATTACTGGGTTTTAGGGTATTCTATTTAATTTTTTGAGGAACCTCCATACTGTTTTCCGGAGTGGCTATACCAGTTTGCATTCCCACCAGCAGTGCAAAAGGGTTTCTCTTTCTCCACATCCTCGCCAACATCTGTTGTTGCCTGAGTTGTTAATTTTTAGCCACTCTGACCTCTGTGAGGTGATATCTCATTGTGGTTTTGATTTGTGTTTCCCTGCTGATGAGTAATGTTGATTATTTTTTCATGCGTCTATTGACCACCTGGATGTCTTCTGTGAAAAAGTGTCTATTCATGTCTTTTGCCCATTTCTTCACTGGATTATTTGATTTTTGGCTGTTGAGTTTGATAAGTTCTTTATAGATTTTGGATACTAACCCTTTAGCTGATCTGTCATTTGCAAATATCTTCTCTCATTCCATCGGTTGCCTTTTTGTTTTGTTGATTGTTTCCTTCGCTGTACAGAAGCTTTTTATCTTTATGAGGTCCTAATAGTTCATTTTTGCTTTTGTTTCCTTTGCCTCCAGAGACATGTCACATAAGAAGTTGCTGTGGCTGAGGTCAAAGAGGTTTTTGCCGTTTTTCTACTCTAGGATTTTAATGGCTTCCTGTCTTATGTTTAGGTCTTTCATCCATTTTCAGTTTATTTTTGTGTATGGTGTAAGAAAGTGATCCGGTTTCATTTTTTTTGCATGTTGCAGTCCAGTTTTCTGAACACCATTTGCTGAAGAGACTGTCATTTTGTTTCCATTGGATAGTCTTTCTTGCTTTGTCAAAGATTATTTGGCCATACATATGTGGGTTCATTTCTGGATTCTCCGTTCTGTTACATTGATCTATGTGTCTGTTTATGTGACAGACCCACACTGTCTTGATGATTACAGCTTTGTAATACAGCATGAAGTCCAAAATTGTGGTTAAATGGAGCCTCACATCTTAATGAGATATAGTGTTCCTTATCAGTGACTAGTGTTGGATCACCCAAAACTAATACCAGCTATATTGGATTTCCCTTGCTGCATAAAAAAATTAACATAAATTTAGGAATTTAAGCAGCACAGACTTATTATATCACAGTTTCCATGGGTCAGGAATTCAATATAGGTTAGCTGAAACCTCTGCTCAGAATCTCACCAAGCTTAAATCAAGGAGCTGGCTGGGGCTATGATTTGTTTTTGAGGCTCAGGGTTCTCTTTTAAGCTTACTGGCTGTTGGCAAAACTCATCTCCTTGCAGTTTTAGGACTGAACCTCTTAGTTTCTTGATGGTCAGCCAGGACTGCTGTCAGCATCAAGAGGTTTATCACAGTTCCCTGCCATGTGACCCCCACAGGAAGATCACAACATGGCTGCTTACTTTCTTCTAGTCCAACAGAAGAAGCATACCCTTGAGGATTAATGAAGATCTCACCTGACAAAGTCAGACAATCCAGGACAGCCTCTCTTTTCACTAATTTAAACTCAGCCAGTTAGTACCTAATCATGGGAGTGATAAACCATTATATTCATTGGTTCCATTGAAGGGGAGGGAGTTATACAGAATGTGTACACCAGGGATAGGAATCATGGGAGCCATCTTAGAATTCTGCTTACCACATCACCCAATTCTCCTTCCCATTCCTTACTATAAGTTGCAATATGATTGTATATATCTTTGTTATTTGTTAATCCCTGCATAGTACCTGGAAAAAAATAGCTATTTAGGATTTTTTTCTTATTCTTTTCTTTTCTCTTCTTTTCCTTTTAATTTATTGTCAAGTTAGCTATCATTCAGTGTATATAGTGTGCTCTTGGTTTTGGGGGTAGATTCCCATGATTCATTGCTTACATATAACACCTAGTACTCATCCCAGCAAGTGCCCTCCTCAATGCCCATCACCCATTTCCCCCTCCTTCGACCCCCACATCGACCCTCAGTTTGTTCTCTGCATTCAACAGTCTCTTACGGTTTGCCTTCCTCTCTGTTTGAAACTATTTTTCCCCTTCCCCTCCCCCATGGTCCTCCATTAAGTTTCTCAAGTTCCACATATGAGTGAAAAGATATGATATCTGTCTTTTTCTGACTGACTTCTTTCATTTAGCTTAATACCCTTCAGATCCATCCACATTGTTGCAAATGGCAGGATTTCATTCTTTCTCATTGCCAAGTAGGATTCCAGTGTATATAAACCACATCTTCTTTATCCATTCAACAGTTGATGGAATTTGGGCTCTTTCCAAAATTTGGCTACTGTTGAAAGTGCTGCTATAAACATTGGGGTACATGTGCCCTTATGAATCAGCACTCCTGTATCTTTTGGATAAATTCCTAGTAGCCCTATTGCTGGTTGTAGGGTAGTTCTATTTTTAATTTTTGAGGAACCTCCACACTGTTTTCCAGAGCGGCTATACCAGTGTGCATTCCCACCAACAGTGCAAGAGGGTCCCCATTTATTCACTTCCTTGCCAACATTTGTTGTTTCCTGAGTTGTTAATTTTAGCCACTCTGACCGGTGTGAGGTGGTATCCCAGTGTGGTTTTGATTTGTACTTCCCTAATAATGAGTGATATTGAGTATCTTTTCATGTGTCTTTTGGCCCTCTGGATGTCTTCTATGGAAAAGTGTCTATCTATTCATGTCTTCTGCCCCTTTCGTTACTGGATTATTTATTTACTTATTTATAGATTCTGGACACTAACCCTTTATCTGATCTGCCATTTGCAAATATCTTCTCCCATTCCATTGGTTGCCTTTTAGTTTTGTTGATCGTTTCCTTTGCTGTACAGAAGCTTTTTATTTTGACGAGGTCCCAAAAGTTTATTTTTGCTTTTATTCCCTTGCCTTCGGAGATGTGTCAAGCAAGAAACTGCTGTGGCTGAGGTCAGAGAGGTTGTTGCTTGTTTTTTCCTCTAGGGTTTTGATGGTTTCCTGTCTCGCATTTAGGTCTTTCATTCATTTTGACTTTATTTTTCTGTATGGTATAAGAAAGTGGTGCTGTTTCATTCTTCTGCACGTTGCTGTCCAGTTCTCCCAGCACCATCTTTTTTCCATTGGATACTCTTTACTGCTTTGTCAAATATTAGTTAGCTATACATTTGTGGGTCCAATTCTTGGTTGTTTATTGTATTCCATTGGTCTCTGTGTCTGTTCTTGTGCCAGTACCATCCTGTATTGATGATTACAGCTTTGTAGTAGAGGCTAAAGTCTGGGATTGGGATGCCCCCCACTTTGGTTTTCTTTTTCAACATAACTTTGGCTATTTGAAGTCTTTTGTGGTTCCATACAAATTTTAGGATTGTTTATTCTAATTTTCAGAAGAATGCCAGTGCAGTTTTGATTGGGATTGCATTGGATTTATAGATTGCTTTGGGTAGCATTGACATTTTAACAATATTTGTTCTTCCAACCCACAAGCATGGAATGTTTTTCCATTTCTTTATGTCTTCTTCAATTTACTTCATAAGTTTTCAGCATACAGCTCTTTCATACCTTTGGTTAGGTTTATTCCTAGATATTTTATGGTTCTTGGTGCAATTGTAAATGGGATCTGTTTCTTGATTTCTCTTTCTGTTGCTTCATTATTGGTGTATAAAAATGCAACTGATTTCTGTACATTGATTTTGTATCCTGCAGCTATTTAGGATTTTTGAATACATTAATTGAGTCCTTTGGTTGTTTTGATTGAAGTTGGAAGATCCCCTTAATTTATTACCCACCTGTTTGGAAATTAGTCTCCTTCATTATGTGTTCACTTTTGTAAAATTTGGTTGTAGTTTTTCTCTTGTCACTGTTCCAAATATCTGGGAGAAGAATTGTATTTAAGGATTCTGGCCTCCTGCACACTTACTCCACTGATGTTTCAGATAAGGTACCACTAGGAAATATATGGCAACACACACTGGGATAGTTCAAGAAGGGTTAGTAAAGGTACTTCTTATACAGATGTGGGCAGGGTACAAGGAGATCACAAGAGATAGTGGAGTAACAGTAGGAGCTGTTATTTCCTTTAGGCACCAAAGGACCTAAGATAGGAGAAGTTCTAGTATATGCAAGGACAGTGTAGTGGGTTGAATGGTGGCGCTTAAAAAGATATTTCCAAGTCCTAATCCCCAGGACCCCGTGATTGTGACCTTATTTGACAAAAGGGTTTTTGTGGATATAATTAAGTTAAAGATCTTGAGATGAATCATCTTGGTTTTAGGGTAGGGTCTAAATCTAATGACAGGGAAGCTTATAAGAGAAAGTCTGAAGATGATTTGAGACACAGAAGCACACAAAGGAGAAGACAATGTAAAGATGGAAGCAGATATTGGAATGATGTATCTATAAGCCAAGGAATGCCAAGGACTGCCAACAGTCCTTGATGAGAAGCTGAGGGAGAGACATGGGACAGAGTCTCCTTCAGAGACTCCAGAAGGACTCAACACTTCCTTCACCTTGACTTTGGACTTCTGGCATCCAAAACTGTGAGATAGTATATTTCTGTTTTAAGCCACTTAGTTTGTGGTAACTTGTTATGGCAGCCTAGGACAGATACTGATGGTGTCATGGTGGCAAGGTACTGCCAGCTTGAGGTGACTCCAGAGACAGGATCAAAAAGAAGAAAAACCCTAATCTCAGTCTCTTGACCATCCTCTCCTTCTGGGCCTTGTATTGGCCAAAGGTTGCCTGAAGTCAGAAGATAAAGGAGCTCAATGATGTGGTACAGGCCAGGGAAGTCTCCTGAGAGAGAGAACAAAATGGAGGTGAAAGGTAGATTTGGAGGGGCACACTGAAGATAAACAGTACATCTTCTTAAGGTTATAGGTAGAGTAACCATAGATCCTAATGTGTCTGTGGCAGTATGGTTTTTACCTGTTGTCCCAATGCAGGTATTAATTTTTCCTTTTATTTTTCAAGGGTTCAGGTTTGAATGAGAAATTATATGGTCACATTAGTTATAGGTTAAAATCCAATTGGATTAGTACTCAAATGGATAGAGAGTTTTCTGTACAATATGTTAAGTGAAGCAAGTCACCACACCATCAGAATGCCATCTCTCGCAATTGACCCGTGGTCCTGACCATTCTTGGTAGGTATAAGAAGAAAAATTAAGACCTTTCTGAAGTAAACAAAAACATAATTGTTTCCAAAACCTGGATCATACAACCCCTATTTTCTGAAGTTAGCTTTTTTCACTTCATCTTGGAGACCTGTTTTGTCAGGACATACAGATCTCTCCTGTTCTTTTTAGGTCCTATATAGGACTCCATAATTTATTTAACCATTTCTCTACTTGTAAACATTTGTTATTTAAAGTTCCTGATGTAAAAAAATGCTTCAGTGACCACTATATATGCTCTTTGTATAGATGTGTGAGTATTTCTAGAATAGGTATTGTATCCAAGTTCTTAGCTACAGACAATAAGAATCTATTTTGGCTAGTTTAAGAGAAGAAATTTATTTAAATAGACAAGTTAGTTCACAGAATCATTAGGATGGCTGGAGAAAAAGACTTCAGGTTTAAGTATGAAGGACTAATGCCCAGGATTGCACTGTTGAAATGGGATTAGGTTGCTGCTTTTGACACTGACCCCAGAACTAAGGGACAGACCGGTGTGATGATGAACATAGGTGCCTATCTTTGCTGCTAGTCTTCTACAGAATAGAAACCCCATGCACAGCCAGTTTCCTTACATTGTTCACTTGTGAGTTTAAGTCTTAAGTGGGTCACATGCCTCTACCCTAGCTAGCTACAAGGGAGGCCAGGGATTAAAAATAAAAATCTACCAGGAAGGCATGCCTGATAAAGTGGAAATTGTTCAAATGTTGGGAAGCTCTTTCAAAGATGGTGATACACTCATATGAGAGATGTCTACTGCAGACAGCAAAAGTGCAACTGCCTGTTTAAGGATAAGTATACTTTAAATTCTGGCAACCTCTGCCAAACTGACTTCAAGGAAATGTAGACCAATTTACATTGCCACATGCACTGTATCATAATTCCCTACATCTCTTCCCTACATCATCTCCAGTAATGGATAATATTATTTCTTCAATACTTTTGACACTTTTTGACAACCTGACATTAAATAAAGATCCTACTTTTTAAAAATCTGCTTTTTCTCAAAATTGTTTAACCATTTCAAAAAAATGTTTATTAGCCATTTGTTCTTTTAAGACATAATCACTTATATATTCTGCCTGCTTTCTTAATATTAGGTTGCTTTTTTGTTTGTTAATGTTTGAACATCTCTGTGTATTCTGAACATCAGTTTATTTTTGTCTGTTCCATATGTTGAAAATATTCTTCACAGTAATCCTTTTATCTCTTTTGCTTATGTCTTTTAGTTGTGGGAAATTTAAACAAAATGGCTAATCTTTTCAGAGTTTTATCCCCAGAAAAATTTTCATGTCTTTTAATATAAAATACTCTCCTTCAACCGCTTCAAAACATTTTTTAGGCTTCTTGCTCATGTTTATCTTTTTATCTATTATTCTTTGTGTGTGTGTGTTGTATGAGATAGAAACTAAGCTATTGTTGTTTGTTTGTTTTGTTTTTCCAAGTGGAGAGCCAATTATTTCTCACATTTTTTGAAGAGCCCATTCTTAACATGTATTTAATTTTTTCACTACGTATTTCTGTTTCTGAAGACTCTGTTACATTACACAATGTTGGTTTAAGGTTCTACGATGATACTTGTTTGCTTCTACACCACAGTTTTAATGATTGAATACTTATAATGTATTATGAGAGCTGGTAAAGCAATTTATTCCTCATTTTTTTCTTCTAGAAAGAAAGAAGACCTAGGGTCTTCTCTCTGTTTCTTTCCCAGATATATTTTAGAATGAGTTTGCTGAATTCCATTAAAATAGCATGGAGAATTTTTTTATTAGAAGTACATTTAATTTAAATAGTTTTCTGGGGTTCCTGGGTGGCTCAGTTGGTTAAGTGTCTGACTCAGTTTTGGCTCAGGTCGTGGTCTCACAATTTGCAGGACTGAACCCTGTGTCAGGTTCTACACTGATAGTAAGGAGCCTACTTGAGATTCTCTCTCCCTCTCTCTCTGCCTCTTCCCCACTCACTCACAGTAAATAAATAAATAATAAATAAATAAATAAATAAATAAATAAATAAATTTCTGTAAATGCAAGTATGTTGCCCAGAAGGTATGTTTTATGGTGTATTATGTTAGGATAAATTCATTTATTAGTAGATATTTCCTCAGCAGTTTAGAACTGGGGTACAAATAACTTGTTAAGACCAAGAGTTGTTTTCTGTATTTCTTCATCATTTACCATGATTATATTAAAAATGGCAATAAAAAAGTTGGGATCCCTAAAGAAAAATAATGGGAAAGCACTCAGGAACTAGGTATAATAGGAGAAACAAGAAGGATTAGAAATACTCAAAGAAACATGTCCCAGGCTCTGCTCTGTCCTGTACCTAGAAATGTAAGCCCCAGCCAGAAGTGCAAGAGCCCATCAGCTTCTTCATACCTCAAGGAGCCAAGGGGGTAGAGACAAATATACTCTTTAGGAGGAAGGGGTGAGTAATTGCACTGTTCTACTCATTTACAGGGGGTCTGCCTACTTTCTACCCATTTCCTTGTCTGGATCAGTCAACCCCTCCTCTGCAGAGAGGTCAGTGGAGCCCAGATGACAGAAGCAAGGATTTCACTTTCAGACTTGCCAGCCTAAGTTTCTGACCTGCCTCTGGTTAGCCATGAATCTTTGGGCAAATCAGCCCATCAGAGTCTTAGAAACTTCTGGAAAACCAACAGGTGGTACCTTATGCAGATATACTAAGCAATAACATACAGAGAACTTTTTCAAATAGGTCAGTGGAGGTTTAATTTTACACACAGACCAGGAAGTGAGTGGACACACTGCTTAGATGATTTAGACATTACACTCTAGATGCCTCCCTGAGGGTTCACAGAGCAGTCAAACATTATATTTAGGAGACACAGGAAACAGAGGCTCCGGAAGCAAGTGAAACTTCATTAAGTATTGACCACATAGAGGACAATGTTATATCCTGGAATATGCAAAGCAAATTGGGTAACTAGGGTGTGACAAATTCTCCATTCTTAAGGAACCTACCTTTTAGTGAGGCAAAACTTCCCCATGTAAAATAAGACAGAGCTGAATGTATCAGCAGCATGGGCAAGATAACAAAGTACAATTTGAAAGAGTTGCAGGTCAACGGAACATACGAAACATTTCTGGAGAAGGAATTCTTGGTGGTAGCAGTGCACGGAGATTTAATGCTGGGTATGAAATAACTCTGTGTACTAAATATGTGACTGGCACTGGTTTTTTCTAAATTGTACACCTTATTATTTGGCAAAGGCACAAGAGTAGTATATAATAAATTAGGATCTAATAGATTGCTGGTTGGACTGGTGGTAGTTAAACAAGTAGCTTATAAACACCTTGCTTGGCTAGATTAGAATTTAGGGATAAGACATGTGGTGGCATTTAATGAAAATTTGGCTTATGGAAACTTGAAAAATTGTGATATGAATTACTGGGTTTTACTTTATGTGCAAAATTTGAAATGATATGAATCTACCCAAATTAAAAAATACACATGAGATTCTTATCACTTCAAAGACGTGGGAGAAGTGAATTGTACCACATCTGTTTCCACATGGTGCTGTCACTTAAGTTGGAAAGCAGAGACACCCAATATTGCAGTTTGACTTGTGAGAAGTCTTTATTCTTCAAGTAAAAGGCTGGAGAAGTAGCTGGTGACAGCATGACTGCTGGATGCTGCTCTCCTCCGTTTGAAGGCCTCCCTTCATTTGCATCTTCTGCCCCCATGGCCTTTCTCACACATTTACCTACTCCCCTGGTGCTCTCCCTACCACCCACCAATCCCATCAACATCTTTTTCTCAGACTCCTCTCTCCTCATCTCTTCAGCAATGAGAAGTTCAAGGGTAGGAGATATACCAGCACATAGAGACTAACTGCTCTCCTTCATGGCCATTACCTTCACTGGGCACCAAAAAGGCTACAGTGCACTGTCTGAGTGAACACACAAGGAAGAAGATGGGTGGACAATGTGCCAGGCATTCTAGGCCCTGTCTCAGGAAGAGCTCCTTGAAAGGAGAAGAGCCTGGTCCTCTTTCTCTGACTGTTCCACTTCCTGCAGCAATTTGTAGAGGGGTCCTACAGTGCCCCTGTGACATGGAGTTTCTTTGGATCCCATCAGCTTCAAGCTGGGACGGTAACAACAATGCCACAAGGAAGAGATTCCATAGATTCCCAGCAGACACAAAGCATTGATCATCACATGCCAACAGAAGAAGGTGGTGATAAACATGATGTCACTGATGTCATCATCCTGCCATGGGTAGCCAGTGACTGGTCTGTACAGAATAAAGCCTCCCTGTATCAGCCAGGAGCCCATCATCAGGAACAGAAAAGTCTCAATTAGCAAGAGGTGAAATGTGTCAGGAGTCCACAGCTGTATGGTCAATACCAGCATCAACAGGAACACCACCACGATGAGCAGATAATGAATCTGAAGCTCTATCCCTGTTGAGTCCTGGACATGTGACATCAACAACAGCAGGAGCACATAGAAGGTCAGGACCAAGGTACCTTTCTCTAGGACCACACACCTCTGAGGTAGCAAGTTCTTGCTCGTGACATCTACACAGCCGTTGAAGGTGAGGAGGATGAACATAGTGAGGTGCTGCCACTCTTTGGGGTACATAAATCTTGGTGGGTACTTCTTGTCCATCAACACCATCCCATCATCAAGACAGAATGCTACGTAAATCGTTAAGATGGATCCCACCAACATCTTCAGCAAACCTTTGTAGGATATTTTCCACAGCCTGTCCCATATTCCCTTGTTCCTAGGAGGGCATGAAGGACAGAGGAGAGAGTCATTGACTATCATGGCCTTAAAGATCACTGTGGCCTGATGCAGTCCATAAGAGAAAAGATATAGCCCTGGGTATACATGACCTATGAACTTTCCCATGAAATTACAGATCTGTCTTACTAAGGAGTGAGGACAAAACTCAGGACCTCTCTGCTCTCCTCTCTGTTGAGGGCCCTTCAAGTTGTAGGCTACATATACAGAGCTAACTTCTTCCTCTTTTTATTATCTCTCTCTGCCCACTGCTCCCAGAAAGAATTCAAAGTTCAGGACAAGAGCCTACACTTTTGGTAATACGGGTCTCGTTGTTCCATTTCATTCTAGTACACTGGGAACAAACTGAATTCTGCCAAAAAAAAAAAAAAAAAAAAAAGGAAGATGAATATTCCCCAGTATGCACCTGTGAGAATGTGCACTCTCATGAGCTTTGTGTTTGGGCCTTTGAGATGCTTCTGGTCACACTGTCCCTTTTTCCCATGGCCTGCTTTCTTCTGCTCCTGTCCAGTGCTTAGAGAAGCAGTAGAGTGGTGCATGAACTAGAGATTATCCACAAAAGGCCTGGGTTACTCACAAATATTTGTGTATCTTTTAAGAACCCTTACTCACATCTTTGACCATATATTGAAAGAAAATATATTCTTCCTGAACATAAACATTTATAAACATTTGGGGATGTACTCACATAAACACATACTAAGTATGTACCTGGCCACTTCATTTTTTCTGTAACAGATTTGGGGAACCCTCACCTGCCCCCAAATCACTCTGTACTAGATAGTAGATAAACTTGAAAAACCACTTTTTGAGATCAGTTTGGGGATTTTAAGGTGTAATTTGTTGTTAAATGCAAATGTGTTCAGACATAGATTCAGGGAGCTATTTATATTTAATGTGAATTAGTTCATCAACTTTATTTTCTAATTACATTTGCTATGTATCTAATACTTATAAGTAGAAAAAGTCTTAGGCAGTAGATGATAGCCAGCTGCATCTGAGGTAATACATCCAGGGCAAGTGTCTTCATTTAGAGGGGATGGTAAAAAGCAAGGTACAGGGAACATGAGGCAGGCCTTTGGGCACACAGTGGTTCCGGATTTATTGCAAGAGGTATGGGGAATAGGAGTTACTCTGACAGTGATAGGTGTGTGGGAGAGGAGGAAATTCATTACTCAAGATGAAGGATGCAGACATCACAGTCTTCTGCATAATCAGGGTACAAGCAATATTGTGGGGCAGAAAGGCAGAGAGGCAGCACCTACATGCAGATAGCACCCCCAGTGGGGAGGAGGAATGTTTACACTGAGGTCACAGCACTGACTCTGAGCCCTGACCAGTATCTCCCTTTCCTACACCCACTTATTATCAGAAACAAAACAAAACAAAACAAAGACAAAACAAACACACACAAGAAAACCAGTCTGTTCATGCCCTTGAAGATGAAGGCCATTTCCTTACAGTGGGAGAGTGAAGATTTGAGTATAAAAGTGCTGGAGGAGAGAGAGAGCTAAAGATTGCTTTACAGAAGGACTTACCTTCCTTATTCCACTTTAATTTCAACTTTCCTTTCTTACACAAGTGTGGCATACACTGGCCAACAATTCACTATGTTCATGTCCTTTTCTTCCTTTGTGCGCTGATGAACTACATTTCCTGCCCTGCCTTGCAGTTGAGTTCTAGCCAATTGAGGTATAAATGGAAATGATATAGACTACTTCCTGGTTTCACTCATTAAATTCTCCCTTACATATTCTTCCATGTTACTTTCCTTTCTCTGGCTTTAGACAGACTATCACAGTTTACTATATGTTATTGAGGATGGGGGAGCTCTAGGTTGGAAGGAACAGTTTTCCTGGACTACTCCTTATAAGAAACCTATACATTGTTCAGGAGCACTCATTTTGGACTGTAAATAAATAAGGAATAAACTGTTTTTCTTGAGCAATGGAAATTTTCACATCTGTTTGCTATTGTGGCTAAAATACCCAAACTAATGCAAAACTAACACATAGTCTTCATAGAAAAAAGTTTAGAAAAATTCATAAGCAAAATGAGAGAAAAATAAGTACCTGTTGTTCCAAACCTGATGGCAACTACTGCAAAACCCCCACCTTTAGGAAAGCAGGGCTGTGAAATGGGGGGAAAATGACTGGAAATTGAGAAACCAGGATTCTAGTACCAATTTCCGCCTAGTTAGCAGGACTTCATCTTCTGTTAATGAAAAGAAAGAACTGTGGCATCTGCATCTTTTAAGTAGAGAGACAGAGAGAGAGAGAGAGAGAGAGGGAGTGAGAGAGGGAGAGAGAGAGGGAGAGAGAAAGAGAATGGATGGGAAGGAGGTGAAAGGGAAATACTTGGGGGTTTTGCATAGAAGGGAGTAATTTTGTCACCCCACAATTTTTCCTTTTTAGCTAGTGGTCAAAACACCCAGAAAACTTCAAAGAGCTGAATGGTCTTTAAAGGTACAAAGGGAAACAAGAGTATGACATTGTGACCCAGTGAACTATGGAGGAGAAATCTCTGATAGTCTCTCTGGTTCTTGTCTTGACCTGGGGAATTGTTGAGCTTCTCTGAAGGGAATTTGCTCTCAGTACAGCAAATCCCATTTCTCCACTAAGTATTTACCATCATCAGAGAGCCAGTGCATTTCTCTGAGTAGCTCAGTTCTACCTAGAATGGACTTCAGGTGTCAGAAAAGGCTGTTTGGGGTCACTAGTAGTGTTATCTCCAGCACCTGAGTGCTGTGGGTCTGATAGACATAGAAGTTGAGGGACAAACAAATTCCACTTATCTCCTAACCACCACATTTATCTTCACCTTTGGCCACTCCTGGCAGCTGTGAGGTAGTGGTCGGAGTAGAAGACAGAATGACTGTACTGACCCAAGAGCAATGTGAGGTTGAAAGTGACATTTGTGAGGACAAGCAGCCCTACTTTAGGTTCTTTCAGGTCCCCACCATGACCAGACACCAGCACTACGTGTTCATTAAAACACAAACATCCTGATCTCAGACTCTAAAGATAGGAATCACCTGTCCCAAACCAGACACTGCCCACGAGTAGCTGAGAAGGAAGCCAAAGGTGGTGAATGATTAGCAGAACTGGCAGACAGCTCCATATCTGTGGACAGTGAGTGGCTGGACGGCTGTTTCATGAGGGAAACTTTGCTTGACCACAGGAGCCCATGGAGGTCCTTCATGTCCTGGCTGTTCCACACTGAGACTCCTCTCAAACCTGCCCTCCTGCCCCCATTCTCAAGGGGCTCAGCCACAGCCACGGACACTTGTCTGGTACAAAATGCCAGAGTGAGCAAGAATGTCCTCAGGAAGTGAGTGAACATGAATTTACTAAATGCTGTGAGATAATCTTGTCCTCACAAAGCTTACAAAATAATTAAATGTGTTGTACACACGGATACACACACATAGAAAATAAACACATATACATTAAGTGTTAAGTATAGAATTAGAAAATGTCATGCTGCATGGTGTGTGGAGGGCATTTCAGAAGATTTCAGTGATAGGAGTCGTTCATGGGAGAGGTTCAAGTTTAATCAGAATTACCCTTAGACATGTCCTAGAAAACTGCCAGCAACTTAGGGAAGGTTTTAGTGCCAGATTCTTTCAATAGCCTTTATACTAACATTTAAGGAATCCTTTATTTCTTATTATTGCAGGGCAGATATGACTAAGAAACCAAGGGAGCATATAGGTTTTAGAATGTCAGGGTCAATCAAGTGCTTGATTAGAGACCCCATCAGTCTCTAATGCTAAGTCAAGGGCACTTATGGGAGAAGGAATAGGACTGGGATGGGACGAGAAAACAGGTGAAGCTGAGAACTTTGACCTCCCCAGTTGCTTAAGATCTGACTTTCTGATGGAGGAAATCCCTCTTCTCACCTGAGAAAAAAAGTCTTCCTCTGCATGAGCACCTTTCATTGACTATATAAAGGAGAGACCTGTCCAAGGGGATGCTAGTCTCTGTAGGACCCACTCCCATCACTCATAATACATCCATGTCCATAACAAGACTAGCTCTCAATAGTGCCCAGACATGTATGTATAGGACCTAGTCTGCAGTGGGAGAGGAAACCAATGCACCAAAAGAATTACAAGGCCTCACCAATCAGTATTGGCAAGAGTGGGGGGAGCATGGATATTAGACCACATAAAGTGAAATTGGATCACTGATTGAGACCCAGTTGTCAATATGAGTTTACTTTCCTGAGATTCTAGGTTTAATATGCAGCTAGGAATGATGTAAAATGTCAGCTAGGTTGGCCAAATGAAACCTGGACTTAATGGTGGCTTACAGTCAGTGAAGATGACAGACTGGAAGTTCACTGGCAAACTCTAGAAAGCACTGCCAAATGGAACTTTCTGCAAAGATGGGAATTTTCTATAATCAGTGCTATCCAATATGATAACTTCTTAGCCACCTGTGGCAATTGAGCAGTTGAAATGTGGCCAGTGCAACTAGGGAACTGAATTTTTAATTTTAATGATTTAAGTTTAACTAGCCACATGTGGTTAGTTGCCATTGTATTGAATGATGCGGTTCTAGTACAGGGAGTCCAAAGGCTCAGGGGAATGTTAAGGACACTTCATATTTTATCTAAGTTCACTCTGGCTGCATCCCACAGGTTTTGATATATGGAGTGGTCTCATTACCATTTACTTTTCAGTAATTTTTACATGTCTTTTTATTTTCTACTTAACCCAAGAGTTATCTAGGAAAACATTTTTTAATCTGTATATAAATTGTACCTGTTTAACTATTCTTTTCATGTTGATGTTATTTTTGCTTTTTATAAATATGTGATTTTTCTTCATAAATATCCCATGAGAAGTATTTGAATATTCTATATTACTGTTAATTTTATGTGATTTTTATAAGGACTTCTGAGATGGATGTATTATGTTTTTTTCACTATGATTCTGGATTTGTTCATTCTCTTTTTATTTCTCTTTTTTATTTTTATTTTTTCAGTTTTTCTTTTATGCACTAGCTACCCAATATCAATACATTAAATTCATAACTGTCATATCTTTTTGATGTAGTGAATATAAGAGAAGAAAACAGGGGTGCCTGGGTGGTTCAGTCATTAAGCCTCTGGTCATGATCTCACGGTTTGTGAGTTCGAGCCCTACATTGGGCTCTCTGCTGTCAGCACAAAGCCTACTTCAGATCTTCTGTCTGTCTGTCTGTCTGTCTCTCTCTCTCTGCGCCTCCCCTGCTCTCTATCTCCAAAAAATAAATAAACATTACCAAAAATAGCTAAAACTCTAAAAAAAGAAAGCATTTGTCCCTTTTAATTATTATGCTTCTAATATTTAGTTTTCTTTTGTTTGATATTAGCTTTTTAACATATTATTTTCTTTTTTTACTTTTCTAGTATACTTATGTGTATATATTTTCAACCCTCTGGTGCTTGTTGTTTAAGCATGTCTTGTACTTACCTTAACTTTGTATTTTAACCTGTTCTGAAAATCTGTGTTACTTTGACACAGGAGTTTAAGACACTTACTCTTATTGTGATCACTGATATATTTGGACTTCTTTTTAACCTTTTATTTTATGGTTCTGTGTTCCTTATTTGGTCCTGACCCCAGTTCCTCCTTTGAAAATATTTCCATAGGAATGAGTAACTTACATTTCCCAGAATTAAAATTTCCACTGAAATAAACATATGTCTGTTGGAATTGATGATTATGGGATGTGAGGTTGATGACACATTACTGTGTTTCTTTGCTCCCTAAATTTACACCCCTTCAGCTCCAGCTTTGTAAAACTTTACAAATAGTCTTCTGGAATCTTGGAAACTTGACATATGCCACCTGGCATGTCATATAAGTCAAAGTTGTCCTTAGGTTCTCACAGCACCGGTAGTTGATGTGATAATTCTTTCATTCTCCCTCAGAAATGAATTTTTATGTATGAAATTTAATAAAAATGAAGGCCACACCTCACTGGTACCTCATTCAAAGCCACACCAGTTATTGGTTATAATCTATCTTGCCTGCTAAGAAAGACTAGAACATTCTGAGAGATCCTAAGAAACATTAGAGTGAGGCAGTTAATAGTACGAACTCTAGGACTACTCTGCCCTGGTTGGAATCTCTTATTCCATGGTTGGCATTTTATTTGTCCCTCATTAAGTATAATATGGGGTCAGTAATAGTATTTCCTCAGGGGGTTACTATGAGGTTTAGAAAAGACAACCCATGTAAAAACACTAGGCACAATCCTTGGTACACAGTAAGAACCAAGAAAATGGTAGCTGATATTGTTAGCAATCTTCATAGTCCACACCCAGGACTCTAGACCACACTATTTTCATACAAATTACTGTTTCCTTATGGTCCTCCCCTTCCCTGAAGGAGAGCCTTGGAGCTCCTTGGGACTCATGAAGAGACATAATCTACTTCTCTTGGTATTCTTAGCATCCCCAAAGCTGACTGAAGTTGTCAGTCAGTAAACAGAGCAGTTGGGATTTAAACAGGAGCTACAGGCACTGGCTTCATACTGGCAACCTCTGTCCTATGTTTACGTTTTGTCTGCAGTTGCTGCATTAAGAAGACCTGCCCTTAATGAAATATTCAGTCCTAGATCTTTTCATGTCCCAAATTAACTTTAATGAACAAACAGGGAAAGATCAAGAGGGCTGCGACTGGGACTTAGGGGAAACTTTGAAGCAGAAGCCAGGATAGGGTAGATGCCCTCTGGAGATGAGCCAGCGTTTGCTTTTGATGACAGCGAACCTTCAGATCTTGTTCATTTGAGCTGCAAACAAGGGGCTCTGAGAAATCAGTATACCTGAGATTTCATTTTTTGCAATGCCTCTGTGTTCCTCATTCAACAAACACGTGTTGAATACCTACTGTGAGCAAGAAATGTGCTCAAATGCTTTTATTATATGCTTTGGGTAATATCAAGGTAGACAAGACACTGCCATTGCCCTCAAGAACTTTATTTTCTAATAGAGGAAATAAGATGCACATAAATGGCCACAATGTGTGCTGGGGGTAAGGGGATGGGAACTGTGACATGTCACAAAAGAGGTACAAATTTCCATCATATTGAGGAAGGAACAATTGCTTCCACCTTGAAGGGAACAAAGCCTACTGTATGCAGGAAGTTAGGTCAAAGCTGCCCTTTAAGGATGGTAGTATCTGGACAGGTAGGGGTGAGCAGTGGTCTTTTAGGTAGAGCACATGGTGGGAACTGGAAAGGAAGACCAAGGAATTTTTTTATAGCAAATACTACTTACTCTGTTTCTTCTATCTGTGTGTTCATGAGAAAAATCTATTAATCATTTCAAACCTCAGTTTCCCCATGAGACTAGTTCTATTTATTCCTCAGAATGATTGCAAAGATTAAATGACTTGTTTTATATTAGGCGACCATGTAGATCATTGTATATGCTTCAATCACGGTAATTTAGTGTCCTTCATGCTTATTTCTATTTCTTTCCTTTTTCTGACCTCTATGCTGGTGAGAAGCACATCTACAGGAATTTCTACTGGGCATTCCTACTGGAATTTCTATTTTGTTTAGGGGCAAATAAAAAGGGAGCTGCAAGTCAGTAATGATGTTTAAATAAGGAGTTTAGGATTGCCACAGGTAGTCCTCAGCAAAGGCAGTTTCCCCCCCTGTCAGAAAAGGGCCTTAGGGTCGTGGATAGAACCAATCCTGGACTGACTATTCCTACTGTTCCTGTCCTTGTTACAAACTCCTGAATGGCATGGTCCTCTTTTCTGAGTGTCCATTACAGCCACACCACCTAACAGCTCTTCTTTCAAAGACAGTTCCTTCACTGCTTCCCCAGGCTTCTGGTTGAAGACTTTCCCAGAAAGGAGCTTAAGAATCCATCAGATGATCTTCTCTTAGTAGAGTTGGGCTTCTGGACTTGTCTCAAGAGTAGTAGACCTAATTTGCAGCCATATCTTGTCATTTTCCATTTTTTATATCAAACTTAACAAATGTTAAAACAGGATCTTAACTGCAATTCACCCTTCTGTCTTTGAGTTTCAAAGGGTAGTAATAAAACTGTTGGTGGTTAAACCTATTGTCATTCCGAGAGGAGGTGCGGGAGGTCCGTATCAGACTTTTAAAGGCAAGTCCTGGAGTTATGCTGCTGGCTTTTGCTCACCACCCACTTCTTCTTGTCCACCTAAGAAGTTGAGGTTGACAAGAGGTTGGAAAGTGGGGATTCTTTGCAGATAATTGTCAGTGTCCTGTGCATTTTCTGCACTATCCCCACTGGCTAATGGGAGGGATAAAGGTGCACTCCCTTTACTCCAGGCCATGGGACAGGGGCTCTAAGGGTGCTATGCAGAGAGAAGAGCATGTGTTACCTAGAGTGATGGAAGGCCAATGTTTGACTCTTACCTGGGAGTCTAGCGGCAAGAGGCTCTCATGGGGTTGTCCCTGCTTGGTGCACAGCAGGGAGAGGTGGCATAGAGGGAGTGAGGTGCACGCTGACAGAAGGGCAATGGCAGTTGTGTCCAAAGGCTGCATATGAACCCTGTGAAAGTCAGCAAGACTGGGCTTCTTCAAGGGTTCTTCCCTTAGAAAGCACGCTGGAATGGTGAAGTGACCTAAGGGGTTGAGAGGGGGAGTCTCAGGTGGCCATGCAGAGAAAAGGCCTAGCCAGCACTGAGGTGGCTCAGTGCACAATATCTGAGGAAGACACTGAAGTATCCTCTGGAAAGAGGATCATGCAGAGGGCACGGACAAATGTACCAGCCTCATAAGACCATGCTCCTTCCCCAATCTCTTTTTCTATGAGCCCAACCTGGGACAGATCAGGTAGGGCAGCTAGAGAGTGGGCAGGGGTGAAGTGAGGAAGAGAGAATAGCTAACTATGTACCATTTTAGCCACCTCCACCACCTCTGTGGACTTCTGAGCCTAAAGCAGCCCAAGCTAGGAGATGAGGAGTTTTGAACTGAATGAAAGTTCAGAGTTTAGAAAATGTATATGAACTGGGCTGGATCATTTGATGAGTGTATCAGACTGGAGCTTTATTATCTGAGTGACTGAGATTTTGGCCCAGGAGCAAAGAAAATAAGTTCCACAGAGCAGGTTTAGGGGACCATGGTAAGGAAGAATAAATTGCTTCTGGCTTGCACCTGGATAGGTTGGGCACATCCAACCAACTAGAGTCTATGCTATAACTGCACCTGTGTTAGGAGCTGTGGGAGTCACACAGGTAAACACAGCCCAATACTGCAATCCAGGAGCTGCTAAAGAACGTGAACACCTTTACTAAGAGGCATGCCCTAAAAAGCCTGACAGTAACATTCCAATGGAATATAGGGAAATGGGAAAGAAATTCCATCTTAGGATTCCCATGGGAGCCTTTGTAGAAGGGATCTGAGCTGGGACAAATAGTAGGGGTGGGGCAAAAGGCATTTGATACAGATGGAACTGCTTGAGACAAGATGAAAATACAAGAACATGCAGGGATTCTTGGAGATCAAAATTATACAGGCTGTGACTATGCACGTTGGGATTAAAATGCAATGTTTTAAAGGTAAACACCATTAAAAAATTCTCACAGTGCTTTACAGTTTGCAAAGTTCTTGTGGATATCTTATTTCATATGACAATTATCACAACCCATGGAATAGGTGGGGAATCTGTGTTTAGTGGATGAAATAACTGGGTCAATGTTATTCTCTTACCCAGCAGTTCAGGGCTAGCCAATGACACAAGTAGTCTCTGAACCCAGGCTTCCTAGTTTCTGGTGTTGTTTGTTAGTTGTTCCATGACATTTAATCCTGTCCCTTCACATGTGTTATGAGCAGTTCAGTTCTGAAGACTACTTCATATTTTACTTTCGGGATGATAGGGGTGTATTGTGAGATTATGTGATGATATTGATTCATTCATTCATTCAACAAATAATTACATTTTAGTGGAAGGAGAAAGACAATTAAAAATGAGCATTTATATATTAGGTGCTGGTAAAGGCTAAATAGAAAAATGGAACAGGGAAAAGGAATAGGATGTGCCAGGCCTTTCAGAGATTGCTGCTTTAAATGAGAACGTCACTGAAGGCTGATGTGAAAATGGAGACATTTGAGCAGAGATCTGAGCAGTGAGTTGGTGAGTCATGCAGATATCTCTGGGAGACACTGGTTAATGGTAATTATCCAAGTGGGGTCTTACGGTGCTGTGGACCAGAAGAGATGATGATGGTGAGGAGTCGTCATATTTTGCATGGTTTTTCAAGGTAGTGTCAAAAGGATTGAGAGAGCCATAAAATGTGTAATAATAGGAGAGCAAGAATGCAGTCAAAAATGACACCAAGATTTCCAGTATGAAAAACTGGAAAGGTGTATTTGCATATTTTTGACATGGCAAAGGCTTCAGGAGAAAAAGGATTTGAGGGAAAGGTAAGGAGTTTATCTGGGGCACTTTCACTCTGAGATGCCTGTTTGATATTCAAGTATTGATGGCAATGAATTAGAAATACCTGGAGTTCAGGGAGAGGTCAAGAGTAGATTATAGATTTTGGAGTGAGCGTGTAGTTCTAGTGAGTATCAGTGGAATGGTTGTCAAGAACTGTGTAGGATCTGAATTTTACCCAGTTTACAAGCCAACAAGTGAGCCTACCTCAACATCATGGATGCTGGCAGAAGACACAAACCTCTGGGGCCCTAGGTAAAGACCTATATTACTCACAGTAATCAGAGTAGGCAGAGTATCTGCCTTTTCCTGCCCCAGTTCCCTGAGTCTCATTTCCCCAGGACAATGTGGAAGGGCCAGAGATAACTGCAAATGCTGTAGGTTGTCTGACAGGAAGGGAACCCAGACTGAGGAAAGCTGCATCTTTTGTAATGGGCAGTAGACGTGTCTACCCGTGGCTCTGAAGGGGACACTATCTCCATGTTTCAAATCTGTTTGCTACACAAACATCCCTGAAAAGATACTTCAGAATAAAGTCAGCCATCATCTCTGCTCATGAGCTGGGCAGAAACACAAGAGACCATGGAGAATCATCTTCTCTACATGATATCAGCCGCTAAGGAGCACTATGGAAATTGTAACGGGCACTTTTTGCTTTTATAATCAATGAGGCGCTACCATCATTTCACAGGCAAGAGCCGGGAATTTTAGGTATCCTGCAATGTATGGGACAGTGTCACACAAAAAGACTTCTCTCGTGTCTCATACAACTTTCAATGTCAAACATTCACTTTAGCAAAAAATATATATATATAATTATTTGAATTATTTGAGTCCTGGCTCTATTTCTTATTTCTGTTTTTTTAGAAATTAACTTTATTTTAATTTTTTATGTTTATTTTTGAGAGATAGAGAGAGAGGCAGAGTACAAGTCGGGGAGGGGCAGAGAGAGAAGGAGACGTAGAATCCAAAGCAGGTTCCAGGTTCTGAGCTGTCAGCACAGAGCCCAATGTTAGGCTTGAACTCATGACCCTTGAGATCATGACCTGAGCCAAAGTCACATGCTTAACCAACTGAGCCACCCAGGTGCCCCTATACTCTATTTCTACTTTATAAAATATCCTTAGTATGGCTTGGTGTACACTTAGTATTTAATCATTTAAATCAAAGGAACATTTTACTTTGCTTTGTTTAGAATTCTATCAAAATTACTCACCATTTGGGGAAAAAAATACATTGCTACCAGCAGCCACACTTAGGTCAGCCTATAGGTGTAGCAGACACAGTTACAGTGATTTTATGTGTATGTGTATATATATTTATTCAGTCTTTATATCATAAGGTCAAATATGAAGGAATTTTGGAGGAATAATATCTAACTTCTCTTAAAATGTATTCATTATGAGAAGATATAATACAGTCAGATTCTTGTACAGATTGCTGCTGAGAGATCAATGAAGGAGAGCACTGGAAATTGACCATTGGATTTAGCAGCGGAGAAATCATTAGTGACCTTGAAAAGAGCAATTTCAGTGCAGAGTGGGGACAAGAATCTGTTTGAAGTTGGTTCAAAAGAGCGTGAGAGGACAGGAATTGAGACATAAGAATAAACAACTTCTTTGAGGAGGTTTTCTGTAATGGAGAAGCAGAGCAATAGAGTGATATGCAGAGCATTTGGCATGGTGCCTAGCACAAGAAAGGGCTCAGTACATGTTGGTCCGAGGAGGGCTTGATGACCCTTAGGAGGTGCTCAGGAAATGGTCTACTGACTAGGTACTAATAAAAAGAAGTGTAGGCTGGTCAGGAAGGTTTCTTGGAGTCTTTTTCTTTGAGTTTTAAAAGAAATGATGGAATTAGAGGAGGAACATAGAGGTTGAGAGGGTGTTTCAGTCATGAGCCAAGGAACCAAGACAGAGAAAGGTTCAGGGAGGGACATCCCACCTGCCATGCCAGGGACTTTGTTGGGGAATAGTCAAGTTTGACTAGGAGGACCTGGAGATACAGCTGACAGAAGACCTTGAATGCCAGACTGTGGCATTTATTTTGGGTCTGATGAAGCAGTAGGGAGGCAGAGATCTTGAGTACTCAGGGACATAATGGGAATATAGCATTAATTGTATTTTCAACTATGTGCTGTGCTTCTATTCCAAGTGTTGAAGTTGGATAGGTTACAACTCATGTTCCAGACAATCAAATGAAAAGCACATGTTTTTATGTTAACTCCAACCTTTAATTTCTTCTCCAGGTTAGGACAATCCTAGGAATAAAATTCTGGGGAGTAGAGAGTAATGGAAAACAGAAACTCACTTTAGGGATGTAAGGAGGGATGCGGTGAAGGGGTCCTCCTGAATAAGCACATTTGATGTTGGCTTAAAAACAGACTGTTTCTGCAGAAAACCAGGGACTGCTGTCTCAGCTGGCTGCTAGCAGCAGTCTCTGGTTTCTGAGGCAGGGATGTGTATGCCTTAAGGGCGTCTCTCCTATTTCCGTGAGTCTGGATGAGGAAACAGTGACCTCGAGGGTTATTTAAGCCAGTGTCATTAGTCTTGTCACTTATGGTATTGAGGTTCCGAGCGGGTATGGTTGATGCAGGCCAGGACATAGGAATGAGTGGTGAGGATGGGTCTAAGAAGCAGTGGGGCTTAGGGGCAAGAGCCAGGCTTCAGCTCCAGCTGGACCTGGGTTTGAATTAGTCTTTCACCTCCTGCTTCTGTGACCTTTGACAACACCCTGAACCTTTATAACTTTATCTGTCAAATAGAGAAGATGCTGATTTTGAGGATTAGTTATCATCACCATTTGTTGATAAGAAAAATATTTATTTATTTTTTTAAATTTTTTAAAAATGTTTTATTTATTTCTAGGAGAGAGAGAGAGACAGCGTGAGCAGGGGAGGGTCAGAGAGAGAGGGAGACACAGACTCTGAAATAGGCTCCAGGCTCTGAGCTGGCAGTCAGCACATAGCCCGACACGGGGCTCGAACCCACAAACCGCGAGATCATGACCTAAGCGAAAGTCGGACGCTTAACCGACTAAGCCACCCAGGCGCCCCAAGAAAAATATTTATTAATGCCATTAGTTTTTAAATTCTGGCCAGTCAATAAATTATGGAGTAACTGGGGAACGATGGGAGAGAAACAGAGATGTTTTTTGGCTGGAACATGATGGTTCCACCTCATTAAGCCTCTTTCAGCCTCAGATTATAGTCCACTCTTTGACAATTCTATTTTGCTCACAGGGTACAGATTATAAGGAAAGCTCAAAAGGAGATTGAAGTCATATTTGAATATTTTTTTAGATTATTAGATTATAACTCAATATCCCTTTTGAAACTGCGGCATAAGGAGATTGGGCAGGTGCATAGTTGCAGGGAATGAGCAGGAAAAGAAAATGTAAACAGGTGACGTTGGCTCTCAAAGTAGCTTAGATTATAGCTTCCATTAGATTGTCAACTGCTGGCTGGGATGATTGAGACCCTAGATATGTTTCTAAGGGTGTCAGAGAGCCTGGCTTGCCCCACTCCACCATGGAAAAACTGCAGTGCCAGCTCCATATGGACAGGTGCAGGAATTCAGTATGGCCAGTGAGAGAGGTGAGTCTGACCCCTCCACCTGGATGGGAGTTTGAATTATTCCTCAAGTAGAACTTTGAAGGCTGACCATGGTAACTGGGGGCCAGGACTGCCTCCATGCCTGTAGAGAAAGGTGGAGAGATAGCCACACAGGAGCGCGTGATCTGAAAAGCCTTCGATAATCTCTTCTCCTAAATTGCCTCTTCTCTTTACCTGACCCCCATGAGCCAAAATACCTGAATGGCTCCATACCATTGTATGGAGACCCAGATGTGGTGTCTGGAGCTCAAACCCTTACTCTAGTAGTTATTAGCTGTGAAAACCCATGCTAATTAGTTAGACTTTGTCAGCATCAGTGCCTTCCTTCTCAAAGTGAGAATAATAAATTAGCATTGTTATAAGCATAATTTCAAATGCTTTTGTGAAGATTAAATGATAAAAGCTATAAAGCCTACCTCAGTGTTTGTCTCAGACTACCTCAGTAAATGTTAGCAACAAGGACACACCAGAATGTTACAATGGGATAATGATAACATTTTTAGAAAATGCCTTTTCAAGCATGATCACTTTCAAGTTTCACAACACCCTAACACCTAAGAAGAATCTAACATATAAGAACAATCCTCCTCCATGCCCAGCACTTGTGATGAGCACTGGGTGTTATATGGAAACCAACTGGACAATAAACTATTAAAAAAATAAAAATAAAGTAAACAAACCCCAAACCATAAAAAAAAACAAACAATCCTTCACTCTTTTTTAACTAGATAATTGAGGTTCAGAGAAGCTCTGTGACTTTCCAAGTGTATCAAATAAAAAAAAAAAAAAAAGGAATTCAGGGGGGTGGTCCAATTTCAAATGCCAATTTTATTTTATCTCAATACACTGTCAGCATGAACACTTGGAGAGAAGGGGAGAGGGCAGTATTCAGTGGGAGAAGGAGGGCACAAGAAAAAACAAGGGGTGCTCAAATCCACACTTGTATGGCATGGAATTAGATGTTAACCAGTGGAATCTCTGAGAATACATGTGTTAATCACACTCCACTCACCTTGGAAAACCATATATAGGAAACCTCAAGTATTCAGAATATAAAGAATGTCCAAGAGAAAAAAGCACCTCTAGAAATTTTAGTTTGCGTTAATGTTCTAAGGTTCAAGCAGTGACAGTTATACAGAGAGGCACCTAAAAATCTCATTCAAAGGCAATTTACCCTCTCTCGATACTCAGTGTTAAGTTTGTGTTACTGATTCATTCTCTACGTTATAGATTAGAAGCAGCATAGCCACTGAAGAAGAAAACTCACCCACTGACAGTGCACAGAAACTAGCCGGTGGCCTGACAAGAGAAAAAAGCGGTGACAAGCAGAATAAAACCTAAAAGATTTTAGCTGTTTGGGTGTGAGTGTAGATAACCACAGTGCTTCCTCCATGTCCCACCCCCTGCTTCAGGGTGCACCTTCCCGTGTGATGGCAGAACAGGATAACTAACTGTTATAAAAAGATGAAAAAGTAAAATATATTCATCAGAACTTATCAAAGGTAGCAGATAAGTCTTAATGCATCTTAGCAATAGTGATGGCTCAAATTGTTTTTAAAACTGAAGAAAAAGAGAACATATTTTTATTTCAATTTCCTGGGCAATTCAGTAACCAACAGATAAATTTATGTTTTATCCTCACTAAAAAGTAAATTCAATTGCTGAGAACAAACTGAGGGCTGATGGGAGTGGGGGAGAGGGGAAGGGGGGTGATGGGCATGGTGGAGGGCACTTGTTGGGATGAGCACTGGGTGTTATATGTAAACCAATTTGACAATAAACCAAGGGAAAAAAAAAGTAATTCATCTGCATAACCATTATTAAGTGCAGAGGACCCGCCTGTCAGATCTCAAAGTCATGGCACATCATTTCCTGTTATAAAAAAGTGAGCCATTAAAAGCTCAACTTAATTTTGTGTTTCTGTGTATCAGAAAGACCTGGGAGGACTTGTCATTTGCATGTTGTGTATGTGACCCCGCTGCAATAAAAATCTCCCTTTCTCTGGGTGCCTGGGTGGCTCAGTCAGTTAAGCTTCTGACTTCGGCTCAGGTCATGGGTTTGAGCCCTGCATCGGACCCTGTGCTGACAGCTCAGGGCCTGGAGCCTGCTTCAGATTCTGTGTTTCCCTCTCTCTTGGTCCCTCCCCTGCTCACATTCTGTCTCTGTATCTCTCTCAAAAATAAATAAACATAAACAAATTTTTTTTAAAGTCCCCCTTTCTCTACTGGGAAAGAAGGTGGAAACTAATCTAGAAGGAATAGAAGGTATTGCCCTGACTACACTGCCAGGGTAGCAGATAGGCTTTTGTGTTCCTAAAATTTGAATCCTCCTTCTTAGGAGTGTGGATGGCCCTCTGTTTGCCCTGAAAATACAGACTCTTGCTGATGGTGCTCAAACTATTGAAGCAGGAGTCAGGATGGCCCCTTGGGCTTCAGAAAGTTAAAAGTGAGCAGCATCCTGGCCCTGGAGGAAATTTCAGGGATTAAGAGTAAACACAATCACTTCTTCTAAGTAGGGCCTCAGAGAGGACCCCAGGGGTCCCCAGGGATTGAATGGGAAGAAAAGATCCTGGGGTCCAGGCAACAAGCCCTGGTGTCTGAGGCCACGCTGAGTGGCTGTGTTGTTCAGAGTGGCACTTCTTGATAGGTTTCTGCTAGCTTGAGCAGGGACTAGGCTGTGGTAGCCACTACCTCACTGAGGCTGTATTGCCAGATAATAGAGATTCAGAGACAGAGAACATTGCTGTCTCTGTATCGAAAGCACGGGCACCATGTCATGTCTCTTCTATTTGTAAGAAAGGCTGTTTGACAGACTTCTGGGACTGTATTAGCCCTGGGGTTCTTAGAGAAAAAGGGAGATAGGTAATGGTCGATGATGAAAGATCCATTTCCTGACAATCTGGTAGATTGCAGCTGGAGCCAGTTCTATTTTCATTTCAGAAGTAAATGACATTACTTCTGTCCAGAGAATGTGAAACTATTTATGTATGTATGTGATATATATATATCACATCTGTGTATTTAGGAGACCAGGGAAAAGGGCTATATCCTCTCATGTCTGGTCTTCACATAACAAAACCATTGGTTCTTAGGGTTATTCAAAGGAGGTGGTTATTTTGATGCTCTTCTTCTTAGCAATCTCATCTGCATCTATTAGATTTGGCATGGTGATGCTTCATCCAACTAGTTAGCCAGCCAAAGATATATCAGAATAGCCTAGTGTTGCAAACCATTGAGAATTAAGTCTGGGGCCTGGATGTGCCTCTGAGGGAAGAAACTTGCTTGAATTTCCCATCATGAAAAATGGGAGCTTCTATATTGCCTGGAGTGCTTTGTAGATTTTAGGGTTATTCTGAAAGCTGGCCAGTGTCTGCAGCTGGCTGACTAGCTGGCTGAAGCATCACCGTGCCAAATCTAGCAGATGTAGATGGGATTGCTAAGAACACTTGGGGAGACTTCCGGTTCTCAGAAGGCCTTAAGTAACAGACCCTCTACTCCTTCCCTCACATGAGAAATTGGGCTTCCTTGTGGGCTTGATTCTCTTAAGCTCGTGATGGAGATAATGCGAATAAGAACAGCAGGTCCTCCTAATTATGATCGTTAACACAGATTATGGGTTTAGTGGGATGTTTCTGATGGCTCTCACACTGACTTAAGTAGTTAGGATTTTCTGTACTTGGCTCCCTTATGTCTGTCTCCTCAAGGAGTAGAAAAATCAAAATCCTTTTCAGGTGGTTTGAGATTCCGTTGCAGTCCAGCAATGTCCTCTGATTTCTCATGAGTATTGAAATCTCCTGACAGGAATGGATGTGAGAGAGAAGAGAGTTACATCAGGGGCGCTCCTGTGGGAGCAACTTGAGCCCCCAGAGGAGGCTCTTTCTAAACCGTGGAACACCATCTCCCAGCCATATTCATACAGTGGCTTTGCAAGACCAGAGACTCCGTGCCCTGAGAAGAAAGCAAAGCACCCATCTGAATGTGTGAACTGTCCCAACTCAAACACCTTTGCTCCCTTTAGAAGATGAGCTTGTCTTTAATAACTACTCCAAGGACTTCCAGTTTTGGCAACATAACAGACTGATCTAACCCCCCTCTCACCTCCACAGGAAAAGACATGGGGGATAAAATAAATCAGATGTAGCAGAACAAGATTATTATTTTTTAAATCCAAGGTCTAAAGAAGAAACCCCTAATCCCCAAGTGATAAAATATAAACTGTAACTCAGAGCTAGATGACAAGATCATGAATTGGCAGCCAGGGTTTGACTGAACCCAGATAGAGGCCCTACTAGCTAGAGTTTTCATGCTAATAGGGGAACAGGAGGTATGGGCTTGGGCTCAAACTAAAACACAGATTTCTGCATAAAGGCTGGATTTGGAAATGGTTCTGTCAGTGTAAGAGAGACTAAACAAACTTCCCACCAGCTCAGGAAGTAAGGAAGCTGCTCTCTGCTAACAGCTCAGGGTAGAAATAAAATAAGGCATAAGTGAGAATCTGAAGCCTCTCTGAATTCAAGATTGGGGGATGCAAGAATCTCAAACCATGACATTAATGTACAATGTAGTCAGCACTGGCCTGGTGAAACGGGGGGTGCCCAGCCAAAGTAAACAAGACTCCCAAAGGAGAAAGCAACCTCAGGAGAAGGGGGTTCACAAATCTGTAGCCTCCTACCCAGGGAGACTGAAGTAATTTGCTAGGGCTGCTGTAACAAAGTACCACAAACTGAGAGGCTTGAACAGAAATGTATTGTCTCACAGTTCTGGGGGTGAAGAGTCTGAGATCCAGCTGTCAGCAGTGTTGTTTGATCTGGGGCTGTGAGGAGGAGTCTGTTCCGTGCCTCTCCCCTGGTTTCTGGTGGTTTCCTGGCAGGATTCAGTGTTCCTTGTCTTGTAGAAACATCACCTCCATCTCTGCCCCCATTTTCACATGGCCTTCTCCCTGTGTGTCTGTGTCTAAATTTCCTCTTTTTAAAAGTACACCAATTGTATTGGATTAGGAGCACACCCTATTCCACTATGACCTCAACTTAATTTAGACACTTACATCTGTGATGCCTCTATTTCAACTAAGGTCACATTCTTTGGTATTAATTTGAGATTAGGACTTCAACGTATGAACTAGGGAGCAGGCACAATTCAACTCACGACAGAGATAATCCACAACAAGGAGGGTCCCCTGACACATGTAGTGGGAGAATAGCACCCAAGAATGTACCATAGAATGTTTCAGAAGAACCTGAAAGAGACAATGCTCTTAACCTCTCTCAGGGTCTATTTCCTCAGCCTTCAGAGGGAGGCAGCATCCTTCACCTAACATGGCTATTATGAGGATCAGACAAGATCATGTAGAGAATGCTCTACAAACTGTGATATACTGTCCTAAAGCGAGTTTTCCTTTTTATTAATTTAGTTAATTATAAACAAGAACTCCCATTTACTAAGGGCTGTGTTAAACTCTTATTTCCTTCAATTCTTACCATAACTCTGTGTGGTAAATCTCCTCATTTTATGGATAAGGAGAGTAGGTTGAGGTGCAGTTATTTGCCTGAACTCACATGACTGGTCAATGGCAGACTGGAATTGAATCTTTGGCCTGTCTGGACCCAGTGTCTAAGCCCTTACTTATTCTGACTATTTCCCAGGATTAGAGCTGAGTTCTGGGCAGCAGTGAGGCTGAGGAAGAAGTGAAAGAAAGGAAGGAGATGTGTTCTATACTGAGGAGGAAAATCCAGTCTAATAAGGACAATAGATGGAGACTTATTTTAAAAGTAAGTGAGCATGGTGGTGTTAGAGGGTGGAGGGGAAAGTGAAATAAAAAGATGAATGAAGTCTAGTCCCTGCCCTGGAGGAGGCCGGGAGAGTACATAACAGATGTGCTTTTCAGCACTGGAGGGTGCAAGGAGCCTCTGACCCCAGGTGAGTAACTGCTTGGAGGTGGGGGTCAAGAAGGCAGGGAAGGTGCAGGTATCTGATTTGGAATATGTCAGAGTATGGGCTCAATTTGGAATTCCAATTTTACTGTGTACAAGTGATATGACCTTGTACCAATGACTTCTCAAAACTTCTATTTCTTCAAACTGTAAAATAGGAATAATTATTTGTTTATTTGTCTTCTTACTAGCCACCTGCCTTTTCCTTCATCCTAAAGAAATACTCTCCTCTTTTTTTAGGGAGGGGCTAGTTACTCTCCTCCTCCCATGTGTCAGAAGAGGTGGGCCTGGGAACTGGCCACAGCTGCAGAGAGTGAAGTAGGAAGCAGGTTGAGCCCAGTGGTGATTCCCTTACTGGTGTTGGGTTTAGATGTGTGCATGAAATCCAGGTTCAATCAGGGAGATGTCCCCATCATAAAGAAATTCTTTATGTATATATCTATATCATCTATGTGTATCTATCTATATCTATATCTTTATCTATCTGTCTATATCTATCTCTCTAGAGTATATCTCTAGGCTGGTTGGTTTTAGATACATAATGAAAAACAGCTCTGTTTTCTGCCTCTGGACATTCTGTAAGGATGTGCTATCTGACAGTGTGGTAGCATTTTGAAACCATGATGTTTGCTAGTCTGAGGACAAGACCAATGAGAATAGCAGAGAAAGAAACTTGAGGTAACCGGAGTCCTTGATGACTTCATTCAGCCACTGTACTACCAGCTCTGGAGCTGCACTACCTGTGAAGCTCTTGTTAAGTGAGAGAATACATGTCTTTATGGGTTTTCTATTATGCACAACCCAAACATCCTAAATGATTTATTACTTCACAGATTTATGTGAATAAATGTGGTAATTCCTATAAAGTGTTTAGCCCTGTGAATGTTAACAATTATCAATAACAAAACACTTTATTATGGAATTATGTACTGCTTTCTTCTTTACTAAGATGTGTCATATTTCTCCAAATATATATGAGAAAGTTTTTGGCCAGAACTCAAGCTTCTACTTTGGTGCCCAATTCAGCTACCAAACAAAACACATAGTAGATGCTTAATATCTATTTTATGATTAAGTATATATGGATATGTACAGATAGAGTTTTTCTCCTAAATTTAATCCTGATGTACAATCTAACCCAGATGCCCTTGTGTTGGGTGGAGACTATGTCCCCAAGAAGAATGTTTAATTTTGCCACTGGACAGTGAATCCAAAGAGAATCTAAGTAGTTTGAAAATGGAAAAATGGCAGCCCTCTCTAAGACTGGAAGGAGCCATAATCACAGGCTATCGGAGCTACCTGGAAATCATATACCATCTTCTTCATTTTATAGCTGAGGCTCAGAGACTTCATTTTGGTCTAGAGGCCAGGCCAGGACTGAAGCCCAGCCTCCAGATCCTGCCTCGATCCTTTTCCAATGTTTGTCATTACTTTCTTGACTTTCTCCACAGTCAATTTCCCTCACAACCTGAATAAGAGGGAAGCCCTCTCCCTGAAGACTGTTTGGGCTGCCAGGAATTCGTGGGAGTCCATGGGAATCTGTGGGAATCTGTGCATCCACTCCCTCCCAAGGTCGTTCTGCAGAGTTGCTGCCAGGGACCAGGTGGCCTGGCATGAGATCTGAGATTCGGCATCCTTTGCTGACTGAAAACATCAGCCCCTCATCCTGAGGGGTCACTTAGGGCTAGAGGTTGAGAATAGGCCTCTTCCTGTCCATGCACTGATCAGCTCCTAGCATGGAGGGCTGGTAACAAGGGTAGAAAGAGACTCTTCAGCCAAGTCAGAGCAAAGGAGTGCACAAAGTCTAAGCCTGGATAGTGCCATCCATTCCAGAGTGACATCTAAAAGCTCTTGAAAGACTTTTGTTCCAGTCTGTCCCAGTCTGGCTCTGCCATCACTCCTGCCCCCACACACTGTACACATTCATAACTTTGTTCATGCCATTTTCCATACCTGAATACTCCTACCATTTCTCATCTGCTCCCCATTCCCACATTACTGGCCTGTTCAAGTTAAATTTCAGTGCAAATGTCTGCCCTTTCATTAGAGTTAACCACATTCTCCTTTATTTTCTCACCATACTTCGTTTATTCCACCAACATAAAATTTAATTCAAAATGACTTTAGTTGGGTCTTTTCTACTAAATCAGTGCTTCTCAAACTTTATATGCATACAAATCACCTAGAGATTCAGATTCTGTACATCTGATTTGGGGCCTAGGAGTCTGCCATTTTTAACAACTCCCAAGTGATGCTGACATTGGTAGCCTATGGGCCACACTTTGAGTGGCAAGGTACTGCTTTTGAGTTCCGTGAGGGCAAGTGTCACGTCTTATTCATCTTTGTAATACCAGATTTTGGCACAGTGTCTTGCTGATTATAGGAAGTTAATACACATTCACTGAATTGGAATGAATCAAATTAAGGCACTGATGTTTCTGAGGTGTCTCCTTTAAATGCAAATATGTGATCTGGGCAACATCAGACAAGTGTAGCTGGGATGGCAGAAACTGGGGAGGGGTAGGACTTGGGGCTCATAAGAAGGCAGGATAAATGAACATTATAGATCCAGAAACTCAATTTTATCAGTCCGTTTGGGTTCTAAAAGACTAATTGACACTAATATGTAAACCAGAAGGCCAATTTATTCATTAACATTAGAGGATATGTATTTCTAGTGACAGAAATATCAGTGCCCACCAGTGAGATAGTCCCTGGTTCCCTACCACCCATCCATGCTCCTGCCTCCCAACCCCTCAGTCTAGGATCAAAGTAGTTAGGGATAATTTAGCTCAGAACCTTGACTCAGAATGTAGATAACTAAGAATACTTGCAGGTAAAAGAAAGGCTTGACAAATTGTCCCTTTTCCAAAAAGACTTCATTCCTATAATATAGCACTTATTTTCTCCCAAATACAGTCTTTCTCTTTGGATGGTGCTGGATAAAGAAAAAAAAAAAATCCTGTTATCAAGTATCTATTTCTGGAATCCATATTGACCAGCCACTCCCCCTGCAGCCAACACATCCTTCTACCAGGAAGCCCAGCTTCAGAATAACTGATTTGTTTACAGCTTTTTCCATTTGCATTCCTAGTTTTAAGGATACAGTCAATTAAGCATTTTAATGGTGGGCATGTGTGTAGCACCAAGTATTTCTCAAGGCCTGCAGACATGATTCTTCTCATTTGATGCTGACTTTCCTTTTCTGCCCCTCCCAATTCTGGGGATGCCTCAGTTGGCCT
Source organism: Hyaena hyaena (assembly GCF_003009895.1). Lineage (NCBI taxonomy): Eukaryota > Metazoa > Chordata > Mammalia > Carnivora > Hyaenidae > Hyaena > Hyaena hyaena. Next base: position 1,910,683 of record NW_024080966.1, read on the forward strand.
GGGTCCAGGTGACAATATCACTGTGGGATTGGGCAGAGTGGGACAGATCAAGATCCAACCCATGAGCTTGCTGGAGGGCTGGGCTCTTTGGGGTCTCGGGCCCCATCAGTGGAGGGCCTAGCTGAGAAGGGGGCTCACAGCCTTGGGCCACTTATACTTTGTTTCATGTGGAGCTGGTATTTTCCTGTACTTCTTTTTTTTTTTTTAATGTTTTATTTATTTCTGAGAGAAAGAGAAAGAGAGAGAAAGAGAGAGAGAGAGAGCAGGGGAGGGTCAGAGAGAGAGGGAGATACAGAATCTGAAACAGGCTCCAGGCTCTGAGCTAGCTGTCAGCCCAGAGCCCAACACCGGGCTCGAACCCACAAACCGTGAGATCATGACCTAAACCGAAGTAGGACGCTTAACCGACTGAGCCACCCAGGCACCCCGATTTTCCTGTACTTCTTGTAGGCAGTCAGCCTGTGACTGAGTATCTCATCATAGACTTTGTTACGAACTAGTTCACTAACCCTGTGACATCTTGTGAATCACTTTCTATGCTTCAGTTTCTTCCTTTGTGAAAAGAGGGATTTGGAAGAAAGTGACTCTATGTTCTCATCCAACCCTCTGATTACCAACTTAAAGTACTTTATATTCACAACCTGCTTTAAAATCAGTATCTCATGGATACCTCAAAATCCCACATTTACCTGTGAGGAAAATGAGTCTTAGAGAAGTTGAATACCTTGTCTTAAAGTATCTACCTAACAAAATGGGCAAACTAGGTCTCAAATACAGATCAGACTCCTTACTTTTTTAATCACTAACTAACAAGGTCTCCTGGAGCCTGGACAAAGAGGATTTTTTACTTGTCTCCCACCCTTGGGAGAGAAAGCACAGCCTGTGTCTCCTCTGATTCCCACTTTGTCTCTCTCTTCTCAGAATCTGGGCTGCTTTCACCCTTTCTCTCCTTTCTGTTGAGTTCTCCATGTTTCTTTCACTTTTCTCCATCTTTCTTTCTGTCCTCCACCTTCCCTTCCCTCTCCCTCATTTAGTCTGCTCCCACCTCTGCCCTCCCTCTCCTCCTTCTGCATGACAGCCTCTCTTGATAAATATTGCTGGGTTCTGCCTTTATAAAGATGTCACCCCATACTCCTGGGTGAACCTATGCATTGGGGAGGGCAGGAAAATGGTGCCCAAGTGTGGCCTAATGACCAGGATGGTGTTTTCTAGTCTAGAGCAATGGTTTCCAAGCCTCAGGAAAGATGGCCTGCATTGGAATCACCAGTGGTGGGATGGGGAGGGAGGGGGGCGGTTTATAACTCAAAATGCAGATTCCTAGGCCCCCCATCCAGAGACTTTATTCAGTAGGGTCAGGGTAAAAATTTAGTACTCTGTTTTTTTTAGTACTCTATTTTTTAAAACTTCTGAGATGTTTATGATGACCAGCAAGATTCATACCTTACTTGTGCCCACCAGACCCTGTCTTAGGGTTAGGCACCTATCTACAGTAGTACCAGGAGGTTTGCCTCTGGTGAAGGCCTTGTTTGTAGGTTGTGAGACATCAGTTAATGAGTTTAGCACTTGCTCCTTTTCCATCTCAGGTGTCTGCCCCATCAGTGGTATATCTGGCTCAACAGAGGAAACTACTTGTTTCTACCACATTTGGGCAAGCAGAGTTTCCTGATTTATAGTCCACCTGTTTTTGGCCATAAGTCTCCAAACCAATAGGGTATGCTCATTCCTTTCACCCTTTTAAAAGATACATCCTTCTTCCCTCTGTTATTGGCTGGAGAGGAGTAAGAGGAGAGAAATTTTCACTTACATCCCTCTAATAGCACATGAGTTTCCTAATTACTATACCAGGACTTTCACCATGAAATATGCGGGCTCTGACAGTCACATATGCAGAAGCTGGTAGACTCTTTGAGGCCATCTAGTCTACCCCTCATTAATGAACCCTCAATGCCTATAGTTGAAAGACAAACATTCTTCGAATATGAACTCTGTGCTGCTCTACTAGGCTCTTTTCTGGGGTTACACTCTACCATTGGCTTACACCATGTGCTCTAAGTAGGGACAATATTGCCTCCAAGAGGGTGAATATTTGTGTTATAGTTATGTCAAGTCCTCCACACCCTTTTCATCCAAGGACAAAGGAGTCGAAGATACAATTTGAACTTACATATGTTAGTCTCTCCAGCTGTTCATTGGAAATTATCGTATTTGTCTTAACTTATACAGTGGGAGTGAGCTCTTTCCTCTAATTAAATAGTTCTGGACATTTGTTTCACTTATTTGATATTTAGCTCTTAGAATTAGTGACCCTGCATCATTTGTATGTTTCTGCTCTGTCTTTATAACTAGATTATAAAGCATTTTATGGTAGAGACCATGTGTTCATATGATAGTTCACTCATTTATTCATTTATCAAACACTCACTGAGCACTTCCAGGTGTGGGGCTAGATTCTAAAGAGAACGAAGAGGACAGAATATGGTCTCCAACTTCAAATACTTTCCAGTAAATAAAGAGTTGTAAAACCGTGTGACTGTAGAGATGTGCATAAGTGTATGCGTTTAAGTGTAACTATAGAGATGTGTATAAGTTGCACAGAGAGATTTCCTTTCTAGTAGGGAGGAGACTGTACTTGAGCTGAGCTTTAAAGGAGAAAGGAGGAGTTTACCAGATAGAGAAAGAATGTGGAACAGAAAGACCAATCCAGACTGAACTGGAGGCTTCTGATATGTCTAGAGACAACGGTACATGTGGGGAAGGGCTGGAAATGAGGCCAGGCCAAAGTAAGAGGCAACTTCAAGCTTATTCTAAGGGCATGGATTTTATCCATAAGGCAATGGGATGATACTGGGGAATTTAAATTATTAGCTCTCTATTCCCAAAGCTGCAATATGGATAGGAATAGATGAGGATTGGAACCCAGTTAAGAGATGTTGCAACAATGCAGAGTTGTTGATGCTTGGACAAGGACAGTAGGTGGGGATAAATAATCCAGAGAACTTGTTGATTAATATATTGTAAGGGTGAGTGGAAATTGGTATGACCATTTTGAAGGGAGATTTATCACTAAATTTTAAATTAAAAAAGTAGTCTGTGACTCAGAAATGCTGTTTATGGTAATGTAATCTAAAGAAGAATATTTACTCAGCATTATTTGTTAAAAAAATAAATCAGCTAGACCAACATGTCCATCATTAGGGGGCTAGATAAAGAACATAATATTAAAATGAATCAGTGCTGCCACCGTATAACAAAATAGCTCTGCCTCCAACACATTCCATGACTGAGTGAAAAACAGCCAGTTGTAGAATGATATATATAAGTGTTGACATCCTAGAGAAAGATTCATTTTGGCACTTGGAGAGGCCCATTGCAAATAGCTGTCTTCCCAACTTCTCACCCTAACGTAGACTTAATAGACATCAAATCATATTTACCTTCACAGCACTTCTACTTAGTCTTCTTACTTCTGTAAAAACAAATTAATATTGGGGCACCTGGGTGGCTCCGGCTCAGGCCATGATCCCAGGGTGGTGGGATCAAGCCCCACATCAGGAAGCCTGCTTGAGATTCTCTCTTTCTCTTTTTCTGCCCCTCTCCCCCCCCCCACTCATGCTCTTTCTCTCTCTCTCTCAAATAAAAAATTAATATTGAATAGATAAAAAAAATAACATTTACAGAATACATGTAAAGTCTAGAGTTGGGATACAAGCAACTCTCCTGTGGGATACAAGCAACTCTCCTGTGGTCCCCACCAACTATAAGAACATTGCTATTTTCCATGCCTCTGTGTCCCTCTCAAATCCATCCTATTCTTCTCCTCTGGGAGGTAACCATTTTCCTGAAATTGATTTATGTTCTGCATATGTGTTCACATTGTTTAGTTTTGTGTGTTTTTGAACTTTATATATATAAACTTTATATGTACATACATATAAATATAGAATCATACAGTTTATATTCTTTTGTGACATTCTTTTTTCATCTAAAATTATGTTGAAGTTCCATATTGGTATCAGTCAGAGTTCTGTAGAACAGAAGAACCAATAGGCATATACATTAAGGAGATTGACCATGAGGAAATGGCTCATGTGATTAGGGAGGTACAGAAATCCCACCATTCACTGTCACTAGTTTGGAGACATTGTAGCATAATTGCAGTCAGAGGCCACAGACTTGAGAGCCAGGGGAACTGATGGTATAAACCCCAGTACATGGGCAAAAGAAGACTATGTCCCCGTCCAGTAGACAGGCAGAAAGAAAAAGGGATGAATCCATCTTCCTCTGCCTTTTGCTCTATTTAGGTTCTCAAGGCCTAGCCCACCCACACTGAGGCCCACCCATATTGGGGTGGACAATCAACTTTACTAAATTCACTGGTTCAAATGTTAATCTCACAGACACATCCAGAAATAAATGTTTAACCTGGGCACCCTGTGGCCCAGTCAAGCTGTCATATAAAATTAACTCTCACAATGTTGTTGACTTTAGCTGTATTTTTCATTTTTCATTTTTACTTTTCTATCATTTTCATTTTATGAATAAGAAAAATTTATCTATACATTTTAATACTGAAAGACATTTTGATAATTCCTCCTTCTCTCTGCCAGTTACAGACAGTGCTGTAATGGAGAGTCCTAAATATGATCCTGGTATGCATGCATGAGAGTTACTGTATAGATTATAAAAGTAAGAATATGTATCTTCAACTTTACTATATAATGCCATATAACATCAAATCCTCTTCCAAAGTGATTGTATCAACTTATATTTCCACTAGCAATGTATTAATCATTCTATTTATTTCACATTGTCAAGCTAATTTTTGTTGATCTGGTACATGTGAAATGACAGCTTAGCAATCAAATAGGACCTCAGCCCTACAGAATTCTGCTACAACCATGTGAGCTCGGAAGAGGACTCAGCTTCAGCATGAAATGCAACCCGGCTGTCACCATGACTGTACCTCGTAAGACTCATGAGCAGAGGTCCCATAGATATCTGTCTGTATCCTGACCCACAGAAACTGAGATGAATGCATGATGTTTTAAGCCACTAAGTTAAATTGTGTTAAATTGTTACACAGCAACAGATAACTAATATGTTATTGGATCCATGGAGAAGGAAATTAAATTCAAATATGCTAATTAGTTCTGCTATGAACAGAATTGATGTAATCTATGAAGAGTCTGATAGCTGGGGTTTTTTTTTTTTGGTTAAAAAATTTTTTGCTGAACTCTCCACAATAGCTAAAACATGGAAAGAGCCTAAGTGTCCATCAACAGACGAATGGATCAAGAAGATGTGGTTTATCTATACCATGAAATACTACATGGCAATGAGAAACAATGAAATCTGGCCATGTGTAGCAACATGGATGGACCTTGAGGGTGTTATGCTGAGCGAAATAAGTCAGGCAGAGAAGGACAAATACCATATGTTTGCACGTATAGGAGGATTAGGAGGAACTTGACGGAGGACCAAGGGGGAGAAGAAGGGCGGAAATGGTGGGGGAAAGGGAGAGAGGCAAACCATGAGAGACTCTTGAATGCTGACAAAAACTGAGGACTGATGGATGTGGGGGGGGGGGGGGATGGGCATGAAGGAGGGCACTTTGGGGATGAGCACTGAGTGTTATGTAGAAACTAATTTGACAATAAACTATTTGTAAAAAAAAAATAAATAAATAAAAAAATAAAAGAAAAATAAAAATGAATAAAAAACAAACAAACAAAAAAAAAAAAATTTTTTGCTGAAGGGCTTAGATTAGCCTCGCTGGGTTAGGTGCTCATTCCTTGACTGATTGATCTATGGCTAGGAAAGCAGGATTTATCAAAAAATGACAGCTCCCACTAAAACCCCATGGCTTGAGGAGACACTTCCCAGGAAATTTCATAGTTAAAACAATAGAATTCTATCATGCTAATGAAATAGGAAAAGCCAATTAGAAAAGACAAAAGTATGTCTAAAAGGAGATTACGTTTTCATTATTGAAGATAACATGATTATATAAAATCATTTGAAAATTAGTAAGAGCAGTAGCTACATGCAGCATGATGATTAATATAAAAATCAAAATAAAATTTTAGTTTTTTATATTAGTAAACATGATAAAATAAAATGGAAGATCCATTGGTACTAGGAACAAAAGAGAGTTTACCAATAAATAAATCAAAATGGAAATCTATAGGAACAATATGGCACTAATTTAACTTGAGACATTCTTGTACTTGATTGACTGTCATGAAGGGTAATATATCCATTTCATTCTAACTAAATGCTTCTGTCATGAGAGAAAATATTTGATGGCTAATTGACACTAAGGTTACTGGATTAATAGGATCTTCTTTCTTTTTTTAAAAATTTTTTAGGGGCGCCTGGGTGGCTCAGTCAGTTGAGCATCCGGCTTCAGCTCAGGTTATGATCTCACGGTTTGTGGGTTTGAGCCCCGCGTTGGGCTTTGTGCTGACAGCTCAGAGCCTGGAGCCTGTCTTTGGATTCTGTATCTCCCTCTCTCTCTGACCCTCCCCTGCTCTCTCTCTCTCTCTCTCTCAAAAATAAATAAAACATAAAAAAAAAAATTTTACGTGTATTTATTTTTAAGATACAGAGAGAGATAAACCACAAGTGGGAGAGGGGCAGAAGAGAAAGAGACACAAAACTGGAAGCAGGGTCCAGGCTCTGAGCTGTCAGCACAGAGCCCGATGCAGGGCTTGAACACATGAACTATGAGATCATGACCAGAGCTGAAGTCGGACAATTACCCAGGCACCCCAACAGGATCTTCTTTCTTACCAGTACTTACATTTTACTCAGTGATTCTCAAAATTTAGTGTGCCTAAGAATGTTTCTTGGAATGCTTATTATAAGACACCACCCTCAAGAAATTCCAAATCAGTACCTCTGAGTAGAACCTGTTCACCTGCATTTTAAGTTGGAAAAACATTGCTTCAGCCCAAAGGAAAGAATCTCAGGTGGTGGCACCTCACTTCTGATCTGGAGATCAGTAGAAGAGAGATTCTCAGGAGTGAACACCTATCTGGCAATCCTCAAATAACATTAAAGTAATTGGGTATTGTGTAGGTTTACTTGTGACTCTTAAGACTGTTTATACTCAGGGGAATACATCTGCACCTGGTATTTATATGAGATTATATGCGAGGAGTCATAAGAGATGTGCCTGACATTGTGTGTTCTCCATGCTTTCTCTCAGTTCTTCCTTATGCTCTGTGAATTTGAAAGGGAAGTAAAGAAGGTAGCAATGGCATCAAGGACAAGTAAGAGAGGCAAGGGGGTTCTTTAGCATAATCTCCAAGAACTGCAGACATCCAGGCATTGTGATGGAGAATATGTTTATTTCATTGTTTTGCAATGGATGGTTAGCTACCAATGAACCAGAGCAGAAGATCAGAACGGAAACCATGACACCCACCCCACCATAAGTTTGGGTTTCCTCCAAAACCATTACCACTCTGTATGTGGATGCAATGAGCTGGAGAGAGGATATAAGTAGACTTCAGGAAGCTACCTCCACACTCTAGAACCTGAGGTGACCATTCCTGAACTGCTTGCCTCTTCTGCCTTTGGTCAGACCTACCTTCAGCTCCATGGGAGGCTTTGAGGGTCATCTGTACCCAGGGCTGTGCCTCGTCTTCTATGGACTTTATCATACACAACTGGTCTCCAGGGCCTTGATACGCAACCGCCCTGTCCAGTATCTGCCACGCCATCCTTGGAGCAAAGGAAGATGGGCAAGGCTGCGACAAATATACTATATTGGGCTGGTGAAGATATTAAGTGCCTGCATTTTAGTAGCCCACGAGCTGCATAACATACATGGACAGTTTGTACTTATCAGCAAGATATATCATCAGAGAAACTTTTTGTATCGCAAACAGTGGCAGCATCTCACTCTATATATGACCTTCTTCCTGAGTGGGTGTGTAGATGTGGTAAGCCAGAATGTGCTGCGCCAGAGGTGTGCTGCTCTGGAGCAAGGTGCCCAAGCGCTGGGCATGTTTCTGTTTCTGCCTCTGATGGTGTCTCACACGCAGGACTCAGAAGGTGTGGAGCTGCAGTCTCATATCCTGCTCACTCAGGCCATATTCCTGTTGGCCTTGGTGGCGATCGCAGAGCTGTGGGCCCCTGATGTGCTGCAACTCTGGGTGATGAAGGCCTTTTTTTATATGATGACAGGCTCTTGGCTGATTCAGATAGGTTTTATGCTGTACAAACCAATTTCTGGTTATCAATGGATGGATGATGACAAAAACAACATTATATTTGTTACCACCTTCTTCTGCTGGCATGTAGCTTCCATTGCCATTTTGATGATCTGGGTCTATGGCTTCTCTTTTTTGTGGTATTGTTACATTTTTTCACAGTCTGAACCTGGATAAGCCAGGAATGGTTCCTGTCACCTGCACATTCGGGAATACCTGGAAGAGAAGTTGTGGGAAGTGCAGGGGTCAGCGAGAAAGATGACTGAGGCAACAGACTCTGTTGGGATGGGCATACCCCTCACCCCTTCTGACTAAGACCCCTTAGTCTTATTTGCTGAGCAGGATGCGGAGGCAAGGCAAATGAAACACAAGAGGCATGTCACTCTGACCTTCACTCTCATCTTCGCAATTATTTCCCCCACCTCTCCTGACTCTCCTCAACTCCAACCAAGGCATTCTGCTTGGCTTGCTCCTATCTGTACTCTTCACATCCCTCCCAGGAGAGCATGAAAATAAATGTACTATATCCTGCCTTTGGGTCTTTATAAATCTCCTCACCCACCCCAGAGAATACTGACCTCTAGTTACATTAGCACATCATAATAATTTACTCATAATAACCACCTTCTTACCCTTTTTTTTTCTGGATCTCTTCAATGCCCATACTAAATCTAAACTATTATTTTAACTATAAAGAACTTGGGAAACTATTGTTGAATTCTTTCTTCAGATTATGATTTATCTAAGAGATCCTTTATTTTCAGCTTTATTAAGATATACTTAATATAAAAACAATCATGCATATTTAATGTATGCATTTTGATAAGTCTGGACATATGTGATGCCATGGTAACACCAGCACAATCCTTGAAGGCAATTTCTTCTGCAGAGTCTAGCAGAACAGAGTAACACCTTGCACAGAGTGAGGGCTCAGAAGGACTCAGGCTTCCAGAATTTATCGATCAGTCTCCCTGAGTGTAAAGTCTGTTAGGTTCTTCTCCCTGGGTAGATCAGCGATCAGCCCATTGCTCTGTACACACCTCAAAGGGTTAAAAACTGGCTTAAGATAGCCAGACATTTAGCTATGTCACATAATGCTATATCAGGGTGTCAAGGGAGGTGGAATTCTGAGTAGTAAAGTTAAATTATTGGCAACTTGGAAAAGAATGTCTTCATACCACCTGTTATGCTTCTTTCCTTGCCATCCCCAGGACATGGAGAATCTGTCAAGCTTCCCTTACTCTTGGTCATGGCTATAATATCCAGGCTTAGGACAGAGTGAGGCTGGGGAGGGGTTCCAGGGGTTCATCATCCTTCTAGTTCCCCCTTTTCTTCTGGTTCCTAAGAGAACTAGACATACCCATCTTTTTTTTGGCTCTGGCCTTACTCTTCCTTGTTAATTTTCCTGCTCAAATATTAAAGTGTAGCAGGGATGAATTATTGTCTGGTTATGAAGTTTCTCTACCCTATGGTTTGGGGGGCTTCTGAGCATCCTGAGTTGTTGCAAAGGGCGGGGGTGCTTCCCAGTGTCGTTTTGATGGGAGTCAGCAATGTCTCCGAATGTGGGATGGCAGGCATGTGACCAGCAGGTGGCTTTCCATGGAAGGCTTACATCTTGCACCAGTAGGATATTTGATCAGGTAACAATGCTACTCTCCATTGGAGATAAGCAGTGGTCCCTGGGGTGGAATAAAATATTTATCAGGCATTAGTTCAGCTTCTGTGCTTCTTCTTGGTTCTGGTGACCAGTGGAGCTCTGCAGTTTTCTCTGTAGGTTCTGCCCTGTTTCCAGTTGTCACCTCTGGGTCCCATCCCCTTGTCTCTCCCCCACAACTTGGGTATTTTTCAGGCCTTACCTAGCCTTGCAGCCCTTCCTTCCCAACGCATAGTTGAACCTCCTCTAGTGTCCTGAGCTTGGGAAGGTAGGGAATCTGTTTTTCCTCTATACTCTTTCCTAGTGATATGGCAAAATTCTATTTTCTACTTCTCTCAGGCCTCCTATTTTTGTACTAAGGGCATATTTAGGATATTTTTAACCTAAAAATTGGTTCTTCTTGTTTACAATTACAGCACAACCTCATCTTGAGGCAATGTCTTTCATTAATTGGGGGGAAAGTTATTGTAAATAACTTTTTACCAAAAAAAGCTCAAATATTAATATTTTAAGATATTATCTCTCTGCAAAGATAAAAGTTGAAGAGATATCAAAGTCACCTGTCGACAGATCTGTCCGTTTCTGAGTACTTTTTTTGAGGTCCTATTAGACACTGATGAACTAATCTCTGGTAATTAATGCCTCCAAATATTATTATGTCTCACAATATGTACTTTTGAGGTAAAATAATAAATATTAGCAGGGTCCTACAAAGCCACAAAAGATTATTACTGAGGCCTAATATAATGGTGGAATAGACAGGTCTGATGTTTGGATGAAAGGATCTTTCTGTATTCTTCACATCATAGTAGGTATGAGCACTCTGATGTAATCCTAATCACTTTGGAATGTAAGACCAACTGAAGATAAATTTATTTATTTGTTTGTTTAATTTGTTTTTATTTTTTAAAATATAATTTGTTGTCAAATTGGTTTCCATACAACACCCAATGCTCATCTCAACAAGTGCCCTCCTCAATGCCTATCACCCACTTTCCCCTCTCCCCCAACCCCCATCAACCCTCAGTTTGTTCTCAGTATTTAAGAGTCTCTTACGATTTGCCTCCCTCCCTCTCTGTAACTTTTTTCCCCCTTCCCCTCTCCCATTATCTGTGTCTCCCTCTTTCTCTGCTCCTCCCCCAGTCACCCTCTCTCTCTCTCTCTCTCAAAAATAAACAACTGAAGATAAATTTAGACAAACAAACAAAAAACTAACCCAGAGCTCTATAGTGAAAGGTGTAATCTTAACCACCATCCACCAGAGGGCATCATCTTTAAATGAGCCTGGAAAGGCAATTGCTCCCCATTCAGTATTTATAAATTTAAAAGAAGTGAAGGGATGAAGAGAAGGGCAGAAAAACACATAAGCAAGTGTCTGTCCAGGCACCTAGTTACATAATGAAGATCTGTTTGTTTCTTATTAACCTCTCTCTATATATATATGTGTGTATATATATACACCTTACGTATGTGTGTGTGTGTGTGTATCTCAAAACAAAACAGTGTCACAATGCCCTTTGAGTTGAAATGGATTTTTATAAACTTTATAAAAATAATCAAAATTCTCTTGTTTAGCTCATATTAGATATGCAATAAATGATTAGCAAGTGAGTAAATAAAGTATGTAGTAGAGGTATAGCATAGATGAAATGTTGGTTTAACTCTGATCTGGGTTTGGATGGATAAGTAGGAGTTTGTTAGAGGAGTTCAAGGCAGGAATTCTGAGGTCTTGTATGTTTCTGGGCTCAGATGCCAAAGCCCTGGTTGTTAATACCTCCAGTAGTCAAGCTCTTCAAGCTGTGGAGAAGATGGTGAGGCAGTGATCAGGAGTAGAGTATATTCACACAGCTTCATTGAAGACAAGTCCCAGAGCACACTGTCTTAAGGAATGTATCAGTGGGTTGAATCATTCTGATACCCACACTGCCATAGCTGCTATTATGATATTTGCATAAACTTTGTCATTGGTGGTGAGCACCACCTCCCATTTACGTCAAAGCTCATTTTGAACTAGAGCATCTTCTTTCAGCATTTTTGGTCATTCCCACTGTGCCACTACTGCCGACACCCCACCATTGAACATTGGTTGTCATAGGCACCATCACGTGTAGTTTCTCATTGCCTTTCGGATTTTGAGTCATGCCTCCAAGATGAAAAGTTCTGTCATGTCCTTGCTGCCAGGGCAGGAAGATTCACCCAAATAAGACAAGTGGTCAGAAACTGAGTGACCAATATAAAACAGCATAAAACCATATTAAATCCACCCCACTCAGCGTTCAAGACCCTCTTTGTGCTAATTTACAGGTATCCTAGGACATTGCAAAGAACGATCTAAATGTGGTCAGTCAGACCCAAAGCCTGGACTACCCTCAAATCAGTTATGTATCCTTGAAGTGAACAAGATCTTAATCTTAAAACCCATTTAAGGCAATAAAAAGTGAGCAACAAAATATAATTTCCATATCAAAATATTCTAAACATTTATCTTACCACAAGTTGTTCTCTGTGAACAAACTCATGCTCCAACTTGCAATAACATTTTAAACCTTAGTAAACTGGAAATATTCCAGAAAATTTGTATGTTTCCTTTCTTTTCATTTATGATTGTTTTCATTTCTAGAACTGTTTCCATGTAGACAAAAAAAGGTTTCTGCTCTTTTCCTTGAACTGGTCATGATAGCACATAAGTGGGCCTGGCCCAGTTTACAGTTGAAAGATATACCATCTTGAGAAGAGTTCAAATGAATGACAAATATAACTTCTTTCCCATATTGCCTCTTGCCTCCTTTGTCTTTTCTGAAGTGACTGGTCTAGAAGAATGGGGGACTAATCTAGATTAGAAATTTTGGGGTCAAAATTAGTCACAGAAAATTTCCAGTTGTTGCCTATGCCCTGATTTGATGAAACATTAGATGGCTTTGTTTCAATCTGCTGATAAGTTACTAGGTACACAGGATAACTTTTTCTAAGTAACTCCTTCCCATCTAGGTACTATCTACTTCTTTTATAACATCTGCAGGAAATAAGTCTAATTAGACATGTAAGGACACACATAAGAAGTAGTAGAAGGAATTATACAGAAAAATAGATCCTTGTGAGGAAGTCCAAGGGGCTTATTTTTTTTTTTTTTTGCTATTTTATTTTTTTTTATTTTTATTTTTTTACAAATAGTTTATTGTCAAATTAGGTTCTACATAACACTCAGTGCTCATCCCCAAAGTGCCCTCCTCCATGCCCATCCTCCCCTCCCCCCCACACCCATCAGTCCTCAGTTTTTGTCAGCATTCAAGAGTCTCTCATGGTTTGCCTCTCTCCCTTTCCCCCACCATTTCCGCCCTTCTTCTCCCCCTTGTTCCTCCGTCAAGTTCCTCCTAATCCTCCTATACGTGCAAACATATGATATTTGTCCTTCTCTGCCTGACTTATTTTGCTCAGCATAACCCAAGGGGCTTATTTTTAAGTCCACTCAAATGCATTTTTCATGTGAAAAGTAGGCTCAATTTACTAGCATATTTGAAAGAACATGGGCTCATGAATCAAAATGGCAGAGTAAAATCTCAGTGTCTCACTCAACTATCTTTCAGTAAAAAGGAGGTAATAATCTCTATTTTCTGAGGGTAAGAATTAAATGAAAACAAAGTATAAACACCTAGTCTAACTTCTTCCTCATGGAAAACATTCAATTAATGTTTATTCTATACCTTTAAAAGCCAATGGATTATAAAGTAACCCATAGCCAACTAGAGGAGAAAGTATTTGGGAAGAAGGAAAGGGGATGGAAAACACACTTGGATATTAGGTTGAATTTGCCAGCTTATCTGGAAGATACGTCATTAAACATACACTGAGTAGCTGTTAAATTTCTAGAAGGATATTAGATTCAAAAGGCACATTAGAAATAAACAAGGAGCACCTGGATGACTCAGTCAGTTAAGTGTCTGACTTAGGCTCAGGTCATGATCTCATGGTTTGTGAGTTTGAGCCCTGCGTCAGGCTCTGTGCTGACAGCTCAGGGCCTGGAGCCTGCTTCAGATTCTGTTTCCCCCTCTCTCTGCCTCTCCCCTGCTCTCACTGGTGTGTGTGTGTGTGTGTGTGTGTGTGTGTGTGTGTGTGTGTGTGTGTCTCAAAAATAAACATTAAAAAGAATTTTAAAAAAGAAAGAAATTAACATGGGGCACCTGGGTGGCTCAGTCGGTTAAGCATCTGACTTTGGCTCAGATCATGATCTCACGGCTCATGGGTTTGAGCCCTGCATCAGGCTCTGTGCTGACAGCTCAGAGCCTGGAGCCTGCTTCCGATTCTGTGTCTCCCTCTCTCTCTGACCCTCCCCTGCTCACGCTGTCTCTCTCTCTCTCAGAAATAAATAAAACATTTTAAAAAATTAAAAAAAAAAAGAAAGAAATTAACATGGGGTGGTGGGTGGCTCAGTCAGTTAAATGTCCAACTCTTGATTTTGGCTGAGGTCATGATTTCATGGTTTGTGAGATCAAGCACCTCATTGGGCTCTGTGCTGACAGTGCAGAGCCTGCCTGGGATTTTCTCTCCCTCTCTTTCTGCACCTCCCCCAGTCTTTCTCTCTCACAAAATAAATAAATAAACATTAACAACAATAACAACAACAAAGAAATGAACAGATTCTTGCTTACCCGAGCCATAAAGTCAAGTTAAGGAGACAGAGCTGAAACTCAGGATCTATAACTCGACAACAACTTATAACAAATAGTATGGACTAAAAGTCCAAGTACAGGAAGAGTCTGGTACATTCCAGGAGATTCAGGAGATCAGGTAACAAAGAGTTATCTTCAGATTGAGTACCCAGAGATAAAAGAGCAGGCACTTCCTGATAGAATCTGGAACCACTTAGAGAAGGTGTCACTGTGTGTTCACATAGTGTGGAGTTCTATTGTTTGGGGACTAATTCTGTCTCCTTACTAATCACAGTGGCAGGGAAAGCATGGCAACATGGGCAGTGCTGGTGAGTCTCTAAGAGGGATGTCTCTGAGACTTTAACCCCCCTTAGATAAGGCAAACCACCCACCTTTCCAGTCTTAACAGATCTGTCATTCAGGGATACCACCTGTGGCTTTTATGTTATTAATGCCCTTCGCTTTCCTTTTCTCTTCCTTTTCTCCCCAGCTCCCATCCCTACAATATGCCAACCAACATTTGAGGATAGGACAGAGCCCCATTCATAAGACAAGTAAGGCAACTAAGAAGTAGGAAGAAAAATGCAGTTTGGGCCATCATGTGTCATGTCTCTTTCAGGGAGAAGGCTAGCATGAAGTTTGGGGTTATCCAATTATTTCTTTTGTTCCCAAGTTAGTAGTAGTATTGTATGGAATGAATGTTGAAGGCCTTCCCAAATTATTAGGAAGTTTCAAGGCAAAACAGGTAAGAAGGGGAATATATGGAAAGCCTTGTTTCTATACCCCACTAAGACAGTCTTGTTAATGGCAAACCCTGTCATAGTCAAGCCAACAGTGAGTATAGCTATGGAACACAATAATTTGGGAAATTTCTGCCAAACTCCTCTTTGCTGCATTCAGATTGTCTCAATAATCTTATTAAGAAATCCATGCCAGGCTCTATCAATGATGAACAAACAACTGAACAAAAGCACAAAAGACTAAAGATCTCTTAGAAGAACAATTCATTTAACTTTTATAGAACTTAGACATTATGCAAGCACTTTTAGTGCCTAGCGGAAGAAAGATGAAAAGACATCTTCCTCCTCTCATAGGGCTTAGTCTACTGAGAAAGACAGATATATCAATAAATGAAAACAACTTGTTAATTATAATAATGGGAGATGTAAATAATGGTGCGGGGAGGTAGTGATTGATTTTTACTATTGTGGTAGATTTTACCATGGTTTGTTCACCAAGATTATATGTAAACTGGTTCTTGATGGATGACTAGCAATTTGCAAAGCAGACTGGTTGAGAGGACATTTCCGGTGATGGGAATATGGGAACAAAAATATGAAGATTGAAAGTGAGAGGGCATAGCATGTGCAGGAAGGCACAATATTTTGACTGGCAAATAGAAGGCAGCATGGTATGGTGTGGTAGGAGATGGTACTGGCAGACAACCCAAAAGCCAGATATGGTGAAGTCTTATAGTCTCTAGGACATCGAGTAGTCTTTGAAGGGCTTTAACAACATCAGAAGACTATGGTGCCAGTGTGTGGAAAGTGCTTGGAAAGGAAACAGGGAGATTATTATAAGAAACTGATGCCATAAAGTCGAGGTGAGAGATGATGGGAGCCTGAAATAAGACAGTGCCTATTGAGTTAGAGAGGAAAGGATAGATTTTAGAAATATGTAGGAAGAGAGACAACATAGCATGGTCATCCATTGCCTGTGGGAGTGTTTAAGAGGGAGAGAAACGGAGCAAAGGAGTAATCAAAGATGATTTTCAGGGGGCGCCCGGGTGGCTCAGTTAGTTAAGCGTCTGACTCTTGATTTTGGCTCAGGTCATGATCTCATGGTTCAAGCCCCACATCCAGCTCCGTGCTGACTGTGCAAAGCCTACTTGGGATTCTCTCTCTCTCCCTCTCTCTATGTCCCTTCCCTGCTCACATGCTCTTCTCTCTCTTAAAATAAATAAATAAACTCTATTTTTTTTAAAAGATGATTTTCAGATTTCTGGGTGCCTGGGTGGCTCAGTCAGTTAAGTGTATGGCTTTGGCTCAGGTCATGATCTTACAGTCTGTGAGTTCAAGCTCCACATCAGGCTCTGTGCTGACAGTTCAGAGCCTGGAGCCTGATTCAGATTCTGTGTTTCCCTCTCTCTGCCCTTCCCCTGCTCATGCTCTCTCTCTCTCTCAAAAAGATGATGTTCAGGGTTCTGATTTAGACATTTGGATGAGTGGTGGTTCTAGTAACAGAGATTAGGAATAAAGTAAAAAGCAAAATGATCAGATCAGTTTTGAAAATGTTGAGATTGAAGTTCTGATGGATGTCCGTGGAGAGATGTCCTATAGCTCATTGGATATTTAGAACTAGAGCCAAGGAAAGAAGTTTAGCCTGAAAACCTAGATTTTGGATTATCTATGTGGAATAGATGATATGGATCAGAGAATGCATCTAAAAAGAACAGAGACCTCTCTAGCAAAAGGCAAGAACTGATATCAATTCTGTTACAAGAATATTTGATTGTCTGGGTTCCTATTTCTATTTCTATTACACAAAAACAATAACCACCAAGAGTCGTCAGGAAAAGTAATTGAGGGGATTGTTTAGTTTTCTTATTATCATAACTGCATTCTAGCAATTGTGAATGGCGCTGACTATTCCCACCAGACAATTAACTAGACCAAGAGATGGGACTGATCTAGTGTATATGTTGCTCATTTTATACATCTTTTATTGTAAACTTTGAGTTCGATGGGGAAATGCTGAGCATTGGTAAAACAATTGGATTATTCATTAGTTGAATACTGTGAGTTAAAGAACACAGAGAGTGAGTTAGAGCAACCTTAGAGGAGTTCACCTATGGTATCTATGCTTGCTTTGTGATATTCAACATTCGTTTCCTCAGATTGACTTAGGCAGCACAATGATCAAGCCTGAGAGGAGTAATAAATACTTTGCATGACCAAATCAGTATTCAGAAAAGCTCTTGGGGGGCCCAAATCAACAAGTTGAAATTCAACTGGAATAAATGTGAATTCCTGCCCTTAGTTTCCAAAAATGACTGCATAAATAAAGGATGATGGAGTTAATAGTGTAATTTGAGAGCACCCAAAGTGAATCTCAGTTTTGGCCACACTAATAGAACATACGATATGGGCAAAGTTATCTAATGCTCTTCCCTGGAAAGCATGCAGAGTGCTTGGGCTTTAAGTGCCACTTTAGCCACAGAGAGAGGACCCAGACAGAAAGGAGGCCATGTGAGGAATGGCTAAAGAATTGCTTAGTGATAGACTAACCAGAGAGGGGTCAGAGGTAAACAGAAGGTTGTGATGTTTTTATGAATATGGAAGCATTGTCCCCTTTAAGAGGACTTAGATGAATTCTCTTGAGCTTCAGAGGGCAGAATTTCTACAAATGGAAAAAGATAAAAGAAGGCGATTTACAGTAGGAAAATCTCCCTACTCATTTCATCTCTTCATAAATGGAATGGGTAGCCCTCAGATGCTGTGAGCTCTCCACCGCTGGGAGTATTTAAGCAGAGTGATATTGCAGAGAAGAGTCCTGGAGAGAGGGAAAAATCAAGTTAGATGACCCTAAAGGTCATCAAATGCTGAGGTTTGGTCATGTGACATGATCCATTCCCTTGTTTCGTTTTCTCATCCTGAATGCAACCCTGGTTCATGAGGTGGTTTTTTTTTCTCCCCATATAGAGATAATCAGTTCTACAAACCTTATAATTCTGCTAGAAGATGAAATTTTTGCCGATTTTTTCAACACATTTCTTTCTCTCCCAGTAAGTATTCCCAGAATTAAATTCAAATGTTTCAGCAACAGCTGAATAGTGATTCTCACTGAGGTGAGTGCCTTTAAAAAAAAATAATAAACTTCTTACTAACTCAAAACCTGTTTAACTTGAGCAAATAAATATAACCAGAATCTCCTTTAAAATCTCTAGGAGTTTCCCATTATTGATAAATCCCAAGTCCTCAGCTTCCTTAAGTGCCTTTGTGTATCTACAGTTATTTCCCATCACACCCTCTGGTACCCAGTGCTGCAGTGACAGCAACTGTACCCTCATAGGGCTGGCATTCTTTCACCTCTGCACCCCTTCTTGGCTGTGTTGTTGGTTTTTATAATTCCACCTACCAAAGTCTTAACTGTTTCTCAAATCTCTGCTTAAATCCTCTTCTTAAGAAATTTCTATCTTCTCCTAATCAGAAATTATTTCTTCCTGCTTCTGTGCCCCTTGGCACTTTGCAACCCTCTTGTGTTGTGTGTGTGTGTGTGTGTGTGTGTGTGTGTGTGTCTTCCACTGAATGAGAGACTGTGAAAACCTGTAGGACAGGGACCATGGATTATTCATTCTGCTCTGCTCCCCTCACCAGGTATTTGGCACAGAGCAATTGTTGAGCTGCTGACTGAAACCAAATACGTATTTTCTCCACCTTTGCAAATAAAATAAATCTCAAATGTCAGAATATTACCAGAGCCAAACGTAGACGAATCCCACATCCTTTTTGGTTTAAGTTTTTGGTTATATTTTAAGGTTGGTGCTTTATAAATTGTGGCTCAGTGTATCCTTTCCCATGGAATACCCACTTATTTAAAAAAGGTGAAAGTCATACAACTGGGAAAAAGCCACTTTGTACTATCGCTACCCCACAAACATTTATTGGGTAGTTACTTTGTGCCATTCAGTGGGCTCAGTACTGGGGGTGCAAATATTAATGATGCTGTCACTGTTCTCAAGAAACTCCTCGTCTAATGTGAGAGAGCAATATTTAAGGTGAGTGCAAACAGGGTTGTGTGTGACATGATAGGAGTGTCTAGTAGGCCCTGGAGTACACGTGAATCAGAAGGAGACACCATTTCTACCTGGTAGGTCAGGAAAGGCTTCAAAGAATAGATGACACAAGCCAAGTCTTTAAAGGAGACAATGTAGCTGACAATTGGCTGGGGAAGAAAATAGGGAGGGAAATGTGGATAAAGAGGTAGGAGGAGAAGACTGGGGGGTCGAGTATTAAGAAGCAGAGGACTTACTGACAGAACAGAGTGAGTAAAGGCACCAAGGAAAATAATCCTATGGGACTTGGGGAGAAACTCTAAGCAACTAAGTCTGAAGAAAAAGTTGTGAGAGGAAGACACAGCAAGAGATAAAACTTCAAGACGGGCTAAGCCAGGCCTCTGAGAGCAGGTGGGCCATGCTTAGGAGTTTGGAAATCATTCTGAGGGTCATGGAGAGCCATTGAGAGGCTTCAAGTAAAGGAGTAACGTGATCAGACTTTGATTTGTGCAAATTATTTCCACAGAAGTCTGACCACAGGTTTGGCCATCAGGGGAACATAATGGAGGCAAGGAAACCAGTTAGGAGGTTGTTTCAGTGATGGGGGTTTAAAGGCAAGAGGATGAAGAGAATGGAACAAATTAGAGATGTTTTTTATAAAGAAAAATATAGGACCTTGTCACTATTTGAATGTCAAGTGGAGGTGATAACAAGAAGGGAGGAGTCAGGTGCCTGGGTGGAAGGTGGTGCCACTGTCTTAATGAAAGGTTGCAGAAGTAATTTTGAGGCATTGTAGTTAGTCAGTTCATCAACACAACTTAAGCAGTCTACAATAATGTTCTAGAAAAGGTGAGAATGATGTGGAAACTAGAATCCCAGCCAAGAATGTAAGAAAGCCTTGGCCATTTGGGCAGCTATGGTTTATTTAGAGAGACAATATTAGTTCATGTTGAATACTGCTGTCAGTTTACAAATTTTGGCCATTAATTTCTATAATCATCCTGTGAGATAGACACCAGAAGTTCAATGACTTGCCCAAGAAAACATGACACATCTGGGGAAGTCCTGGAGCTCTCTATAAATGGCATGTTTTCCACATTGGCCTCATGCTTTCTGTGGTACAAAGGTCACATAGTGAAACTGCTTCCATGCACTATTCCTACACAGTCTCATAACTTCTTAGTCCCACCACACATCTCATAAAAGCAACTTCACATGCCAGGCAGGGCATGTCATGTCAAACCCTGAGTACAGAGAGCAGTGAGGAGTCACTATGGACTGAGCCTCATTCACAGGCTGATATTTGTAAAGTACAATCAGTACCATTGCCTTCCTTATGTATCTCATAGCCAAGGACAAAGGGGACAGAAGGAGAGGGTCTCAGACTGACAAAATTTGGGGCTGACAGTTCTGGAGAGATGGAGGCTGACATAATGTTCTAAGACTTCAGCCCCTCTAGTCATCACAAATGATGTAGGGGTACTTTGAGACATGTTGATACCCATGTTGAGACTGCTAAGCTTAGATATCTATAAACATAGAAGCCCTTCCCCATCAGTCTCAAAGCTAGTTGCCAAGGTCACAGTCCCTAGTCCAAGAAAGTAACCTAGAATTATTTATAAATTTTGGACACTCTTAATACCATCACTTAGAATGTGATCCTCATATCACTAATCCTCATATCCTTAGGCCCCTCTACTTTCTTCAGTTCAAGAGCTTAGGCAAATCCAAAGCTGTTTCTCTTTATAAAAAAAGGTTTCCAACATTTGCTCTAACTCTCTAAACCCATGCAGAAATTAATAATGCAATACAAAAGTAAATACCTTTTAATATAATGGGCTTTGGCCTTTGTACACAGGTAAGATAACTCCCAGTTTGGGGCAGAGTTGACCCCAAAGATGAATGAATCTTGCAGTTTATTCTATTTTGGGTGTTTTTCTGCAAGGCAGTTGGTTTAGTGGAATGAATTTAAGAATATCTCTTGAAATAGGAAATCAATGGAACCCCATTCCCCTGGGCTGCAGTTGGACTGGGGCATATTTATGAAGAGAAGTTCTACTCCTCTGGCTATTTCCTAGCTTTCTTTTGCAGGTCTTTGGTCAGACACCATTTTATGCTGTTGAAAATTCACAGTGGAGCTTGTGGCCAGAATTACCTTATGACTTGGTAAGGTTACTGAATGGCAGGCGGTTTGGGATGGGGGGAGAGGGAGCTATATTTGAAATGTGGGGTGAGAGATGGAGAGGTAAAAGGGAAAGGAGGCCTAGAAGCGACTCTGGAAGAAACTATAAAGCAGGTGAGTAGGACAAACATCATCAAGCCAGCATACACATTTCTCCTTTTTGTGTTTTTACTACTTGGACAGACAATTGTTGGCGAATTCTCTCCTCTACCTTCTAGTCAGCAAATGATATCCATCTTTCATATCCACTGGATTATTGGGTAGGAAATGTTTAGAACACCATTTTAGAAGAATTCTGGGGCCACACGTAAGCAAGAAAGAGCCTGAGAATTGATTGGCAATGCCTGCCATGGGTGTGGGATAGGAAGTGGCAGTGCATGGGCCACTTAGTGATTATTTGCAATATAAGTCATAGATAAAGATAAGGTGCCACTCTGCAATTAAATGACTACCATATCATTCTCCTTCAGGAACATGTCTTTCTCCCAATCTTTTTTTTCTCTTTTTAGGTGTCTTCCTTGTCCATTGTCTTTCTCTTCTTCTTTCCCCCCTTCTTGTTCTCCTTTTACACTGTGTAGACCTCAGACTTATGCATGCTCTACCAGTGGCATGTGGGATCAGAAAGATCACTCTAAGCCTTACAACAAAATTTTATTTTTCTCTGAGACCTGAAGAGCTAAGAAAGACACTCCACTCTGATTCCTATATTTGATTTCCCTAGGAAACCCCTGAAACTTAAAATCCTTATTTTCTTGAAAGACAAGAAATAACCAAAACACTACAGAAATACAAAGAATTATAAGAGATTACTATAAAAAATTATATGCCAAAAAATTGGACAACATAAAAAAATGGATAAATTCATAGAAACATATAATTTCCAAAACCAAATCAGGAATAAATAGAAAATCTGAATAGAATAGTTACTAGTGATGAAATTGAATAGGCAATCAAAAAACTTTCAACAAAGTCCAGAACCAGATGGATTCACAGGTGAATTCTACTAAACATTTAAAGAAAATTTAGTACCTATTATCCTGAAATTATTCTAAGAAATAGAAGAGGAAGGAAAATTTCCAAATACCTTCTTTTCTATAAGGCTGGCATTACCTTGATACCAAAACTAGACAAAAACACTCCAAAAAGGGGTAACTACAGGCCAATATCTCTGAGGAACATAGATGTAAAAATTCTCAACAAAATATTAGCAAACTGAAATCAGCAATGCATTAAAAGGATCATTTACTGTGACAAGTGGGATTTATTCTGTGGATGCAAAGATGATTCAGTGTTTGCAAAATGATCAATATGATGTACCGCATTAGCAAAACAAAGGCTAAAAATCATATGATAATCTTAATAAACATCTGACAAAATTCAACATCATTCATGATAAAAACCCTCAATAAAGTTGATTTAAAAGGAACATACTTCACCATAATAAAGGCCATATATGACAAACCCACAGCTAACATCGTACTCAATTATGAAACATTGGGACCTTTCCTCTAAGATCAGGAACAAGACAAGAATGTCCACTCTCACCACTTTTATTTAACATAGTACTGGAAGTTCTAACTACAGCAATCACATAAAAAACAAAAACAAAAACAAATAAAAGCCATCTAAATTGATAAAGAAGAAGCAAAACTGTCACTATTTGCACATGACATAATACATATGAAGCCCTAAAGGCTCCATCAATAAAATGAAATAAGTCAGTCAAAGAAAGACAGATACCATATGTTTTCACTCATGTGGATCTTGAGAAACTTAACAGAAGACCATGAGGGAAGGGAAAGGGAAAAAAATAGTTACAAACAGAGAGGGAGGGAGGCAAACCATAAGAGACTGTTAAATACAAAGAACAATCTGAGGATGGGGGGGTAGGGGAGAGGGGAAAATGGGTGATGGGCATTGAGGAGAGTACTTGTTGAGATGAGCACTAGGTGTTGTATGTAAGTGATGGACCACAGGAATCTGCCCCAAAAACCAAGAGCACATTTTACACACTGTATGTTAGCAAATTTGACAAAAAAATTACATTTTTAAAAATATTAGAAGTAATAAATGGATTCTGTAAAGTTGCAGGATATAAAATTAATAAACATAAATCTGTTATGCTTATATAGACTAATAATGAAATAAGAGAAAGAGAAATTAAGAAAACAATTGCATTTACAATTGCACCAAAAAAGATAAGATACCTAGGAATAAACCTAATCAAGGAGGTCAACAACCTATACTCTGAAAACTATAAAACACTGATCAAAGAAATTGAAGTTGACACAAATGGAAAGACCATCCATTTTCATGGATTGGAAAAGTTAATATTTATGAAAGGTCCATACCACCCTAAGCAATCTACAGATTCAATCCAATCTGTATTGCAAAATACCATAGTATTTTTTCACAGAAACACTCCTAAATAATCCTAAATTGTGTATGGAACAACAAAAGACTGCAGAAAGCCAAAGCAATCTTGAGAAAGAAGATGAAAACTGAAGGTATCACAATCCTAGATTTTAAAATATGCTACAAAGCTATAATAATCAAAAAAGTATGATACTGACACAAAAATAGACACATAGATCAATGTGGATCAATGTGGGTAGATCTAGGGATAAATCTATCCATTGGATAGATCTATAGGTCTATCCATAGGAGACAGAGCCCAGAAATAAACCCACACTTATATGGTGGATAAATACATTTATAAATTAATCTATAACAAAGGAGGGAAGAATATACAGTGGAGAAAAGATAGTCTCTTTAATAAATAATGTTGAGAAAATAGAATAGCTACATGCAAAAGAATGAAAACACTTTCTTATACCATACACAAAAATCAACTCAAAATGGATTAAAAACCTAAATGTAAGACCTGAAACCATAAAAATTCTGAAAGAAAGAATTAGTAATCTCTTTGACCTTGGCCTTAGCATCATATTTGTATATATGTCCCCTCAGGCAAGGGAAGCAAAAGCAGCAATGAGCTATCAGGACTACACCAAAGTAAAACCCTTTAAAAAATTTTTTTATAATGTCTATTTTTTAAAAATTGTTAATGTTTTATTTATTTCTGAGAGAGAGACAGAAAATGAGCAGGAGAGGGGCAGAGAGAGAGGGAGACACAGAATCCAAAGCAGGCTCCAGGCTCTGAGCTGTGAGATCAAACCCACAAACCCACAAACTGCGAGATCATGACCTGAGCTGAATTTGGACGCTCAACTGACTGAGCCACCCAGGTGCACCCAAAGTAAAAGCCTTTTGCACAGCAAAGGAAACCATTAGGAAAACAAAAAGGCAACCTAGTGAAGGGAAAAGATACTTGCAAATGTTATATATAATAAAGGGTTAATATAAAAAATATAAAGAACTATACAACTCAACACCAAAAAAAGAAATCCAATTAAAAATGGGCAGAGACTTGAATAGACATTTTTTTCAACAAAGATGTACAGATGGCCAACAGACACATGAAAAGATGTTCAATATCAAGAATCATCAAGGAAATGCAAATCAGAGCATCATGAGATACCACTTTACACCTGTCAGAATGACAAGAAATAACAAGTGTTGGTGAGGATGTGGAAAAAAGGAACCCTTGTGCACTGTTGGTGAAAATGTAAATTGGTGCAACCACTGTGGAAAACAGTATAGAGATTCCTCAAAAATTAAAAATAGAACTACTATAAAATCTAGTAATTCCATGACTGGGTATTTACCCGAAGAAAGTGAAAACACTAATTTGAAAAGATATATACACTCCTATGTTTATGTGTTATTTACAATACCCAAAATATGGAAGCACTACAAGTGTCTGTCAATAGATGAATGGATAAAGAAGATGTCACACAGACACACACACACACACACACACACACACACTGGAGTATTACTCAGCCATAAAAAAGAATGAGATCTTGTCTTGCCATTTGCAACAAAATAATGGGACTAGAGGGTATTATGCTAAGTAAAATAAATTAAGGGAAAGCATTCCATTACATGCAGAACCTAAAAACCAAAACAAATGAACAAATAAAGAAATAAACAAAGAAACAAACCCATAAATACAGAGAACAAACTGGTGGTTGCCAGATGGGAAGTGGATGGGAGAATGGGAAAAATGGGTGAAGAGGAGTGGAAGGTACAGGCAAAAAGAAAAATTTTATGTTCTCCCTTCTCTGGTGGCTCAATCCCTCAGGGATCCAACATATACTCTAAATGATGTTAAATGTAATGTGAGTCTTTGTGTGTGTGTATGTGTGTGTTTTAATGTTATATTTATTTGTTTTTGATGGGGGGCGGGGAGATAGAGAATCCCAAACAGGCTCCATTTGTTCAGCACAGAGCCTGATGTGGGGCTTGAACTCATGAACTGTGAGATCATGTCCTGAGCCGAAATCAAGAGTCAGATGCTCAACTGACTGAGCCACACAGATGCCCCTTTGTGTGTTTTTGTACATGCTGTGCATCTGATATAGGTAAGGAACTGTGAGAAATTTTAATTGTGCTTACAAAGAAGCAAATTGAATAGAGTTGACTTGACACCTCAGACCAACATTTCTTCTGCTTCTCTTCTATCTAGCAAGACTTAGATGTTTTCTTAAACAACTTCACCCAGGAATAAGAAAAAATTTTTTAATGAAAGACCAAGCCTTTTCCTTCCTACCAATTTATTCACTCCTTTGGGAGCCTCGGCTCAGGCCTTCACTCCTCTTACATACTATTTGTAATCAGCACACCTCCCCTGTGGGCCAGATACTGCAGGCGTAAAGTTATTTATTGCCACTGGCTAAGCTGCATTTCTTAGCAGTTCAATTCCATTTCTCTTTTCTGTTCCCATTTTGTTTGTACTCTAGATTGCAAAGTACAAAGGATTATTGACCTGGTTGGAAAAATACCGGTTACCTTTCTTCTGTAAAACCAACTTGTGTTTCCATTATATTCTCTGTCAGGAGCTCATCAGTTTCATTAAGTCCCCAGAAGGAGGTAAGCATGAGGGTGTGTGTGTGTGTGTGTGTGTGTGTGTGTGTGCGCGCGCGCGCACATGTGGAGAAATATACAAAGCCAGGTTGCATAATGATCCTGTGCCTGTCAGTCCTACTGTAATTTACAAATACTGGTCACCTTTGTAGACTTAGATGTGAGGGTGCCTGAGCTTGTACTGCAGCAGTAGGTGAAAGTTTAGGCTGAAAAATTGGTATTAGAGC
This sequence comes from Hyaena hyaena, assembly GCF_003009895.1. NCBI lineage: Eukaryota > Metazoa > Chordata > Mammalia > Carnivora > Hyaenidae > Hyaena > Hyaena hyaena. The sequence continues at coordinate 1,937,374 of NW_024080966.1, forward strand.
AATAAGCAGGAATCAGATAGGCTGTGTGTGCTATTTGTCTCACTGCAGCCAGAAGTGAGAAAGTTATGGTGGACACAGAACATGGCAAAACTGCCTAAAATATATCCAGAATCAAACACAGCTCACCACTTTCATTGCTACCACCTGGTCTAAGCCACCACAATTTCTCACCTGGCTGCTGAATCATCTCTTAATTAGTCTTCTTGTTTCTGCTCTTGTTCTCCTGCTCACAGCAGCCAGAGAGAGCCTTTAAAACAAATAATAATAATAATAATAATAATAATTTTTTGAGAGAAAGCATGATCAGGGGAGGGGCAGAGAGAAGGGAGTAAGAGTCCCAAGCAGGGCCCGCTCTGTCAGTGCAGAACCCAAAGCAGGGCTCAAACGCATAAACTGTGAAATCATGGCCTGGGCTGAAACCAAGAGTCAGATGCTTACCCAGCTGAGCCACATAGGCACCCAGAGAGAGGCTTTTAAAACTTAATTCAGGCCATGTAAATCCTCTATTGGCTGCTCCGTACCCCCACCAATGACTCCCATCTCAGTGTGAAATCTAACGCCCTTATATCTCTAGGTCTTCAGAGTCCTTGAGATGCAGGTCCATTACTTTTAGGATCTGATCTCCTCCTACTCCCTCCATTGCTTACTCGATTTCAGTTACACTTGGCCTGCTTGCGGTTCCTCAAAAATCCTCCCAAATGCATTCTCATTTCAAGGCTTTGCACTGGCTGTTCACTTTGCCTGGAAATGCTTTCTCAATATATCCACACTGGCTCCCTCTCTTCCTTCTTCAAATCTCTGTGCAAATCCCACCTCCTTAGAAGATGCTACCCTGATGACCCTAATGCCACTCATCCAACTCTTGTCCTAGCAATCCCAACTGCCTTACTCTCTTTTACCTTCCCTTTTTTTTCTGTAGTGCTTATAACCTTCAACCTTACTAGATAATGTACTTATTAGGCTTATTGCTTATTATCTCTGTCTCCTTCACCAGAATGTAAGCTCCTTGAGGGCAGGGATTTTCTGTTTGCTAATGTATCCCAAACATCTAGAATGATACTAAGTAGTAGACATTTAATAAATATTTGTTAAAAGAATGAATTAATAAAATTTCCATCTAGGGTTGAATCGATAATTTGATTCTTGATTCAACTAACCAAAGGAAACTATGTTCCACCCTGGGGGAAAGTCAAGATTCAGGGGATTTACATTGAGCAAAATATAACAAGGTACCAAATATGCACATCTCCTTTCTTCAATATATACATTTGGGAAAATTGGATTGGCAAAATCACTGTCAGGTGGGGATTATAGAAGGCAAGGAGTCTTGGGTGGTGTTTTTGATCTGTGGATTGTACTGTACCTGTGGGTCCCTCATATGTCAGTAGAGGGTCTATTTCCTACCTTCAAAAATACCACATACTCCTAACCCAACTCATCTAAATGGCCACGATTTTTCCTCATTCACCCTGAGTGAATGGGGATCTAGCTGTGTGCAAGGCTGAGAGAGGGGCTGGGAGAAGAGCTCATTCTCTCTCCCTCTCTCTCACACCATGGACTTTTCCTGGCAGCCAAGATGTTGAGATGGAAAAAAGCAGACCAGTGGCTACTCCAGAAGTGCATTGGTGGCGTCAGAGGGATGTGGCGCTTCTGTACCTACCTCAAGGGCAGTACAGGTAGGTTCTTGGAGTTGTTCCTGGAGTCCTTGCAAGTTCTTAACAGCTTCCAGAATGCCCCAAAACACTTATTGACAGTAATGTACCCATAATGGAAACAAATGTTTTATACTGTAGTTTGTGTAAAAGTCTTTGAAAATGGGTCCACTGTGTAAGTTAGGGTAAAAGTAAAGAGTCCTTTTATTTTGTTCATTCATTCATCCATCCATCCATCCATCTATTCACTTAACAATGTTTGTTGAGCATCACTGTATGGCAGCCTCTGTGAACAAGAACTGTAAATCCCTACTTCTTAAAGCTATTACAGTGGTGGGGAGACAGACAAGGAACAAATAAATAAACAAATCCCTATAGCAGAAGTGTTCACATGCACTGCTTTCTGTTCCATTGAGTTCAGTGGTTGATGAGTGCTGGGAGGTGAGCAGCTAGCACTAGCTGACACTCCAGTTCAGCAGCATTAAACTTCATCCAAGGACAAGCCCTAGTTTAAGGGTGAAATCCTGGATTTCCAGGGAGCAGGTAGAGAAGAAATAGACAGGCTATCTCTTTTAATTTAATTTTTTAATAGTTTATTTATTTTTGAGACAGAGAGAGACAGAGCATGAGCAAGGCAGGGGCAGAGAGAGAGGGAGACATGGAATCTGAAGCAGGCTCCAGGCTCTGAGCTGTCAGCACAGAGCCTGATGCGGGGCTCAAACCCACAAACTGCGGGATCATAACCTGAGCCAAAGCTGGACACTCAACTGACTGAGCCACCCAGGTGCCCCTAAACAGGCTATCTTTTGGTTTGTCACTCAGACTCCAGCCCTGGCAAAGTTGTGAAACAAGGAGCATCGCCTTTGGCATCTTTAGGCTCTATTATCCTTCTTTTGGCTATTCTGGGTCCATGATAGAGGAAATGTTCTTTTTTCTTCTAATCTTCATTTTTTGGAAAATTCAAGTGTCTCATGATTCATTCTCAGAGTCTTTCAGTTTTCCCTAAAGTGAGTTTTCCTTACAACAACAAGAAAAGTCACACAAGATCCGTATCCATTAAGTCCCTTCTCCCCATGCCTCCATCTGCCCCCACATTACGACATTACTAGGAATGATGCCTGAACCCAAAGAAGTGACTAATGGTAATATTTGAGGCAATAGAGCAGACTGGTGGTGGGGAGTGGTATTAGCTGCTACACCCAGATGTAACCTCTAAAGGGGCAACATTGGGGTGTAGCACTGTGCTTGCCCTGTTTAATCTGTAGGTGAAGAGCTGGTGGATTTCTGGATCCTTGCTGAGAAGATCTTGAGCATAGATGAGATGGACCTGGAAATGAGAGATCACTATCTGTCCCTCCTCCTTGTGCTGAAGGCTACCCATTTACAGGAGGGCTCAAGAGTAGTGACTCTTTGCAACATGAACATCAGTAAGAATCATAAAGCATATGTGAAGTGAAATCACTGGGAAATGAACAAACAAACTAATCAATCCTTTTGTAGGCATCTACTCTCTCCATTTTCTATGTATCAGAGATGCCATGGGAACCCTTAACAGGGAAGAGTTCCAAGAGACTAGTGCCCTTAGGCTGGTATGTGCTTCTTCCTGAGATATTACTCACCAGTGAAGATTGACTGGAAGGAATGAAGACAAATTGGGACAGTGTAGTTAAATAGATCCTGCATCTTCTGAGACTGCATGGCATCTCTTTTTTAAAAAAGAGATTCCCTAGAACAAAATACAGCTCACAGGCAAAACATAGTGCATATAGCCTATGGGCTAAGAATGTTTTAACATTTTTAAGAGCTAAAGAAGAAAACTGTGCAGCAGGGACTGCATAGAGCTCACAAAGCTGAATATATTCACTACCTGGCCTTTTACAGGTTTGCCAGCCTCTACTCTAGAACATCAGATTCATTCAAAATTATTTATTTATTAAGTAAGGAGGCATTCCTGACCCAAATACGGGTATGCTCCAGAAGATTTGTGGTTTGAGATTGGTCACACTCCTCTATTCATAGAGATAACTGAGAATTTATGACATTAAAATCAGGGCTGGTAATGACTCCTTCAAACTATCCAGTCTAAATCCCTTCCTTCAAGTAGATCTGACTCTGAAAAATCCCATTCAGAGGTACATTACTTTAATTAATTAATTAATCAATTAATTTTTAAAATAGTCTGTTGTCAAGTTGGTTTCTATAAATGTTTTATTTATTTTTGAGAGAGAGAGATAGAGACAGCGTGAGCAGGGGAGGGTCAGAGAGAGACAGAGTTACAGAATCCAAAGACAGGCTCCAGGCTTTGTCAGCACAGAGCCCAACACGGGGCTCGAACCCACAAACCGTGAGACCATGACCTGAGCCGAAGTCAGACACTTAACAGACTCAGCCACCCCGGCGCCTCCACATTCCTATTATTTTTAAACATATTTTCTTGTTCATTTGCTTTTCTTTACAATAACATACAATTGTCTAAAAAATAATTTAAGGCATCCCATAAACTGGCTTATTTCTGTGGGAGGATGGGAAGGTAATCAGAGAAAGAGCTCACTTCCCTGAGAAAACCCCTAAAAACATGTTTACGATATATTTGTCCTGTACATACTCCAGGGTTGCATGAAGAACAAATGAAATACTATACATAACAACATTTGGAAAAATTCAAAAAACCTCTCCCAACGTCATTATCATCACGACCACTACATCATTTTCTTTTTTTTTTTTTTATAAATAGTTTATTGTCAAATTAGTTTCCTCATAACACTCAGTGCTCATCCCCAAAGTGCCCTCCTCCATGCCCATCCCCCCCTCCCCCCCACATCCATCAGTCCTCAGTTTTTGTCAGCATTCAAGAGTCTCTCATGGTTTGCCTCTCTCTCTTTCCCCCACCATTTCCGCCCTTCTTCTCCCCCTTGTTCCTCCGTCAAGTTCCTCCTAATCCTCCTATATGTGCAAACATACGATATTTGTCCTTCTCTGCCTGACTTATTTCGCTCAGCATAACACCCTCAAGGTCCATCCATGTTGCTATACATGGCCAGGTTTCATTGTTTCTCATTGCCACCACTACATCATTTTCATCCTTCATGTCTTTCTATTTTTTCCAGAGTCCCTCCTGAACCTCTCCATCTGGCATCCGAACCAATCAACCACCAGGAGGGAGATCTTGAGCCACATGCAGAAAGTAGCTCTGTTCAAACTTCAGAGCTATTGGCTCCCCAACTTTTACACCCATGCCATGACGATTATGGCCAAAGTGGAATCATGCCAAGGCCTTCTGCAGGAATATGAGACTCGTCTGTACAGTATTTGCTGTAGTCACATAGGAGAACTCCCTCTAAACATGAGCATCAAGAAGTGCCACCAACCCCAGAAGCGGTACTCAAGCAAGAAGACCAAGAGGAGGATGTGGCAGTTGATAGACCATGGCTTTATACTGGAAATAGATACCAGGCCAGAAACCAACATTATGCTCCTCCAGGATGCGTGTTCTCAGGAGAAAGACACATACAAATACAAACATCCACAAATGCCCTCCCCGAAAGTGAATTCTTCAAAGGAGAGAATAATCAGTCCCCTGAAAAAGGATATTCTCTGTGTCAAGAAATCCAGCATGAAGAAGAAATCTAAGAGCCACCTCCACATGGAGGGCCTCTTTGAGACAGCGTTATCTACACACCTGAGGACTGTCACCCCCATCATCAATGACTGCCCGCAGATGACAGTCAAGGAGGTCATCAAGCAAAGCATCTCCTTAGGGTACACCCACTGGGCTTTGTGTGCTGATGGCTGTGCAGGGGGTCCCTTCCGGGACTACCTGAAAAAGCAGAATTTGAAAGTGGAGATCCAACTCCTAGACCTCTGGCAGGACCTGCACCATTTCCTCAGTGTCCTGATAAGTAACAGGAAGACTGGGAATACTGTCTTTCAGCACATGCTGGGCAACAGAATATGTGAACTCTACCTGAATGAACAGATTGGCCCATGCCTACCACTAAGATCCCAAACCATTGAAGGCCTGAAGGAGATGTTGCCTTCCGGGGATGAAAACCCCTGGATTCCCAGAGCCCAGAGGGAAATCTGCAAGGTAGGCCTTAGCTGACAGAAATGGTTTAGTATGTGGAAGATTATGCCTGACTGACCAAAAATCTTATCTGGTCACTATACTGGTTAAGTTAATGATATAATTACTCGCATCACTCTTCAAGTATTGAAGAATTGGTTGATCTCTTAGGAAAAAGCTATACAACCTCAGAAGAATGAGCCAAAAATCTAAAGTAGAATGGAAGTGGGGCAGTGGTCAACATCTACCTTTTATTTCTTCCTTAATTTCCCCTTATGTGGAATTTCCCCAAATCATAACCCTCAGAGTGTTCTACTGAGAATTCTGTTCCAAACATTATGTATTGAAAAACGGAATCTCCCTTTCCTAGAATAACCATCAAGGAGATAGCCAATTAGTAGGAATTTATTCTTAGCCCAAAACATTAGATAAAAGCATGGGACTATCCTGAAGAATCACCAGAGATAAGGGCCATAGCTTGATAATTGTATACTTTAGATCTTCACAGAAACCAAATGGCAGAGTCAAGTTGAGTAACAGATGAAAGCCCAATAACAAGGGACTACTTACAAGGGAAAGTGCAGGAGGTTAGGAAAACCATAGGAGATAGTGCAACACCTCAGGGTCAGTAAGGGTGAGTTACTTTTTTCTCTCCTAGGCCTGAAAAATTGAGGAGAGGGAGCAGTTAACAGAACCAGGAGAGAAAGAGCTGTATGGAGTAGGGCACTTGGCAAGAACTATAACTGTCACTAAAAATATATGATCAGTTCTCAGCAATCTGGCCAGAGAGCTCAAAGGGAGTAGATAATCCCAAGCTCACTCTCCACCTGCTTTCCCAACTCTTGCAAGGACTCCTAATTAGATCAATCCAACTTGAGGTCAAGGGAGCCTGTTGATGTGGTCCTTATATGTTAATTTCCCACAGCACAAGAGTGAAGAAGGATAGAAAGTAGATTTGGAGGGGCAGATGGATATAAACAGCAGCTTATTTTGTGCATTAAAATGTATTTACCTTATAAGGCATGTTCACCCACATTACCTCTTTTAGGCTTCTGAGAACCTCTGAGAGGCAGACAGGGTAGTACTGTTGCCACTACTGTACAGTTGAGGCAAATAAGACTCCTAGAGGGTAAGTGAGTTAGTCCAAAGGCACACAGCAGGCTAGTGGAGAAACCAGGGTCAGAGCTCAGGAGGTCTTGGCTCTATATCCAGCACAATTCCCAGTACATCTTAATTATCAATAGTAACACATCAAGTAGTATAAGACCAGATCAGTCCAGTGGGGCACAGCCAAATCTCTCTTTTACAAAGTCCTTCAGTAATGGAATGCCAGAGGCCCCACTTTTCTTTGTGGAGATATTTGGGACTAGGGGCTTAGACTTAGGTTGTTCTTCCTGGACTAGCAGATCCACACAGCATGCCTCCTGCGTCGACCTTGGTCCTCAGCAGGTATTAAAGGTATTTGTATACAGGTAAGACTGGCCTATCACAGTTTCTCGGGTTAAAAATCTTGATATCATGGTAACTGGGTGGCTCAGTCAGTTAAGCATCTGACTCTTGATTTTGGTTCAGGTCATGATCTCATGGTTCATGGGTTCAAGCCTCACCTTGGGCTCTGTGCTGACAATGCAGAGCCAGCTTGAGATTTTCCCTCTCCCTCTCTTTCTGCTCCTCCCCTGCTCACATGCACACTGCTTTTTCTCTTTCCCTCTCAAAAATAAATAAACTTAAAAAATATTGCTATCATCTATGACTTACCTTTCTGTCTCACACCCATGACTAGTCTTTTGGTGAATCCTGTGGGTTCAATCTTAAAAATATATCCAGAACCTGGCATTCATCCCCTTCTGTGTTACAACCACTCTTATCCAAGCCACATCCAATGTCACCTGGATTACTACAATGGCCTCCTAATGGATGCCTATAGATCTGTCCTTGGTTCTAAGCAGGCTCATTTCAACACTGGCCATGGTGAATCTGCAAAAACATAAATTGTGTAATTTAACTGAAAGTAAGTAAAAGGAAATGAGTGAGGACATTGAAAACAGATGGCTTTTTGTCTTCAGTAAAATCTAAAGTCCTTGCCAAAATGACAAGGCCTACATAATTTCTCCTCTACCTCCCCTCTTTAGCTTCATCTTCCACTGCCCCTGTGCTCATCACTCTGGCCATTCCAGACACTGTCAGCTCAATGGTGGCACTCCCGCTGTGTATAATGTGCAGATGCTCATGCAGCTGAGCCCTCACTCCTTCAACTGTTTACTTAAGTCATCTCAGTGAGGCCTTTCTTGCCCACTTCATATAAAATTTCACCCCATCCCCATTTTACTTTCCTCCTTAGCACTTATTACTCAGGTCCATCCATCTTACATACATACATACATACATACATACATACATACATATATACATACATATACACATACATTGTGTGTCTGTGTAACACACATATAATCCTTACAATGTACAGAGACTTATTTTGCTTATTTTCTTTTTCTCATTTTCTTTATGAAGGCAGGGATTTTTATCTGTTTCATTAGTACTGTCTTCCTGAAATCTAGAACAGTACCTTAGGGTATTGTATCCAGTACTTGATAGTATTGATAGTATTTATGTTCCATAGACATCTGTTGAACCAATAAGTCCCACTTGGCAATGGCCCCTCTTTTGGCCTTGACCAGGACCATCTTTTCTGGTTGGAGACTAGTTTCTGTGAGAACTCTGATTTTCATCCAGCTCTTCAACCATTCTCCAATTATCCAATCAACCTTTGGGAAGTGCTGATAGCATGCCCACTGATAGGTCCATTTCCTGACTTCTGACTCACTGATGTGGAAACACAGTCTACATGGAGTAAAGGAAAGGTTTTTAAAGTCTTGGTTCTGTCACTGTTTGGCTATCATGGTCTTGAACAAACTCCAAGTCTAAATCCTTCACTATCCCTAGGTCTTTTTGTCCTTATATGTAAAATGAGAATTGGGACAAAATTATATTTTGTGATTGTATTTGTGGATTTAATAAGTTTATAGATACATTAAGGAGACTATACTGTAAAAGAAATAGGTAGAGAAGTGGGTGTGAACTTGGAACACAGAGCATCAGCTTAAAAATTGCCTTTGCTTTAACCAGGAGAGAGGATTGAGAGCAGGTGCTGAAGATGCCAGGAGTAAGGAGCCCCACAGACACTGGGAAATATGTACTATTGGGTCCTTTATGTACTCTCACAGGATGGGACAGGAGAGTTTACCAAGTGGAACAAACTGAATTCTAAAGGAAACTTTAATACATTCAAACGAAAAACGATTATAGAAAAAATATATAATAGTATGTCAAATTTTAAAAGGTAATTATAGGTTTAGATATTGTTTTATTATATTTATTACTCATTACTATTTTTTGCTGCACATCTATTTCTTCTAACGGAAAGTGCTCTATTAAACATTGTTTGTTAAGATACCAATTAGATCACTTATTCACTAGTTATTAGAGTCATAAATCTTTTAAGATGGAAGGGATTGTAGTAGGGTACTCATTTCACATGTTTATTATTCCTATTTAATATATAATATTTAGAGCTTATCCATTGGTCAATCACAGTATATTACATTATGTATTGCTAATATTCGATCGCAGAGCAGAATTTTCTCAGGAATATATTTTACTCCTGTTCCCCAGGAACCAGGAGATCTGATGAAATTACCAAACTTTGTATTCTTAGACAACTTTTGGCAGCATGACTGGGGCAGTTTGTAAAGACAATCTTACATCCTTTAAAAATTATTATTGGTGACTCATTTCCTGCAAAATAATGCCTAGACTACTTAGCAAGGCATTTTAGTCCCTCACGGATAGTCCCAATGAATCTTCACTGCCTTATCCCTTGCCACTGCCCCACCTCTGTACTCTTTGCAGGATGCTACAGCTTAGCCATGCTAAGCTTTCCTCATATGAGTGAGTTCATAAGATATTTGTCTTTCTCTGATTGACTGATTTTGCTTAGCATCATACCCTCTAGTTCCATCCACATAGTTGCAAATGGCAAGATTTCATTCTTTTCGATTGCTGAGTAATACTCCATTGTATATATATGCCACATCTTTATCCACTTATCCATTGATGGACATTTGGGCTCTTTCCATACTTGACTATTGTTGGTAGTGCTGTTATAAACATTGGGGTGTATGTGCCCCTTTGAAATAGTATACCTGCATCCCTTGGATAAATAAATAAATACCTATAGTGCAATTGCTGGGTCTTAGGGTAGTTCTATTTTTAATTTTTTGAGGAACCTGCACACTGTTTTCCAGAGTGCCTGCACCAGTTTACATTCCCAAGAACAGTGGAAAAGAGATCCTCTTTCTCTGCATCCTTACCAACATCTGTTGTTGCCTGAGTTGTTAATGTTAACCATTTGGACAGGTGTGAGGTGATATCTCATTGTGGTTTTAATTTGTATTTCACTGATTATGAGTAATGTTGAGCATTTTTTCATGTGTTGGTTGGCCATCTGGATGTTTTCTTTGGAGAATTGTCCATTCATAACTTTTGCCCATTTCTTCACTGGATTATTTTTTGGGAGGTGATGAGTTTGATAAGTTCTTTATAGATTTTGGATACTAATCCTTTATCTGATATGTCGTTTGCAAATATCTTCTTCAATTTCATCAGTTGCCTTTTAGTTTTGCTGATTGTTTCCTTCACCGTGCATAAGTTTTTATTTTGATGGGTCCCAATAATTCATTTTTGCTTTTTTCCCCCTTGCCTCTGGAGACATGTTGAGTAAAAAGTCGCTGTGGCCAACACTTTATTTATTTATTTATTTATTTATTTATTTATTTATTTATTTATTTTTGCCTACTTTCTCCTCAAGGATTCTGATGGATTCCTGTCTTACAGTTAGGTCTTTCATCCATTTGGAGTTTATTTTTGTGTATGGTGTCAGAAAGTGGTCCAGGTTCATTTTTCTGCATGTTGCTGTCCAGTTTTCCAGCATCATTTGCTGAAAAGACTGTCCTTATTCCATTGGATAGTATTTCCTGCTTTGTCAAAGATTAGTTGGCCATACATTTGTGGGTGCATTTCTGGGTTCTCTATTCTGTTCCATTAATCTGGGTGTCTGTTTTTGTGCCAGTACCATACTGTCTTGATGATTACAGCTTTGTAATACAGCTTGAAGTCTGGGATTGTGATGCCTCCAGCTTTGCTTTTCTTTTTCAAGATTGCTTTGGCTATTCAGGGTCTTTTCCAATTCCACACAAATTTTAGGATTGTTTGTTCTAGCTCTGTGAAGAATGCTGGTGTTATTTTGATAGAGATTGCACTGGATATGTAGATTGCTTTGGGTATTATTGACATTTTGACAATATTTATTCTTCCTATCCAGGAGCATGGAATATTTTTCCATTTTTTGTGTGTCTTCTTCAATTTCTTTCATAAGCTTTCTATAGTTTTCAGTGTATAGATTTTTCGCCTCTTTGGTTAGATTTATTCCAAGGTATTTTATGGTTTTTGGTGCAATTGTAAATTGGATAGAGTCCTTGATTTTTCTTTCTGTTGCTTCATTATTGGTGTATAGCAATGCAACCGATTTCTGTGCATTGATTTTATATCCTGCGACTTTACTGAATTCATGGATCAGTTCTAGCAGGATTTGGTGGAGTTTTTTGGGTTTTCCATATAGAGTATCGTGTCATCTGTGAAGAGGGAAAGTTTGATCTCCTCCTGGCCAATTTGGATGTCTTTTATTTCTTTGTGTTGTCTGATTGCTGAGGCTAAGACTTCCAAAACTATGTTGAATGACAATGGTGAGAGTGGACATCCCTGTCTTATTCCTGACCTTAGGGGGAAATCTCTATGTTTTTCCCCATTGAGGATGATATTAGTGTTGAGTCTTTCATATATGGTTTTTATGATCTCGAGGTATGATCCTTCTATCCCTATTTTCTTGAGAGGTTTTATCAAGAACGGATGTTGTATTTTGTCAAATACTTTCTCTGCATCTATTAAGAGGGTCATGTGGTTCTTGTCCTTTCTTTTATTGCTGTGATGTATCACACTGATTGTTTGGTGGATATTGAACCAGCCCTGTATCCAGGTATAAATCCCACTTGGTCGCGGTGAATAATTTTTTTAATGTATTGTTGGATCCAGTTGGCTAATGTATAGATTTTTGCATCCATGTTCATCAGGTAAATTGGTGTACAGTTCTCCTTTATAGTGGGGTCTTTGCCTGGTTTTGGAATTAAGGTAATGCTGGCTCCATAGAAAGAGTTTGGAAGTTTTTCTTCCATTTCCATTTTTTGGAACAGCTTCAAGAGAATAGGTGTTAACTCTTCTTTAAAGGTTTGGTAGAATTCCCCTGGAAAGTAATTTTTTTATTACTAATTCGATTTCTTTACTGGTTATGAGTCCGTTCATTTTTCTATTTCCTTCTGTTTCAGTTTTGGTAGTGTACATGTTTCTAGGAATTTTTCCATTTCTTCCCATTTTATTGGCATTTAATTGCTCATAACATTCTCTTATTATTGTTTGTATTTCTGCTGTGTTGGTTGTGATCTCTCCTCTTTCGTTCTTGATTTTATTTATTTGGGTCCTTTCCTTTTGCTTTTTGATCAAACTGGCAAGGGATTTTTCAATTTTGTTAGTTCTTTCAAAGAACCAGCTTCTGGTTTCATTGATCTGTTCTATTTGTTGTTGTTGTTGTTGTTGTTGTTGTTTCATTAGCATTGATTTCTGCTCTAATCTTTATTATTTCCTGTCTTCTGCTGGTTTTGAATTTTATTTTGCTGTTCTTTTTCCAGCTCTTTAAGGTGTAAGGATAGGTTGTTTATCTGAGATGTTTCTTCTTTCTTTAGGAAGGCCTGGATTGCTATATACTCCCTCTTATGGCCAGCTTTGCTGCATCCCGAAGGTTTTGGGCTGTGGTGTTATCATTTTCATTGGCTTCCATGTACTTTTTAATTTCCTCTTTAGCTTCTTGGTTAGCCCATTCATTCTTTAGTAGGATGGTCTTTAGTCTCCAAGTTTTGTTATGTTTACACATTTTTTTCTTGTGGTTGATTTTGAGTTTCATAGCATTGTGGTCTGAAAATATGCATATTATGATCTCCATCTTTTTATACCTGTTGATGGATGATTTGTGTCCCAGTAAATGATCTATTTTGGAGAACATTCCATGTGCACTGGAGAAGAATGTGTATTCCACTGCTTTAGGATGAAATGTTCTTAATATATCTGTCAAGTCCATCTGGTCCAGTGTGTCATTCAAAGCCATTGTTTCCTTGTTGATTTTCTATTTAGATGATCTGTCCATTGATGTAAATGGGGTGTTGAAGTCTCCTACTATTATGGTATTATTATCAATGAGTTTCTCTATGTTTGTGATAATTGATTTATATATTTGGGTTCTCTCACATTTGGAGCATAAATGTTTACAATTGTTAGATCTTCTTGGTAGATAGACCCCTTAATTATGATATAATGCCCTTCTTCATCTCTTCTTACAGTCTTTACTTTAAAGTCTAGATTGTCTGATATAGTATGGCTACTCTGGCTTTCTTCTATCAACATTCTCATGACAGATGGTTCTCCATCCCCTTACTTTCAATCTGAAGATGTCTTTAGGTCTAAAGTGGGTCTCTTGTAAACAGCATATAGATGGATCTTGTTTTCTTATCCATTCTGTTACCCTGTCTTTTGATTGGAGCATTTAGTCCATTGACATTTAGAGTGGCTACTGAAAGATATGGATTTATTGCCATTATGTTGCCTGTAGAGTTGGAGTTTCTGGTGGTGTTCTCTGGTCCTTTCTAGACTTTGTTGCTTTTGAGGCATTTTTTTTTCCATCTTTTCTCCCCTCAGAGAGCCCCCTTTAAAATTTCTTGCAGGAGTGGTTTAGTGGTCATGAACTCCTTTAATTTTGTTTGTCTTAGGAACTTTATCTCTCTTATTTTGAATGACAGCTTTGCTGGATAAAGAATTCTTGGCTGCATGTTTTCTGATTCAGCACGTTGAATATATCCTCCCGCTCCTTTCTGGCCTGCCAAGTTTCTGTGGATAGGTCTGCTGCAAATCTGATCTGTCTTCCCTTGTAGGTTAAGGATTTTTTTCCCCTTGCTGCTTTCATGATTCTTTCCTTGCCCCCGAGTATTTTGTGAATTTGACTATGATATGCTTGTTGATGGTTGATTTTTGTTGAATCTAATGGGAGTCCTCTGTGCTTCCTGGATTTTGATGTCTGTGTCTTTCCCCAGGTTAGGAATGTTTTCTGCTGTGATTTGCTCACATAACCTTTGTACCCCTTTTTCCCTCATTTCATGCTCTGAGACCCCTATGATTCTGATGTTGTTCCTTTTTAATGAGTCACTGATTTCTCTAATTCTTAAATCATGCTCATTTGCTGTAGTCTCTCTCTTTTTTTCTGCTTCATTATTCTTCATAAGTTTATCCTCTATACTGCTGATTCACTGCTCTGCCTCATCCATTCTTGCTGCTGTGGCATCCATTCGAGATTGCAGCTCAGTTATAGCATTTTTTTTTATTACATCCTGACTAGCTTTTACTTCTTTTATCTCTGTAGACAGGGATTCTAATCTATTTTCAACCCCAGCTAGTATTCTTATTATCATGATTCTAAATTCTGGTTCAGACATCTTGCTTGTATCTGTGTTGATTAAGTCCCTGGCTGTCATTTCTTCCTCCTCTTTCTTTTGGTGTGAATTCCTTTGTTTTGTCATTTCGAAGAAAAGGAATTAATAAGGTAAAAAAATAAAATTAAAAACAACACACAAAATAATCAAATAAATTATTCTAGATCCTAGGTGCGTTTTGGTCTGGTTGTTGAAAGGAGGTTGATAGATTAGAGGGGGAAAAGGGAACGATAAGAAAAGAAAAAGAAAAAGAAAAGAAAAAAGGGGAAAAAAAGGACAACGTTTGAAAAAATGAATACAATGAAATAGAATTAAATGAACTGTTGGAAGTAAAATAGAATTTGAAAATTTCACAAAAAAGTAAAAAATATAGTAGAAAAATAAAGAAAATATTTTTAATAAAAATTGAAAGTAAAAAATTTTTTTCTCTTTCTGTATTCAAGAATAAGAAAGGAAAAGAAAAAGAAAAAATTGAATATATGGACCAATAAACAAACTGAAATATGATTGAAATTACATTGGTTTCCCCTAAAAGTCAAACTATGAAGCACTTTATAGTCCATAAACTAAGCAGGTGGAGAGACTTGTGGTGTTTCTGAAGAGCAAGCTTGGCCCAGTTGGGCAGGGCTTAATGTAACAGCTCCATTATCCACTAGATGGCGCTGCTTCGCTTACTGGGGTGGACTGTTGTGGCCCTTGTAGGTGTGTATGCACATGCATGGGAGGGATGAAAATGGTGTTACCCAGTTACCCAATCTCTAGTATTGGAACTCTGTTATCCTGGACAAGCAATTGTATACCCCTCCTTTGTCTCTGGCTTCCCACCACTCCCTGCTTTTATACTGTCCATGACCAAGCCATCAGGTTGCCAGGTGAAAACTCCCTCCTGAATTTTATCTCAGATGCCCCTCTGTTTCCCAACCTCTCACTCCTCAGGGGCTGAGGCTTTGACCTGCTGAGACTTTCTGGAGGAGGGTCTCACTGAGCAATGGCCAGGTGCCCACCCGCCCCCAGGAATGTTTGCAGGACTGTGCTACTGTCGATGCTCAGAGACTGCAGCTGGGTGTCAGCTCACCCCAGAAAAAGTTCACGCAATCAGGTAGCAGCAGTGTTTCAGGGATTATGGTAAATCACAACACATATTTAGCGCCAGGCATCACCTTTACAGTCCTTGTTTCAGCACCAGCAAATGTGGTTCTCCAGGGTCCACTGGGACCTTTGCCTGAGGGGTGGCTGCTCAGCCTCTACCAAATGTCCTCCCAACAGGGGAACCACCTCTCCCCGTTTGGCCCAAGAACCCCGAGGACCTCGCTGTCTGCTCCTGGGGATTCACCCTTCCCACCAGGACACTACCAGGTATTGAGCTGTAGAGTTTTAGACTCTCTGCTCCTCCTGTTTATAGAGTCTAAATGGAATTTAAACCCTCTCCTTTCTCCTTTCTACCTTTTTTGTTTAGTCCCTGTGGCTATTTCCACTTTTCCACTTTCTCTTCAGCTGCTTTTGGAGGAAGGTTGCTTTTCCCATACTCCCCATCTCCATCCTCTCTCCACAAGCAAAAACAGCTTCCTGGCCTCCATGGCCTTCTCTCTATCACCTCTCAATGCCATGCACCTGCTGAGTTCTGTGGTTCAGGTTGTGCAGATTGTTGTATTAATCCTCAAATCAGTTTTCTAGGTGTGCAGGATGGTTTAGTGTTGATCTGGCTATATTTCATGGATGAGAGATGCAAAAAAAAACCTTCCATGCTGTTCCGCCATCTTGGCCCCTCAAATTATGTCTTTTCTTAAGTAATATCAATTACTGTTCTTTGAGATTCAGAGAGAGACTGCACAAGCTGCCATACTGAAAGAAACAAAGGTTGCCTCTTGGTTGGTCATGGCTAATGTTCACTGTTCCAATATATCTCCATATTAGAGAGGATCCAGAATCAGCAGCCTGCTCTTCTCCCACATGAACACTAGCATGAGAGATGCAGCAAGCTGTGCATCACCTCATCATGTTTATGTCCTGTTTGGATTTCAGATGCTCAGCCCCTGGTATGATGAATTCTTGGATGAAGAGGACTACTGGTTTCTCGTTTTTACAGTAGGAGGGACTTTGAGTTGGGGGAAATCAAGAGGTTGTAGAAAGAAAAAAGGGTAACTACTCTCTTAGAAGCCTTATTTATCAAAGTAAATGAAATTTTTATTTTTCCCAGAGGCAACTGGGAGTTGACATGGTCCCTCAAGGAAAAAGACTCAAGTGCAATTGCTGACTTTGAACAGGTCACATTCGTGTAGAATTTCTCCCTTGTATAAATGGGTCTGATTAGAAGAGGGTGAGGATTGTCGTGTAAAGGAGCAATGGTCCTTAACAAAATGAAACAATCAGCATACGTTCACCTGATAAAGAGGCACAGAAGGACTGGGCTATTATAAAAATCTTGCTTCTGGTCTAGTTCCTATAGCAAATGCTATCTGCCCCCATTCCCTTCTCTTAGACTCAGACCAAGTTCGTCAGAGGTAAATGGCATAAAAAAGGATCTATAAGCAAAGAAGAGAACATTCTTCTTTATAAGAGGTGTGAGGAAGCCCTGGAGCTAAGCCAGGGTCTGGCTAACATGGAAGAAATGGATTCTCTGCAGTGGCAAAAAATAGCTACTGAGGACCTGACAAAAAGAGGGTCTCTTCAGGTAGAACTAAAGTCTCCAGTGTTTCAAGAAGGTAAGGGCAGTCATCATAATTTTTTGGACCCTAACATGTAGACAACTGGGAAATACAAATATTTAACATCTAGTGATTATTTCCCACACGTCAGTACTGTGCAATGCAAAGATTAACCCGTTTGACCTTCAAAATAACCTGTAAGCTAAGTACTGAGTAACTGAGGCACAGAGCAGGTAAGTGATCTTCCCAAGGTCACACAGTAAGTGGCAGAGCCAGGATCTGACTGACTGGCTGGCCTCTACTAACTCTTAAGGGACCCAGAGCACTCAAGTCTGGTCAGACTCATGTCCAGGAAAGCATCACCTCAGTTATAAAAATACTTCATGTTTTATGTCTGATAAGTATGTTCCACATTACCACACCTCCTTCAGAGTCATGTCCAAAGCAATTCTGTGAATATACTTTTAATAGCCACTCCTTCTCCCAACATAATACAGCAGCCCACTCAGACAGTGAAGAGAAGTGGTTAGGAGCATAAGGTTCCGCTGTCCCTGAGGTTTGGGGTATATCTTAACTCTGCTAGTGACTGTAAACTTTAGCAATATTTTGGGACACTTGGGTGGCTTAGTCGGTTGAGTGTCTGACTTCAGCTCAGGTCATGACCTCATAGTCCGTAGGTTTGAGCCCCGCATCAGGCTCTGTGCTGACAGCTCAGAGCCTGGAGCCTACTTCTGATTCTGGGTCTCCCTCTCTCTCTGCCCCTCCCTTGCTTGTGCTCTGTCTCTCTCTGCTTCTCAAAAATAAACATTAAAAAAAAAATTTTTTTTAAACAAAAAAAAACTTTAGCAATATATTCAGCCTCTCTTTAGGCCCCAGTTTTCTTATCTTTAAAATGGGACTAATAGGGGCACCTGGGTGGCTCAGTCAGTTAAGCATCCTACTTCAGCTCAGGTCATGATCTCATGGTTCGTGAGTTCAAGCCCCGCATTGGGCTCTTTGCTGACACTTAGCTCAGAGCCTGGAGCCTGCTTCAAATTCTGTGTCTCCCTCTCTCTCTGACCCTCCCCTGTTTGTGCTGTCTCTCTCTCTCAGAAATAAATAAAACATTAAAAAATTTTTTAAAAAAAAGAAGGAGGACAAAATCACAGCTCCTTGAAAATAGTATCATTTAAAAAAAATAAAATGGGACTAATAATAATAGGTTTGTTGTGAAGATGACCCAATGTCTTCTATGAAACCTATTACCACAGTGGATGGCAATAGTAAAAGTCCAATAATGTTAGCCATTAATATCCAAATTGAGCAAACTGCTTTAATTATCTATGCTGAGGCCATCAGTGTCCTGCAGTGTTTCTCAAACTTTGATCCACAATAAATACATTTGACTTCAGGGAACATATACTGTATATATGTGTGTGCATATATGCAGAATATTTTCACAAAGCAATACTTATCCTTATTATTTAAGATGATATACTCTAATATGCCATATTAGAATATTTTATTCTATTTAGTTTTGTAAAACCTGGTGATGACAATTTTTTGACATGGTGTTGAGTCATGACCTACACTTTTTTGAGAGAGAGAGTGGAAGGAGGGGCAGAGGGAGGGAAAGAGAGAGAGAAAGAGAGAGAGACTTAAACATCTCCATGCTTAGCAGAGAGCCCGATGCAGAGCTTGATCCCAAGATCCTGGGATCATGACCTGAAACCTGAGCTGAAATCATGAGTCAAACACTGAACCCACTGAGCCACCCAGGTGCCACATGACCTACACCTTTAAAAACACAGACCTATACTTTTTTTAAAAAATATTTTTTATTTATTTCTGAGAGAAAGAGAGAGAGACAGCATGAGCAGGAGAGGGTCAGAGAGAGAGGGAGACACAGAATCTGAAACAGGCTCTGAGCTGTCAGCTCAGTCCGATGCGGGGCTCGAACCCATGAACCATGAGATCATGACCTGAGCCGAAGTCAGATCCTTAACCAACTGAGCCACCCAGGCGCCCCAGACCTATACTTTTAAAAACGTCCAGGCGTCCCATGACCTACACTTTTAAAACACAGCAGGGTAACCAGTGATATGAGCAGCAAAGAATTGCACGAAGAGTAGAGCAACAAGCAGTACAGAGTTTATTCACTCTCCAAGGGAGTAGAGGGGCCACACATCAAGCCAGATGTCAGACCTGAACTTCTGTTGGGAGGGGCCTTTTAAGGGTTTTGAAGGACGTGACAGGGTTACAGCTGTACCCATGGTGGGTCTGTGGGGAGGCGGTCAACTCTTGGACAGCTAGAGCAGGAGGTGGCAGGTTTTTTGAGAGGCTCTGTCTGGGGTTTGTGCAGGATGTGGGTTGTGGTCAGGCTAGAGAAGAATGTTTTGTAGCTGGGGTCTACTTTCTGAGAATGGAGGGCACCATGACCTAGAAAAGCAAAGAGTTAGGGCCAAATGCAAACACCTGTGAGTTTTGTCTGTAAGCCTGGTTTTACACTTTCAGGAAGTGTAAGCAAAAGCTTTGAAAATTCAATTCCACCATTCCCTTGCTCTGTGAACCTGGGCAACTTACTTGTCTCCTTGAGGCTCATTCCCTCAGCTATAGAGTGGAGATAATGGCCCCTATTTGGTAGGATTGTTGAGGGGATTGAAGGCAATGCAGTCACACAGTAAGCAAGTGTTCAATAAGTAGTAATTGTTAGATTATACTTAAAAATGTAATATTCAATTATTTTAAAACTTTGATGTGCACTCCATATACAAAATGCTTGCCTCTCAAAGCCATGCTTGGGCATGAATTATTTAAATCTAGCATGAACAAGCCTTCTGTTTCACATCAGAGTTTTACCTTCTGTCTAAATTCTGAACATTCCAGAACTGTCTCAGAAATCAAGAGGAAAGTGGAAGAAAGGGTGGCTGATAAATATCACCAAACACATACTGGGCAGTAGGCATTCTTTTGTTGGTCTTGGAGTGCCAGGGGTGGTCAAGAAGAGTGGGAAGTACTCTTTATGGTGATTCCTCTTCCCTATCTCCCAGAACACGTCATGAATTCCTCCACCACTCCTTTTTTGAAATGCAAATCTGATCTGCTGAAGGCCTCCTGTACATTTGCCCAACCCAGAGCCCTGACTCCCAGGGGGGCTGATGCCTCCACTTAGGCTGCACCATAAACTCACAGAGCACCAGAGCTAGAATACTTTCAGCTTTTATATGGAGAAAATGAGTCTCTGAGAAGTGGGAAGACTTGCCCAAGGTTAATCAGCAAGGGAAGGACTGGCCCTGAATCTATTGAAGGAATGATCTACTGCACTTACAACTTACATCCAGATTCCCCTCACTGAGAGATGATAATGATGACAGTGACAACACTGACATAAGGACAAATGATATTTGTGGGTCCACACCCCAGTATTCCTTCTAGACTCTACCTATATAACCTTCAGAAAACGCTGGACTGCCTTAGGAGAATTTCTGGAGAACTATGTGAGATTAGACTTACTTTAAATTCCAGAACGCAAAACATGAATGAGTGTTTTCACATTGGTAGGAAGCAAGGTGCCACTAATGTGCATCTATTGCCCAGTACATGATAAAAACTTCCTTGATGTCTCAGTCTTCCTGTCTCATCTGATTTTGGATACAAAAAAGGTATTTCCCTTTAATTCACTATGCATGACTAGAAATGGTGTATGCTATTTCTAGAAAAAAATAATTTACTCTCAAAGGGCAATGATTTGCAACTATTCATGAGATTCAGAAATGTGAGTTGTTAATTCTTAAAGTAATTCCTAAAGACAGAGCCAAGAAAGAAGAAAGGTCCTAGCATGTTATTTGAAATATACCATCCCTAGGTGTGCCAAAATCTTTGAAGCAATGGTAGAATGTTGAAACACATTTGCAATTCCTTCTCACAGCACATGGCTGCTTTGAAGGGGTCAATACTCATTTGCATGGGTTACTTCTTGTTTATGTGTTAACAATTAGTACTTCTTTCAAAGTCATATCTCAGTTACCCTAGTATCCCTCAAGCAGAAAATATCCATGGGTCAAGCATCTCCAAGAAGAGCAGAATCCTCCCATTCTAGATAGGAAAGAAGTCTGTATTTCCTTGCTTCTAATTTCACCTGGGGAACTTTCTCCTTGTGTAAACATTTCGTTAAAACATTATTGTCCTACTTAAATAACATTTTAAAGGTACTACCTTCAATAAAAAGTGTATAAATCTGTGAACCAGAGTGGGCAATCACATTCTATCCCTTTCTTTCCTTACCTAATAGACTTAGAGAAAATGTCCTTTGGGGAACTCTGCTATAAGTATCCAAAGGTGGCTATACAGAAGATCAGTGATGACTATAAAATATATTGTGAAAAAGCACCTAAAGTAGGTAAGTGTTTACAACTCAGAGAAAGATTTGAGGCATTCAGGTAAGAGAGAGGCATATCTCATATCTCAAGAGGCATATGCCACGAGAAGAACTATGCTTCTTTTGAAATGAGGAATGGTCAGGGGAAAATGGCCATGTCTTTTTCTTTCCTACACAACCATTAAAGGGCATCATGAAACTGGCATACAATTATAAATGAATGAGGCTAGTGATGAAAATTGTTAATTCCTACCTTCTTAACTAGTTATCACTCTGGTGTTTCACATAATGCAGATGTGTCCTCTACCAAATTTCTTGGAGTTGGAGATGTGTGAGGAGGTTTGTTGGCATATGTTCTTTAATCATAACACCTTTAAAGAAATGGGGAAAAGCAAAATTAGCAAAGGCTGAACTGCAGGGTAGTTACAGTAGGCTTCACCAGATCCCATAGAAGAAGCTCTAAAGTTCAGATGGCCCTTTGGAGTAGTCCTTCACTACAGTAGGGATTTTTTTTTTTCCTTTTGAATTGACTCAAAGGGATTTGGCTGCCTGAGGGGAGGCTATAACCTCAGGCATCACCCTTTGGCTGAAGCAATACCCAGAGGGGGCCTCAATCAGTCAGCTATCTGCAGAAAACACCCCAGACAGCTGGGGAATGAGTGTGTTGGTCCTAAAGGGCGGATCTAAGCGATGCATCACAGCACCCTCTAATGTCCACTTGCTTTGTGTAGAAATTCCACCCCATCTTGGAACAGTTATACCAGGATTCTGGTTGGTTCCTTTTCCTAGGGAGCTTATACTGAAGGGCTGACTCACACTACTACAGCTTGTCTGGAGACCACAAGTACTCCTCTTTTCCTCCCCTGACTCCCACCCTAGAGTCCCTTTATTCCCGGCTAATGTCTCTGCTGGTCTTGGGGGATTTACCTAGAAGGATGACCTCCATGTCATTCTTGTCATCTCTGAAGGACATGTGCCCCCTGATCATCATGACTTCTCAGGCTGTGGTTGCTCCACTTGACAATCATCAAACTTGGGTAGTAGAATACCAAGAGTGCCAAATGAATTCTCTGCCCCTGCTGTGTTACTGATGAGCCAGATCATACTGGTGATGATGATAAGAGTCAGTTACCCTGCCAATAGAGTAACTCCTTTGCTTGCCTACTAGCCTCTTGGCCTAAGGAGCTTAAAAGTGACTTAGTGCCTACTGGATCCTTAGTAGAAGCATTCCTTCTCTGGGAACCAGGATCTCTAGACTGGCACTGTCCAGTACAGGAGCTACTAGCATCATGTGGCCATGAACACTTGAAATGTGTCTGATACTGGGGTGCCTGGGTGGCTCAGTCGGTTAAGCGTCCGACTTCGGCTCAGGTCATGATCTCCCAGTTCATGGGTTTGGGCCCCACGTCGGGCTCTGTGCTGACAGCTAGCTCAGAGCCTGGAGCCTGTTTCAGATTCTGTGTCTCCCTCTCTCTCTGACCCCCCCCCCCCACTCACGCTGTCACTCTCTCTCTCAGAAATAAATAAAACATTAAAAAAATGTGTCTGATACAAATAGGTTACATAAAATACATATCATTAAAATTAATTTCATCCTTTTTCTTTTATTCTTTTTAATATGACTCCTAGGAAATTTAAAGCTATATGTGTGATTCATGTTATATTTCTATTGGACAGCACTAGTCTAGACCCCTGCACCTAAAGTTGTAAGGATTAGAAATTTTCCTAAGTAAATCATTGATACTGATGGTAAATGGATTACTATTACTTTTTTCCCTTTCCTCCACACCCATGTATTCTACTTATTGGAGACACAACAACTAACAATGGTCTTCAGTTTATCCTGGAGGTTGATGTCCCATTTCCTAAGATCATATCCAAGCTGGTTTCACAGCTACATCATCAAAAAACAGTTCCATTCCTCTACCAGGCCAGCAGCTCTCCTACTTAATAGAGCTACTGGATCCCATCATCAAATGCCCATTGTCAACCTCCTGGGATGAAAGTGTATCCCTCAGTCAGAGACAATGTTATGTGTAGGATCTTATTTGGGGATCCTGTAAGCCCCCTGATAGCAATGCTGACTGAGGTCTTGCAAGTAGGAATCCTTGTCAATTCGAGTCAAGATGAATTGATGCCCTTTCCAGAATAGATGTGATCCAATGTCATCAATTTGCCACCAAGTAGGTGGTTAGTTTTCTATGAGGGTTGTTGAAATACTTGGGCTTGGCATTTGTCCCTGTTGCTGACAAGTTGAACATTTGGCAGCAATGGTAACTAAATCAGCTTTGGTGAGTGTGGGGCCTATGCCACCGATTCCATACACAACTCCATTCCTGCCATCTAGCTACTCTGTTCATGAGTTCATTGTGTCAGCACTAAGAATTATGGCAGAGATTTGCTGACATCAACTGTCCAATCATTCTTTCTACTTGGTTGTTTAATGCCTCTTTCACAGTGGCTGTTTATTAGTGGGCTTTAAGACACAATCTAGGGGCACCCGGGTGGCTCAGTTGGTTGAGTGTCTGACTCCTGATTTCAGCTCAGGTCATGATCTCATCATTCATAAGATCAAGCCCCACATCATGCTCTGTGCTGACAGCATGGAGCCTGCTTGGGATTCTCTCTCTCCCTCTCTCTCTGCCCCTCCCCTACTTGTGCTCACACACACTCTCTCTCAAAATAAATATAAATAAACTTAAAAAAAAGACACAATACAAAGATTTTCATTCTCCATGCTTACTCTCATAGATCCATCCACATGTGTCTATGTGGACAGACTCAGACTTTCTTGCTCCCAGTACTCTTTTTAATAAAGGCCTTATTTGTTTAGAGTAGTTTTAGGTTCACAGAAAAATTAAGAGGGATGTACAGAGATTCCCATATGCCCTCTGTCCGACACTTTCACTCTCCCATCATCAACATGCCCCATCAGAGTGCTACATTTGTTAAAATTGATAAACCTACATTAACACATTATAATCACCCAAATCCAGTTTACCTTAGGGTTAACTCTTATATTTGTACTGTCTATGAATTTGGAAAATGTATAATGACATGTATTCTTCATTATCATGTCCTACAGAGTATTTTCACTGCTCTGAAAAACATCTGTGCTCTAAAAGTCCTAATAAGCTTCCACATATTCATACCTCCCCATACTGCCAACCCAAGGCAACCACTCATATGTTCACTGTATCCATAGTTTTGCCTTTTCCAGTATATCATATAGGTTGAAATCACATAACATGTAGACTTTTGAGATTGCCTTTTTTCACTGGAAATATACATTTAAGCTTCCTCCATACCTAAGTTTTTCTTGAGAGCCCATTTCTTCTTAGCACTGAATAATATTTCATTGGATTAATGTACCAGAGTTTATTTACCCATTCACCTACTAAAGGACATCTTGGTTGTTTTCAAGTTTTGACAATTATGAATAAAGCTGCTATAAACATCCGTGTGCAGGTTTCTGTGTGGTCTTAAGTTTTTAACTCCTTTGGGTAAATACCAAGAAGCACAATTGCTGGATCTCACAGTAATAGTATGTTCAGTTTTATTAAAAAGTGCCAAAAAAAAAAAGTGCCAAACTGTCTTCCAAAGTGGTTGTACAGTTTTGGATTCCCATCAGTAATGAAAGAGAGTTTATGTTGCTTCACATCCCAGTCATCATTTGGAGTTGTCAATTTTGCAGATTTGGGCCATTTTATTTTATTTTTAAATGTTTTATTTATTTCTAGGAGAGAGAGAGAGACAGTGTGAGCAGGGGAGGGTGAGAGAGAGAGGGAGTCACAGACTGAAACCGGCTCCAGGCTCTGAGCTGGCAGTCAGCACAGAGCCCTGCGCGGGGCCCGAACCCACAAACCACGAGATCATGACCTAAGCGAAAGTCAGATGCTTAACCGACTAAGCCACCCAGGCGCCCCAGATTTGGGCCATTTTAATAGGTGTGTAGTGGTATTTCCTTGTTGCTTAATTTGCTTTTTTCTGATGATATACAGGAAAGATGTGAAGCATCTTTTCAAATGCTATTTTCTATGTATATAATCCTTTGCTGAGCTGTCTGATAAGGTTTTTGGTCCACTTGTTAATCAGTTTGTTCATTTCCTTATTGTTGAATTTTGAAAGTTCTTTGTATATTTTGAAAAACAGTTCTTTATGAGATATGTTTTTTGTAAGTATTCTCTCTCGTTCTCTAGTCTTCTAATGGTCTTTCACAGACTAGAAGTATTTAATTTTAATGAAGTACATCTTATCAATTATTTCTTTCAAGGATTGTGCCTTTGCTATTATATCTAAAACATCATTGCCAAATCCAAAATTATCTATAGTTTTCCTATGTTATCTTCTAGGAGTCTAACAGTTTTGCATTTTACATTTAGGTCTCTGATACATTTTGAGTTCATTTTTGTGAAGGGTATAAGGTGTCTTTCCACACTGATTTTTTTTTTTTTTTTTTTTTTGCATGTGAGTGTTCGGCAGTTTCTGTACCATTTGTTGAAAAGACTATCTTTGCAGCATTCTATTGCCTTTGCTCTTTTGTCAAAGATCAGTTGGTTGTATTCATGTGGGTCTATTTCTGGGCTTTCTGTCCTTTTCCATTCACCTATTTGTCTCTTCTTTCACTCATACCACATTTTCTTGATTACTGTTGCTTTACAGTACGTTTTTTTTTACAGTAAATCCTGAAGTCAGTCAGTGTTAGTCTTCTGTCTTTCTCATTCAATATTATATTGGTGATTCTGTTTATTGCCTACCCTTAGAAACTTAGGGTCAGTTTTCTAACACAGGTGTAACTCATTTTATTGTGCTTCATTTTATCATGCTTTGCAGATGTTTTACATATTTTTACATATTGAATGTTTATGGCAACCCTATGTTGAACAAGTCTATAGGTCCTATTTTTCCAACAGCTTTTGCTCACTTTGTATGTCACATTTTGGTAATTCTTAAAATATTTGAAACATTTTTATTATTATTTTATTTGTTATAGTGATCTATGATCAGTGATCTTTGATGCTACTGCTGTTAAGTGTTTTGGGGTGCCACAAACCTCACTCATATAAAATGCAAACTTAATTGATGAGTGTTGTGTATGTTCTTTTTAAAAAATTTTTTTAATGTTTTATTTATTTCTGAGAGAGAGAGAGAGAGAGAGAACATGAGTAGGGGAGGGTCAGAGAGAGAGGGAGACACAGAATCTGAAACAGTCTCCAGGCTCTGAGCTAGCTGTCAACACATAGTCCGTCGCGGGGCCTGAACCCATGAACCGCGAGATCATGACCTGAGCTGAAGCTGGACATGTAACCGACTGAGCCACCCAGGCGCCCCTGTTCTTCTTCTTCTGTTTTTTTTTTTTTAATGTTTTTTATTTATTTCTGAGAGAGAGTGAGACAGTGTGAGCAGGGGAGGGTCAGAGAGAGAGGGAGACACAGAATCTGAAGCAG